>NC_139223.1:26674413-27023884 GCF_055691185.1 Crinia signifera
AGTTAGCGCAACCGGGCAGATTACTTTGTTGACGTGTGGCTTAAGCGTAATCCAGGTGCCCCTGCCTTGCTGGTCAGTCTTTGACCTTCTTAGCCTGCATAACACCTGCTCCTTGCTTACCACCACGTCATCCTTAAGAATCCCCGAGCTAACCCTTTTATTGCGCGCTGTTAACTCACTAACTCTGAAAGCCCCGTGAAACGCCCAAGCAAAAGCCACCCTAAACAGCGCTACCTCCGGTTCATTATCTGCAACATTGGATAACACAGCCAATAGTTCTCCTAACTTGGTTTCATCCAGGGGACGCCTATTATCCGGTTGTACCGGTTGTACGCGCGACCAACCCCTCATTGCCTTACTGATGATGAATGATTTAGTAGGATCTGGCACCCTGCGTAATTTGCTGTGAAATGCTATACCTGCCAAAGCCGCCGCCATAGCCGACTTGGACCGTCCGTTGTTAAAGTGTTCCCATACGAAGGCTAGGAGGCAGTCATCCACTGACTTACCCCTGGATTCCGGTTGTTGCTGATAATTACACCAATCCTCCCATGCCTTTCCATAAGATCTGCGGGTAGCAGGTGCTAGTGACCGGCATGCTAGTTCTGTCATGCCGGCTCTACTACCTGCCAGACAGATTTGGGACATCTTAGACCTGTTTCCGCTGCTGCTGGCGCCAGTTCACGAAACCTAGTAAACTGAAATCGCGACAAAGCGTCTGCGATATCGTTTTCAACGCCTGGTACATGTCTGGCCCTGAAATTGATGTTGTTTTTCAAGCAAACTAGAATAAGGTGCCGCAACAATCTTAGTGCCTCTGGGGACGAAGCCCTTTGATTGTTAACTGAATGCACCACACCCAGGTTATCGCACCAGAAAACTATGCTCCTGTTCGCTAGTTGTCCTGCCCACAGTACCACAGCCACAATGATAGGAAACAGTTCCAACAATAACATATTCCCAGTGAATCCCCTGTCTATCCAAGATTGAGGCCATCTCTCACAACACCATTCCCCTTCAAAGTAGGCTCCAAAACCTAACGACCCCGCTGCGTCTGTGAACAGCTGCAGCTCCCCATTCGAGGCCGCTTCAGCTTGCCAAATCAGATTATGATTAAAGTGGTGCAAGAATTCTTGCCATACACTCAAATCATCCTTAATTTCCCTACCCAGGCGAATAGAATGGTGGGGATTCTTAACTCCGGCTGTGGCCCTTTCCAGTTTCCTACAGAAAACCCTACCCATAGGAATAACCCTACAAGCAAAGTTAAAGGAACCTAACAAGGACTGGACGGTTCGCAGTTGCACCCTGTTCCTAGCCCTGCAGTCCTGAATGAAACCCTGAAGTCTCTCCACCTTGTCAGCTGGGAGCCTGCAGCACCCTGCCCCAGTATCAATTTCAATACCTAGGTATGACAGGACTGTCACAGGCCCTTCTGTCTTCTCATGGGCTATGGGCACGCCCAATGACTCAAAAACTCGCAACGCCACGCCCAGCGTCCTCCCACATGCCTCCTCGCCCCCTGTTCCTACAATGAGAAAGTCGTCAAGATAATGGGCAACCCCCTTGGATCTTGATTCATTTTGAATGCACCATTGTAAAAAAGTGCTGAATCTCTCAAAGTATGAACAGGAAATCGAGCAGCCCATGGGCAGGCACCTGTCAATATAGAACGCCCCTTCCAACTTGAAGCCCATGAACCTAAAAGAATCAGGATGCAGCGGGAGGAGCCTGAAGGCAGACTCTATGTCTATCTTGGCCATCAGTGCCCCGGGGCCGAAACTTTTAACTAGGCCTAAAACTTCGTCAAACAACTGATAGTGAACGCTCGCCAATTCAACTGGAATGGCGTCGTTAACTGAATTACCGGGTGGATAAGAAAGGTGTTGTATTAGTCGGAACTTTCCTGGATCCTTTTTTGGCACCACCCCTAGGGGTGAGATGCACAGCTTCGGAATAGGTGGGGTCTCAAAAGGCCCCACCATCCTGCCCAGACTAACCTCCAGCTGTACCTTTGTCTTAACAACCCCTGGCAATTCCCTGGCTGACTTCAAATTCTTGTTTGTGGAAGTGAAAAAATTATCGGGGATAGGGAGGCGGAAACCCAAAGAGAAACCCTCTAACAAAAACTTAACATCAAATTTATTAGGGTATCCTCTTAAATAGTGTTCCAACTGATGTAGCTTAATGGGCGAATCTGCCTTACTTAGCGCCAGCTGCGCCTTCTCCTGCACTATTCGCTTTGCCACTTCTGCATGTCTTAGCTGGGTGCCCTGCTCCACATATTTTGCACTCGTGCTTGAACCTGCATTTTGCGCCCTTGTCACATTTCCCATCGTTAAAGGCGAAACATCACCCTTTCCCCCCAGACTTCCCGGACGCTTTCCCACCTTGAAAGGACTTCTTACCCGCTGACTCCGTCATGGGTTGGCTCTTTCCTATCACCTCCCACCAAATCTCGACGTGCTTAGAACCCATCGGCATAATCTGTTTACCCTCATGACAAAGACGGAATTTCTCATCATATTCCCTCCAAGCCGGACCCTTATAATTCATAAAAGTCTCATTAATGAGGTGAAGGTAACTAATCACATTCTGATATTCTGTCGGCCTGGTGGTGAGGTAAGATGATGCAAATGCCAGGAAACCCTTTAACCAGTTATGAAACCCTTTGAAGGAGGCTTCGCCACTGTGCGAATCTTTTTTGACTTTGTCAAAATCCTTCTTCATCTCTGTCGTGATTGTGAAAAGGTCAATAAATTTGCCCTTTCTAATCTTTTCTTTGACCCCTTTCCTAAGTCCCCTGGCCACTGCTGTGTTGGAACAATGAGATGCATCCCCAGCTACTTCCCCTGTCGCTACGGGACTATTCTTACGCCTGCGTTTCTTGCCCCTAACCGCCTTGGCTACCTGCTTAGCTACCAGCTTGGCAAGCTTGCGCGGCCTTTTCTCTGCGCCTGATTCGTCACTATCGCCTGATGAAGCAGAAGACGCTGACTCACCAGAAGAGGAATCCTCCTCGTCGACCACCTCCATCCGAGGTGCGTCACCCTTTTCCTTGGCGGCTGCTTCCGAGACCGTTGTCTTTTCCCTCGCGGGTGTTTCCCCTTCCTTCCTGGCCGACTGGGATGCTGATGTGGCTTCCCCTGTCGTCAATTGTACTGCGGTCTCCACCGCTGTAGCTTCTACCGATGAACTTTCCCTCCGCACTCGCGGTGAAGTGGGACGTGTCTCCGCAACTGAAAGAACACAACCATCATTAATAGACTGGCTGGATGTACTCCCCGCCTGCGAACGCCTTTGTTGCGTTTCTGCCGCTACCTGCGCGTCAACCGAGGGAGCCCTTTCTCCCTGAAACTCCCCTGCCCCCTCGCCTTGTCTAAATGGTAGACCCTGACCCCCCATGGGGCTCTCCCGTGACGGGGGTGCCCAGCCCCCGTAAGCCTGCACAGGGTATTGTGGCATATTATAGTGCCCTTGCGGTGGAAAGTGACCATATTGATGTATTCCCTGGTTAATGGGATGGCCGGACCCCGATCCCCAGTACGGGTATTGGGGCCCGCCGTAACTCCCACCAGTTTGTGTCTGGTTAGGCCACTGCCCCTGCCCCTGTTGACCCCAATTAACAAATTGTGGAAATGTATTAACCAGGCCCCCTGGTGTTGTATTAAAGTAAGGGCCTGGAGGCATTAGCTGTTGATTCTGCGGGCCGTATCCCTGGGCCCAGGGAGTAAAAACACCGTGCTGTGCCTGCCCCCGCTGTCCCATCATACGGTGGTCATACAAAGGCTCACCCAGCTGCTGGCGAATTTCGCCCGGCCTGCCTAAACCCCTTACTTCATAACTCATATGCCTATCCCAATGTCTGGGTCCGCTGTCCCAGCTACCACCAGCAGGGGGACCTCCTGTAATATGAATAAGCGGGCTTGGCCCCCTGCCTTGCTGCCTTACTCCCACACCCCCTTGTGTGTTACTTTCCTGTGTATTCACATTGGGGGCACCTGTCCCCCTTTCTTGCTCTGTGACTGTATTTACTTCAGCCACATTACTGTCATCACCAGGGGGGGGGGGAGCACTCACCCCCCCTAATCCCGGCTGCATATTTATCCCCCCGCTGGTGTCACCTCCGTTCAGCCGAACGGAGGTCCCAGCGTGTAATGCGGGTCCCCCCTCTCCTTGCGGCGGCTCCACTTCAGTGGACGCCGCCTGCAGCTCATCCCCGGCTCCTGCCGTTGCCATGTACAGCGCCTCATCAGAGACGCCGACATGCGCAGGCACGGAAGGGAGCGGGAGAGCCTGTCCAGGCTCCCTGCCCCCCGCCAGAACCACCCGGCTCGGCGCGCTGTCGCCGGAGCCCGGCGATACACGCCCGCCGGACACAGATACCTCTCCCCCGCCTGCTGCATTAGCCGGGGGGAGAGCGACCATATCCCCGCTGCCAACCATATTAACCCCCGCACCACTGCTCGCGCCCGGCGAGGTAGGCCGCGATCCCGCGACCCCCACACTATAGGACGCCTGACTGCCCACACCACCGCCCCTGCGACCAGGGACATGGCTGAGCGGACGAGCTGCATCCGCCAGCCAGCGGGGTGGTGGAGCTGAACGTTTAGGACGCCCGGACATTTCAGGTATCAGTAATAGCAGCGCTGCACTTATCTGAAACACTTTTCTCTCACAGGATCAAAATTCAAGGAGGGGTATTCTGTCTTACTACCTAGGCTATATACCCTAGCTCCAGGGTGCCACCCCCCAGGACCCCCATTGGTGGGGCTTCCCGCCCTGAATAACCCCTCCTTCTATGCCTGGTCATTTTTCAACAACTTTATTTAACCAAGCTCAAATTCACAGTCTCTTAATTTCACTTGGGCTTATACAGCCCTCGTTCCACCATATAGGAGTTTGGCGGCATGGTTAAAATCTAAATGGACTGGTAGAAGGAGGGTTTTGTCAAGCGGACACAAATAACGTGTTTCGTGGAACACTCCTGAATAAACACTCACCTTGGCCCAGGCCAGTTTCTCCTTCACGTGTTCATTGTCTGGTTCTACTTTTAGTGCAAACTTCAAGTTCCTCACAGTGTATTCATGCCCACAGAACACTTTCTACAGAGACAGAACAGGTGAAAATAATTTTCAGACACCATGTGATTGGGTTATAGCTCCACCCTCACAGAATTCTCATTCTCAGGCACCATGTGATCGGGTTATAGCTCCACCCTCACAGAATTATCATTCTCAAACACCATGTGATCGAGTTATAGCTCCGCCCTCACGGAATTCTCATTCTCAGGCACCATGTGATCGGGTTATAGCTCCACCCTCACAGAATTATCATTCTCAAACACCATGTTATCGAGTTATAGCTCCGCCCTCAAGGAATTATCATTCTCAGGCACCATGTGATCGGGTTATAGCTCCGCCCTCACGGAATTCTCATTCTCAGACACCATGTGATCGAGTTATAGCTCCGTCCTCACAGAATTCTCATTCTCAGACACCATGTGATCGGGTTATAGCTTCGCCCTCAAGGAAATCTCATTCTCAGACACCATGTGATCGAGTTATAGCTCCACCCTCACAGAATTCTCATTCTCAGACACCATGTGATCGGGTTATAGCTTCGCCCTCAAGGAAATCTCATTCTCAGGCACCATGTGATCGGGTTATAGATCCGCCCTCATGGAATTCAATTGTCCACAAAGATTTCCGCTGCCCTTAGATATGACTGATGCTTCGTATATATAACTGTATCTAAGCTCTAAGGGGCAGGGCCCTCCACCCTATAGTTCATTAACTGCTATCATACAACACAGAAAAAGTGTGCCAGGGCATGCTGGGTAGTATAGTTCTACAGCCGCTGCACATGTTGCCTTCCCTTGAAATAGAGTATTATATAAAGTATAATAAGTCTGACGGGCGGTGTAATGGTTGGCATTACTGCCTCACAGCACTGAGGTCATGGGTTCTATTCCCACCATGTGTTATATATACGGGGCAGTATGGACGGTGTAATGGTTAGCATTACTGCCTCACAGCGCTGAGGTCATGGGTTCTATTCCCACCATGTGTTATATATACGGGGCAGTATGGACGGTGTAATGGTTAGCATTACTGCCTCACAGCGCTGAGGACATGGGTTCTATTCTATCTATGTAGTAGGGAATATAGATTGTAAGCTCCTCTGGGGCAGGGACTGATGTGAATGTTCAAATATTCTCTGTAAAGCGCTGCGGAATATGTGTGCGCTATATTAATAACTGGTAATAAATACATCAATAATATTACAGCTAGCCTTAAAACAGAAGGAAATACACAAAACGAAAACATGTTCTACAATAAATATAGATCTGTTACAAGCCCAAGCAAGGTGTTATAGGGACATGCACCAGCTATACAGCTTCAGTCTCCATATAGATTAATACTGTATGAGCACACATGGGTTACCCGGCCTGAGGGCACTTGGGTTACCGGGCCTGAGGGCGCTTGGGTTACCGGGCCTGAGGGCGCTTGGGTTACTTGACCTGAGTGTGTTTGAGTTACCCGGCCTGAGCGCATCTGGGTTACACACAGGGCATGGCAGAGAGGTCCCTAGCAGAATATAGGACATGGACATGCTGTGTACTTAGGTACTGATAGGATGTTAGTACATACTGCTTACAGGCAGGTGCCAGCGCTAGTTGGTTGCCCATAGCAACATCACATGTGAAGTGGAAAACACATCTTAGTAAATTTCCCCCATAAGGAGAGAGGAAGGGCTCTGCCTTAAGCATATACTCTCTGAGGAGCTAGGCTGCTCCCAGTCTTCCTGTCACTTCAGCTCCCCTACGGATCACAAACACTCCTAGCCTCCTGCATAAAGCCACCGGGCACCAGCATCTGCAAGTGTTAACAGTTCCCTGTGGCTCTTTTTGTCTCCCTATGGCTGCCGGATAATTGGTGACATTGCCTACACCTAGACTAGGTAAATATTATATTCGACCTTAGCCTAAGTGTAAACAATGTCTCCAATTAGTAGGTGGCCATTTTGTGGTGGTCATACCAGCACTTTTCTATAGGAGAGAATTAGTGCACAGAAGTGCCAGATGGCCAGTCTGGCCCGGGGAGCCGCTTGGTCTAAGGCACCCCTCCCATCTACCCTCAGGTGTTTTAATTAGCACAGGTTCCTACATTGCTGACTGCATGTTAATATGGGCTCTATTTGAAGGTAAGACCTAGATAAATTTATATAATGTGTTAGTATTAGAAATGTTAGGGACCCATCTAATGAAGTTCACCTGGACGCGGTGGATGGGCCCACATATTTGCGCAAATGTGTGCTAAGAACTTCAATTATACTCCATGTAATTTGTAAGAGTTATCAAAATTATTTTTACTATCAGTGTTCTTAGCACCTAGAGTGTGCATCAGTATTGTTCTTTTTTCCTGTATGGTACTAGAAGCCTTAACTTGGTAGCACCTCTCATTATGTTTAAAAATATGGTGTGCAGTCCAGTCCCCCCCTCTTTCCCTAATGTTTAGAGTAGTAAACAAATACCAAACGTGCGGCGGGAGGGTAGATTTTAAAAACTAAAGACATTCCTAATTGGGAATCGATGACTTATACTGTATCTTAGGATCGGTTATGGTATAGCAGGTTGATCGGGTATAGAAGGACCATGCGTTACTGCCGCTCTAGCACGCGCCAACTATCTTTAGCCGTCTAACTTAGCGGGATCGACTCATTGTGGTCAAACATAATATGGTCCATCTAGACCCGGTCAACCTGGAATCCGGATACCCTTATGATCTTCTGGATGCAACGCTAATATAAGCATTGAATCTGGAACATCTGGAGATACATTATTATTACTAATGGTGGTTTACCATAGCTACATTATATCTTTATAAGCAGCCCCCCAGATGGCTGTGCTGTGACGTACCGTATCAGGGGGCAGGGAACTCAGAGTTAGCAGCAAATTCTTGTACATTTGTTCAGCTGTCCCTTCAAAGAACTGTCCGCAGCCTCCGATGAACAGGGTGTCACCTGCGGAGGAGAAGGGAGATCTACAGTAAACCGGTCGTATTCTTATGTTGGCAGCACAGCATGACTATTATACAGAGAGGTCAGAATCCTGGTAAGTATTTTACCCCTATCCCTTACTCTCCCCTCCTGCAGCCTAACCCTAATCCTCCCCTCCTGCAGCTTAACCCTAACCCTCCCCTCCTGCAGCCTAACCCTAACCTCCCCTCCTGCAGCCTATCCCTAACCTCTGCCCCCTGCAGAGTAACCCTAACCTCCCCTCCTGCAGCCTAACCCTAAAGTCCCCTCCTGCAGCCTAACCCAAACCTTTCTGCAGCCTAACCCTAACCTCCCCTCCTGCAGCCTAACCCTAACCTCCCCTCCTGCAGCCTAACCCTAATCCTCCCCTCCTGCAGCCTAACCCTAACCTCCCCTCCTGCAGCCTAACCCTAACCTCCCCTCCTGCAGCCTAACCCTAACCCTCCTGTAGCCTAACCCTAACCCTCCTGCAGCCTAACCCTAACCTCCCCTCCTGCAGCCTAACCCTAACCATCCCCTCCTGCAGCCTAACCCTAACCTCCCCTCCTGCAGCCTAACCCTAACCTCCCCTCCTGCAGCTTAACCCTAACCTCCGCTCCTGCAGCTCAACCCTAACCTCCCCTCCTGCAGCCTAACCCTAACCTCCCCTCTTGCAGCCTAACCCTCCCCTCCTGCACCCTAACCATAACCTCCACCTCCTGCAGCCTAACCCTAACCTCTTCCCCCTGCAGCCTAACCCTAACCTCTTCCCCCTGCAGCCTAACCCTAACCTTCCCCTACTGCAGCCTAACCATAACCTTTTCCCCCTGCAGAGTAACCCTAACCTCCCTTCCTGCAGCCTAACCCTAACCTCCCCTCCTGCAGCCTAACCCTAACCTCCCCTCCTGCAGTCTAACCATAACCTCTGCCCCCTGCAGCCTAACCCTAACCTCCCCTCCTACACCCTAACCTCCCCTGTGTGTGATGGACGAGGGTCCTGGATGCGATGTGAGTCTGACAATGGTTGCTCCCCCGCTATGCCAGTCCCCACGCTGCGCGTATGTTGTACATTCCCCCACGCTAAGCCACTGACAGCTTCTGCTCATGAGGTAGCGGCTCCTTATGAATTGCTAAGCTGCAACCCCCCCCCCCCAACACTTTGCTTCATGAACCTGTCACTTTTCCAATGACTGGAAAGATCTATTCCCTGCTGTCAGCTCTGGACAGGTCATTAGGACGTAGAGGTTCACAAAATGGAGGTTACCTGAAAACAGTGCAGGAGCGTCTGGGCACCCGTCCTCCCACATGTAGAAGCAGACATGACCCGACGTGTGGCACGGTGTGAGAAGGCATCTGACATTTATATCCCCGAACTGCTGAGACAAAGGGCTGCAGTTACATGGTCCGCAGGGATTGTGTTATAGAGAGGAATATAATACCCATGGCCGAAGCTATGTGTGTGAGAGCAGGACCACCACACAGAGAGAGCTGGGCTCGAGGGGGTGGCACCGCTGTTGTGCCATGGTCCTTGCTTCTGGCTAGTGGTGTGCCTGTGGTGGCACCATACAGCCAGGATTGGGTGATCTGGCCAGTGCTATAACTTACTAGTACTATTAAAAATTCTCTGCTCCACAAATTACTGGTAACCCTGGGCAACCAGTAATCATTTGCAGGTGGACATCACTGACCAAGCAGAGCCGCCATCTGCACATCCCACCACCCCTGTGCGGGTACCTCCACCTCCTTCCTGGGCAGCAGCACAACTCACCTTCTTTGGCGGAAACAGACAGGTGTGTGCTGCAGCCGGCTCCGGGCAGCTGTCCAATCAGTGGGCACCCAGCAGCTGTCCAATCAGTGGGCACCCGGCAGCTGTCCAATCAGTGGGCACCCATCTGCTGTCCAATCAGTGGGCACCCGGCAGCTGTCCAATCAGTGGGCACCCGGCAGCTGTCCAATCAGTGGCCACCTGGTAGCTGTCCAATCAGTGGCCACCCGGCAGCTAGGCAATAACCGGACACCCGGCAGCTGTCCAATCAGTGGGCAACCGGCAGCTGTCCAATCAGTGGGAAACCGGCAACTGTCCAATCAGTGGGCAACCGGCAGCTGTCCAATCAGTGGGCACCAGGCAGCTGTCCAATCAGTGTGCACCAGGCAGCTGTCCAATCAGTGGGCACCCGGCAGCTGTCCAATCAGTGGCCACCCGGCAGCTGTCCAATCAGTGGCCACCCGGCAGCTGTCCAATCAGTGGCCACCCGGCAGCTGTCCAATCAGTGGCCACCCGGCAGCTGTCCAATCAGTGGCCACCCGGCAGCTGTCCAATCAGTGGCCACCCGGCAGATGTCCAAACAGTGTGCTAACAGTCTGCTGGGGACCAGGAGTATACAACAAGCCATGCGCTTATGACCTTGCATTAAACCACCGTGTCCCTGGTCACAGGCCCCCTGGGCTCCACTGGACACTGGATTATAATGGGGGCACAAGGGGTCAGTACCCCTGGGCCCCCCTCTATCTAGAGGTCCCCTGTGATTTTTTTTTTTAAGCTAATGGTTTTGTGCATGGGAGTGGGGTAGTGCTGCAGCTTCACCTATCTGCCAATGTGACAATGATTAATGGTGCTGAGCATCAGGAGTCAAGGCACTTACTGGGAGTTGACTAAGTCCCATAACACTTTGCACGAGAGGTCAGAGGCTGAGAGGTATGTGCTGAGCTCTGCTTGGTAGAGCTCATCATATGTTTCTCAGACCCATAGCAGCAGCAGCTGCCTTGTCATGGGAGGGTTTTTAATCAGAGGCAGTTGACCATTGACCACGTTTATACTGCTTTTACTCTGTGTTTTGACAGTGTAATATTCTCCCATGCAGTTTGCGGCCAGTAATGACAAGTAGGAGGGGGCCCCCCTTTCTAAAGTGCCCCGGGCGCCCCAAAGGCTTAATCTGGCCCTGACTGGACGCCGAGTAAGTCTAGGGCTACGTGGCACCTGCAATGACTGGTGGCCAGTGTAAAAATCATGCAATGGTGAGCCTGTTAAGTTGGCTTTTGGGCATATTCACTCAGCTTCAAATTGATGTGTAGTCGTACTCATCCATTCGTACAGCGAGCACATTCATTCACAAAGTGGGATTTCACTCTGGCAAGGTGGAGGCTTCACTGAAAGCTGATCGTTTGAATTTGTGGCTGCGAGATCAGGTCTGAATTACCCCCAATGATGCAGGTTCTCTCAGACCTGATTTTAATACCAGTCTTACCCCTCCTGTCATACCTATGTTATTTGCTTGTATTTGTAAGATGTATTTCAGAAGATATTGCCTATATCTGCTCCTGTTACACGCACATACTGGGTGAGATTTAATAGGATGAGAGATTCAGAAAGTGAGAGATTTGAAATCCCCAGTTTTTTTAAAGCGGTAATGATGATGTGTGTAAATGATTGCCGCTTTAAAAAAAACTGGATATTTCTTACCAAATCTCTCACTTTCTGATTCTCTCACCCTATTACATCCCCCCCCCCATGTTGCTCTGAATGTCAGACTCTGGCCCTTATTCAGATTGAAGCGGTACGGCCCGCATGCGGCCGTACCGCCGATGTTTTCTCTCTGCACATGCGCAGAGGTCACTCTGCGCATGTGCAGGGGAAATCTCCGTTTAAAAAAATTAGACGCCGCAAAGGGGGCGTATAGGGGCGTGAGGGGCTTCAGTCCCTCATTTCCCTATGTATACGCCCCGCGTTTCATGGGCGTTCCCATGCAAACGCGGGGCGTACGCATGGTAATGAGGGCATGACGCCACTCATGGGGGCGGAAAGCTGACGTCGGCGGATGTCAGCTTTCAGCCCCCATACAAGCTACCACACGGACAATCGTCCGTGTGGTCTCAGCTTGCGGGAGCTGCCGCGGCGTGCGGCCCTGCCTTCGATGGTCGTCGACCATCGAATGCAGGGGGCAGCTCCCACCATGGTGGAGGCGTACGCCTCCACCATTTTCGTGCGGATCGCCAGCCGTCCGTGTACGGACGGCCGTGGCGATCCGTAGCGTGGGCGGGGATTCGTCTGGTGCGGTCGGAGCCGCATATGCGGCTCGACCGCACCAACCAGAATAAGGGCCTCTGTGTCTTTGAAGCGCCTGTCCTAAAGGAGGACGTTGCTTTGTAACTGTACTCTCCCGAGGCACTACCTTTATCACTTGGTTGTGGGCGACTCTGTGCGTTAAGCCCGCGATCCGATCATCTGCTCCGAACACGGGCAACTCCGGAAACTGGCGAACAAGATCTGCGTTCCCGCGGGAATGATCCCTGAAAAGGGAAAAGAAGGATTCTCGGAAAACATAGGATTTGACATACATAGAATTGGGTTAGGTCTGTCAAACAGCTCAGGTACCGAAGAGCTAGATATATGTGACACGTTCCCAAATCATACCAATATGTTGCCGGATCCTACAGTATGTGGCCCTGGGGCCCATTTACTACTGGATGGCATATGCAATGCTATCTGAAGAATGGCGGTAGCCGCAGGACCCACTGCGATGCTGCTTGATGTTGATACATCGGGCAGCATTACATCCCCCATAGAAACTATGGGGGATGCGGCCAGCGGCGGAGCAGGAGGGATCGCAGTAGGGATCGGAGATTCCTGCTGCGGTCCCTCCTGATACATTCGGGCGATACCTAATATTTGTGGCTAACCCCCGAAAATGGCTGTTTTCAGGGAATAAGCTGCAAATATTATGTGATAAATGGGCCCCACAATGAGAACGGAAGAGCAACGAATCTCCACGTCTGCATATCCTGGATAATTATCCAATCACATTATCTGCTTGTACCAGCTGCACATTGATCCTGGTCACATGGTCATCGGACATACTGAGTGTATGGGCAGCATGTAAGGGATTACCATGCCAGGTACTGTACTCACAGGTGGTGGTGGGTAGTCAGGATGGCTCTCAGATTCACATCTGCTTTCTGCACAATGTCCAATAACTGAAAGAAAGCAGTAGTCTAGTCACAGGTGACCTTCACAATACAAGCCAAGTGTAGGTAAGTGACATAGATAATATACCCGCTGCTAGCTGTAGTCTTTGGGCAGACTGGGGGTTCCCTGCAATGAGGGGGGAGAGTTGTCTGAATGGTTTGGACACATGGAGATGGCCTACACACAAGTGCGCATTGAGCAGATGTCTGAGAAAACGCGTCAGTTGCACCAACCAGCCCATCTACCTTTTACTGAAGAAGAAGACGACGGTTAGAGTGACCTGATTGGTTGAGGGGAGTCACTGGGACTCCCCTCAACCAATCAGGTCCGAGCTCAGCCCTGATTGATTGAGGGGAGTCCCAGTGACCAACGATTTGTGTATACACACATGCGGCTCCTCAAGTTCGGTGGACGCGCTCTTCAGTTTTTTTTAACCCCTGGATTGTCCTACTGGACAAGGGGATCGACCTGCGGGCAGGGGTGGATTTAGGGATGAGGGCGCCCCTAGGCACAACAATAATGTTTACTAAGTAGGACAGTTTATAGGGGCAGTATCTGCATGTCCTATCCATTTACACTCTATTTAAGATGGAATATAGTACAGTACAGTGGATATTTTGCAGTTATTGGTACATTTTGGGCTGACAGTACTATCACAGGCATCCAAGTGCCGCCCCCAAACATGTGCCGCCCCTAGGCCGGTGCCTCACGTGCCTAATGGGAAATTCGGCTCTGCCTGCAGGGGAACGTGGCTAGGTGAGTATATATGTATTTTTGTATGTGTGTGTATGCATGTATGATAACAAACTTGTACTTTTCAGGGTGTTTTTTTTTCTTTTATACATTGGTCATGGTGTGGATCTACAGGGGCCTTTTAGTGCCCAGCATGCTGGGACTTGTGGTTCACCAAGTCCCTGCAGGTGGGGGAGGTTTGCTGGGACTATTAGTTCCACAGTACAACCCAAAGCTTTTTTTTTTTTTTTTTTTACAAATGAGGCTTTAAAAATGTTTATTGTCACCAAATGAATACATGATATGAGCAGAAATAACATAAGTGGAAATAAAGAAAAACATCCAATATACAGTATATAAATGACCTTTTTAGCAACGGATGCATCCACTGCAATGGCGTCCTTTGTGCTTTCTTCTATAACCAGATACATATAGTTGTCGTCCAGGACAGAAATTACTTTCACCTTCATGTTCCGTCCACTTCAAGGTCTCACATAGCTGTAACATGAAATAATGAATTACCGGCATACATCTCCCCTCTCCCTGAAATAGCAGCAATCTCCCTCTCTCCCTCATTAGTCTAGCAATCTCCCTCATTTCACCTAGCCCACATTACACGGTTACATTTTGGGGGTAAAAAAGGAATTAGAAACAGATATTTACATTGAATCATCAGCGCCATTTTCCAGTAGCTCTTACTAACTGCTCTGGGGCTCATCTACATTTGGATACAAGTCATTTCAAAAGATTCCTCTCAGATGTAGCAGTACACACCCAAGCTTCTAGGTGCCACGTTCACAATCTCTTTTCACATTCTCTCCATATATGGAACTAGACACGCCCTTTGGGTGGAGCATGACACGCCCCCTCAATGGGGAGCTGTGCAAAATTCTACTACCAACTATAATCTCCCTGAAACTAGTTTCCAAAAGTAGGCAAGTAGGCCCCATGTTCACACTGCAGGCATCCGCCTGGGCTGCTCTGACCAGCAGGGCACCTACTTATGTTTCATGTGAATTCCCCCCCCACACACACACACGCACACACACCCATTGTCATTTTCACTAGAATTGAAAAAGTCAGTCACCTATTTTTCCAGGGAATAAGTAGCAGAGACCATGCATATATTTGCTAACATACAGTGCTCACCTACTCCCCACCAAGTCTACCAAACAAGTGCAAGCAGTGCGGTTACATTATATATATAGATTAACACGGCACAGCCGCCCTCTCTGTAATATGCTATATGACATCACATGTACCCCCTCCCATATGCCTGAAAGTGTACACCTGCTATATGACATCACATGCACCTCATCCCATGTGCCTGACAGTGTACACCTGCCATACGGAATCCTATGTACCCACCTCCCATGTGCCTGACAGTGTACACCTGTCGTATGACATCACATGTACCCCCTCCCATGTGCCTGACAGTGTACACCTTCTATATGACATCACATGCACCCCCTTATGTGCCTGACAGTGTACACCTGCTATATGACATCACATGCACCCCCCTCCTATGTGCCTGACAGCATACACCTGCTATATGACATCACATGTACCCCCTCCTATGTGCCTGAGAGCATACACCTGCCATATGACATCACATGAACCCCCCTCCCATGTGCCTGACAGTGTACATCTGTCATATGCATACCTCCCAACATGACCCATGCCAAGAGGGACACAATGCTCTGCTTCTGGACTTCCCTCTTAATGTATGATTGCCATCACCTGTTTTTGAACAGGTTAACTAATAAGAAAGGTGCTTCACCACAGGTGATGGCAATCCTAAATAAAGAGGGAAGTCCAGGAGCAGAGTGTCCCTCCTGGAGAGGGTCATGTTGGGATGTATGCATTTGACAGACATACTATGCAGCCATATCTCCCAATATGACCCCTTCCAGGAGGGACAGAATGCTCTAATCCTGGACTTCCCTCTCAATTTATGATTGCCATCAACTGTGTTGAAACACCTTTCTTATCTATTACCCTTATTAATAGATGATGTCAATAATAAATTAAGGAGAAGAACATTATATGTCCCTACTGAAATGGGTAATGCAGGGAGGTATGTGCATCCCCCTCCCATGTGCCTGTCAGTGTACACCTGTCATATGACGTCACATGCATGCACCCCCTCCCATGTGCCTGACAGTATACACCTGCTAATGTCATATGACGTCATACGCACCCACTTACATGTGCCTGACAGTGTACACCTGTCATTTGACGTCACATTTATGTAACCCTCCCCCAGTGAGCGTACACCTGCCATGTGACGTCACATGCACAGCCCATGGCATGGTGCCCGGAATACCGGTTACCCTGGTCTCTCCCCTCCAGTGTGTCATCCCCTCCTGGGCCAGGTACCGAGAAGAGCTTGATTTGGGAATATCAGAGGTGCAGGACTGCTGATTGGATGATACATCGCCACAGTCGTTACTGATTCGCTTCTGCCACCCAACCCCCCAAAGTCACGCCCTGCCAAGTGACAAACGCAGCCATTTTTATTGAGGGCAACCCGTGTATTACACAACTGTCCGCTATCAGCGTGCCTCCCACGGGTGATACTGCCGTACACAGGGGAAGCGCCCAGGCCCTGCATAAGCTGTATTCTGACTCCAGCTGTACAATGTGGCAGAATGTAGGGATTTCAACTTGCCCTCTTCGCAAATGGCCGCCGGTCCCATCATGCTCTCGTTTTCTAATTGGTTGCTTCCTTAGCAGGAGCCGTTTCGTGATTGGCCTGCACACTGCGTCGTCGCGTTGGTTGGCGGCGTCGCCTGGCTGGCAGAGACCCCACGGCGGCCTGTGATTGGCTGGCTGTCAGTGAGCCTCAGGTAAAGAGCCCCCTCCCCTCCAGTGAGGGCACCGCACGGAGCAGCAGCAGCCGGCCCACTCAGGATGATGCTGCGTGGGTGCAGCAGGAGGCTGTGGTGCGCACTGTCCTTCCTGGGAGCTGCGGCTGGCTACAGAGTGGGTATGTGACCGCACACTGTCGTGACATTCACTCTGTGCTGTGCTGGGGGCAGGGGTGGCATCCTGTGTCAGGGTCCCCTGTCAACGGCACAGGCAGCAGGCAGGAGGGGGTGACAGGTACAGCTGGTGCCAGGTCCTAGCAACAAGTCTCACATTGTCATCATATAGCATCTATATACCCCCTGTATACTGTACGATGTTGTGCAGACTCCTGGCTTCCCCTCTCCAAGGTGATTGGTGGGGCAGTGCAACTTTGTGTGTATGTATGTATGTATGTATGTGTATGTGTGTATGTATGTATGTATATATATATATATATAATCTGAAAACGTCTTGCCATTATATACTCCCAGAGCTTCCTGCAATGCTGCAGTTACTATAAGGTGTGATATTGCCTTGTAACTGGGTTTTGAATCCATCATTTTAATTCTAGCACTGATCTGTATGCTCTTCATATAAGCTCCCAGCTGAGGCTCCCTTATTCCCTCTGGTGACAGACCTTTGTGTTTGTGGATACTCTAATGAGAACACCCAGTGGAGAGCTGCCTCTAAGCACTTGCAGGACCCCAGCGGTCCTCTGGATCCAGCAAAGTCTCTGTCAAGGATGAGGCGCCACCGAGGACACTTTGGGGAGGATGTATCACATTTTTGAGAAAGTGGCGTGGTTGCCCATAGCAACCAATCAGCTTCTGTCAGTTTGTAGGCCAAGGATTGGCAACATGCTGGGAGAACTACACACCCCAGCATGCCCTGTTACTGTTTTGCGGCTAGATCAGGTTATAATTGATAGGGCATGCTGGGATGTGTATTTCCTAATGCACCCGGTAATGATGTCACTAGAGTTATATGACGGCAGCCTGTGAGGGTCTAGCTGGCAGAGGTGTTGGTTAATGAGAAACCATCTGTCTGGCAAGATACCGTCCTGGGAACTCGGCAAGTGCTGACAGGCCACTGCTACACCCTAGCCTAGCAACAGTTGTCACTGTGTACAATGAATGTTGCAGAAGACATTGGGGTGTGTGTGTATGTGTCATACTTGCCTACTTTGGAAAACTAGTTTCAGGGAGATTATAGTTGGTAGTAGAATTTTGCACAGCGTCCCATTGAGGGGGCATGTCATGCTCCACCCAAAGGGCGTGTCTAGTTCCATATATGGAGAGATTGTGAAAAGAGTTTGTGAGCGTGGCACCTAGAAGCGTGGGCGTGTACTGCTACATCTGAGAGGAATATTTTTAAATAACTTATATCCCAATGTAGATGAGCCCCAAAGCAGTTAGTACGAGTGACTTTACTTGGTAAAGTGCTGGGAAATTGTGCTGATAATTTAATGTAAATGTATCTATCTCTCATTCCTTTTTCCCCCAAAACAATGTAACAGTGTAATGTGGAGAGAGGGAGATTGCTGCTATTTCAGGGAGTCTCCTGTAGAATGCAGGAGGGGAGGTAACTATGGTGTGTATATTGTTGTGTCTACATCGCAGGCAGAGGATAGTGAGCGGGCAAGGGCAGGACTCTGGTAGAGCAGATCTGTCACCATGACTTGGCATTTCCTGACACCAGCTGATAAACAACAAATCTGCCAGTGCTGTGTTTCCACCTCAGTGTAGACGTCCCGTCTGCGTTATCTACCGTACAATGTGTCTCTCGTTTGATGCTTTTGCCTTGTGTCAAAGAGTTTCTTGTCGGTACAAATGAAAAACAGTCCGTTAATTGGAGCTTTAAGGTGGATCTTCAATTGTAAAATACTGTCCATCAATACCCACTGGTGCTGTGCTCACATTTTACAGATTACATCATATGTAAAATAGGTACTCTTTACCTAGTACGGCGCCCGTCGCGGGCATCGCGGGTACATTTATGTATGGCCGCGACGCGACCGACGCGATTTCCCATTGAAACCAATGTTAAACATGGAAATCATGTCGGTCGCGTCGCGGCCGGCCATAAATGTACCCGCGATGCCCGCGACGCGATGCTCCCGATTTCCCATAGGAATCAATGTTAAAAGCCGCGATGGACCCGATTTTACTGTTAAATGCCTCAATCCACCCGATTTGGCCATAGGAATCAATGTTAAATGGGCCACAGAGCCCATTAACCCTTAAATGTCCCCCCAAATTTTTAACGCCACCCCACGATCCACGCCAACCCGAAGCGTGGCGAGCGCAGCGGTACGCGTCCTCCGACCTTTTCATGCCCTACTATCCACGTCGGCGTGGTGTGAGAATATAATAGTGTGGCGAGGGGACGCGGATACCTTCACAGTTATACGCGTCCCCTCGCGGGCTTCACAGGTGTCCGTGGCGACCCGGACACCTGTGAAGCCCGCGAGGGGACGCGTCGACCTGTGAAGGTATCCGCGTCCCCTCGCGGGGCTCGCTGCGCTCGCCACGCTTCGGGCTCGGTGGCTTGCTGTGCTCGCCACACTATTCTATTCTCACACCACGCCCTAGTGGATAGTAGGGCATGAAAAGGTCGGAGGACGCGTACCGCCGCCCCTCGCGGGCTCGCTGCGCTCGCCACGCTTCGGGTTGGCGTGGATCGTGGGGTGGCGTTAAAAATTTGGGGGGACATTTAACGGTTCATTGGCCCTATTTGGGCTGTGTGGCCCATTTTACATTGATTTCTATGCCCAAATCGGGTCCATTGAGGCATTTAAGTGTAAAATCGCGGTCAATCAGGCTTTTTAACATTGTTCCCTATGGGAAAATCGCGGTCATCGCGGGCTTAGCGGCCGTCCCGATTTACCCGCGATGACCGCGATCACCGCGATTTTTACCCCCGACGCCCGCGATTTCAATCGTGGGCGCCGTTCTAGGTAAAGAGTACCGTAAAATATGGTAGAAGCAAAAAAATTTAATAAGTACTTTTCTGAAGGGGAAAAAAAAGTAGCAAAAATGCTAATAAAAGACCACTGTAGGGCTCATCTTATACAGGGTTGCCTACCTGACCCCTCTCCATGAGGGAGAAAATGCTCTGTTCCTGAACTTCCCTGGTAATGTCTGATTGGTTAATGAAGGAGAGGGTCAAGTGAGCAATCCTGATCTTATATACAATGTAAAAGTATACTGGTAGGCTAATTAGCTCCCAACATATTAACCCTAGAATGTATTTGTACATGTGGTAGGGAATATAGATTGTAAGCTCCACTGGGGCAGGGACTGATGTGACTGTTCATATATTCTCTGTACAGCGCTGCGGAATATGTGTGCGCTATATAAGAAACTGTTAATAAATAAATAATATACTGTAAATATAAGGCTGGCGCTGCTCCTCACATCTGTAGTGTCGCTGCCCGCCACTGGAGGCTGGGGACATAGCGCCAGATGTATCAAGCTTCAAAAAGTGATAAAATGGAGAGCGATAAACAGCCAGCCAATGGGACGCGCAAGTGAGACACTCGCACATCCCCGCCCACCCACTGCGTCAGCACTCGCCAGCTAAGGAAGTCTGGTGATCGCTGAGGGTGATTAGGACCCCAATATACAGAGAAGCCTTGACGATGGCTTCGGGATTATTCATACATTTGCGCAGATCTATGTAACGAAGATCTCTGAATTCTGTTACCATATAGGATTTATACTGTACCCCCATCCTCTTTCATATTCTGCACCCCCACCATATGAGGCCGGATAAGGAGAGATTATAATGTATTATGCCCATGTACATAATGGCTTTCAGTGCATGGTGGCATGAGATGGGAAAGCCCAGCTGGATGTGGTCACATGCCATGTGGCTGTGCCAGTTAACCTTTCATATGTGGCTATGGTGGAAATTTACTAAGATGGGAGTTCTATATCACATGCTAAGGGCAACCAATCAGAATCTACTTATTTATTTAGCACCTTCTAGATTTGTTGCCCATAGCAACATCCCATCTGACATAGAACTCCCATCTTAGTAAATTCCCCCCTATATGTCCTTCTGGAAATGCCATGTTGGGCGCGCTGGTTTATGTTCTCCCTCTCTGTTGGTGTTTCAGGCTCAGCGTATTTGGGGACCAGTGCGGTGACGAATCAGGAAGACTTTGAGTCCCGAAAATCCAAACTGGTCTCTCAGCCCAACATGAAGATTGAGCTACTTCCTGCCCTAACGGACAATTACATGTACCTCCTCATTGACGAGGACACCAAGGAGGCCGCCATTGTAGATCCGGTACAGCCGCAGAAGGTACATCACTACACGGGGTGATCCTGATGGGGAGACGACACTGCTGTAAAATGTTCTAATATTAATACATTGAATTTTCAACAGGTTGTTGAAGCAGTGAAGAAACATGGAGTAAAACTGACCACTGTCCTCACCACTCACCATCACTGGTAATGTTCTGTCTGATTTTCATATGGTTTGCTAAATTTTTTCATGCATATTACACATGGCAAAGAAAGAATGGAAGATGAGGAACCGGGGAAAAGACCGGGTGTGCGGGGGAGGCTGGGGGAAGGGAAGCGGCGTGTGCAGGGGAGGCTGGGGGAAGGGAAGCGGCGTGCGCAGGAGAGGCTGGGGGAAGGGGAGCGGCATGCGCAGGGGAGGCTGGGGGAAGGGGAGCGGCGTGCGCAGGGGAGGCTGGGGGAAGGGGAGCGGCGTGCGCAGGGGAGGCTGGGGGAAGGGGAGCGGCGTGCGCAGGGGAGGCTGGAGGAAGTGGAGCGGCATGTGCAGGGGAGGCTGGGGGAAAGGGAGTGGCGTGCGCAGGGGAGGCTGGGGGAAGGGGAGCGGCGTGCGCAGGGGAGGCTGGGGGAAGGGGAGCGGCGTGCGCAGGGGAGGCTGGGGGAAGGGGAGCGTCGTGCGCAGGGGAGGCTGGGGGAAGGGGAGCGGCGTGCGCAGGGGAGGCTGGGGGAAGGGGAGCGGCGTGTGCAGGGGAGGCTGTGGGAAAGGGGAGGCTGGGGGAAAGGGAGTGGCGTGCGTAGGGGAGGCTGGGGGAAGGGAGCGGCGTGCGCAGGGGAGGCTGTGGGAAGGGGAGCGGCGTGCGCAGGGGAGGCTGGGGGAAGGGGGGCGGCGTGCGCAGGGGAGGCTGGGGGAAGGGGGGCGGCGTGCGCAGGGGAGGCTGGGGGAAGGGGGGCGGCGTGCGCAGGGGAGGCTGGGGGAAGGGGGGCGGCGTGTGCAGGGGAGGCTGGGGGAAGGGAGCGGCGTGCGCAGCTGTCCTGCGCGGTCATTAGCCGTTCTTATTACAAACTCTTGTCATCACGTTGCTCATTCCCAGGGATCACGCGGGAGGGAACGAGAAGCTGGTGAAAATGGTGTCTGGGCTAAAAGTATATGGCGGAGACGACCGGGTCGGAGCATTAAACCAGAAAGTGTCTCACCTAACGACGTTCCAGGTGAGCGCACCCGTATTCTCACATTTTATAATTTCTCTATTGCATCCTAGGGAATGATCGACAGAATCTGGTTGCCATGGGCAACATCCCCTCTTTTCATTTTTAGAAGCTTTAGTAAATTCACCCCCTAGTGTTCGCTTCATCTTGTCTCGGAGAACAACATGGACCAGCCAGTGTCTAACAATAACCAATGCATATTCTAATGTAAGGGGACGCAGCCATGAGGTCATAAATACTCATGTCCACAGTCGTGTCAGTAACACAATGCCGACAGTTATGGTGTTGGCAGGCAACATGTCTACATGCTCAGAATGTCAACATTCGGGTTGGGCTACGGGGGTGGGGGTTCGGGTTAAGCTATCGTGTTGACACACTTGTGACATCATGATCATGTGGCCATTCTTATGTCGACAGTTAGAACATGAACATATCACACGACACCCGATGGGTGACGGTGGGCGAGCAATGGGAGGCCGCACTCAGGGCCTGATTCAGACCGCGAGCGAATGTGTACGCGTATGCCTCCGCTCGCATGGAGGAAACATCATTGGATGGTTACTCATATCGAGTTTATATTTTCTCTGTTCGCAGATAAAGAGTAAGCCAGGTCTTTTCTCCCCGATGGGCGATGTGGGGGGCGGGCGCTGGCGTCATGTGACATCCGTCCCCGAGCAGGCAGGGGCATGTCTGCATTCGCAGGAGTCCGTCCAGAGTTTCTATGGGCACGCCCAGAAAATGCTGGGTGGACCCCAGCGACCGCCACTCGCCTGTCGGTCAATTTGCGGTGGCCCAGATAGGTGAAGGCGTTCGCTCCGGGGGTGTGCGCACTCACATGCGCGACTATGTGTATGCGCACTCCCCCACCATCGGGGCGGGGGCTGAATTTGGTGTGATTCGGCCCCTCAGAGACGGCTTCTGCCCAGTTACACAGCCGTTTCAAACCAGACAATAACTGATCCTCTTGTCCCTTTAGGTGGGGTCTCTGCATGTCAAGTGTCTGTACACCCCATGCCACACCTCAGGGCACATATGCTATTATGTGACGAAGCCCAATAGCTCCGAGCAGCCGGCTGTCTTTACAGGTGAGTCTCCGTCCCGTTTCGGGTCATTGTGGTATTTGTCTATATGGGAGTTTTAGAGGCCCATTTACCATTCAATATTTGCGGTTAAATACCCGTAAACACCCGTTTTCGGGGATTAGCCGCAAAAATTAAGTATCACCCCGATGTATGTAGGGGGGACCTCAGCAGGAATCCCCGATCCCTGCTGCACCGCCGCCGGCCGCCTCCCACATAGGTTTCTATCGGGGATGTGAAGCCGGCCGATGTATCAACAACGGGCAGCAGCGCATTGCATCCCTGGGCTACCACCATTCTGAGATGGCTACATGGCTACACCCCGCACTGCTGCTGTCGGCGGGGTGCCATCGCTAACCGTGCATGCGCAGACCACCCCCAGCGCCCAGCTCAGCACATCGCAGGAGCGGGCTCCTTTCGGACCCCTGTCCCTGTGTGTCAGGGATGAGACATCCTGCTAAATGGGCACCTCAGCCCCTTCCTTCAGGGGAAGCAGCGAATGTCTACTTCTATATACAGCAGCCTAGCCTGCCGGCATCTATTGTCTTGTGTCGCTCTCCAGCCTCCGCTCCCAGTCTGTGGGGTACTTGCTATAGCAGCACTGGCATCACATGGGACGAGAACAGAGACTGGAATGCAAGCTGTAGTTATGGAAGGATAGTAATCCATGTGGCTGCTCAGGGGCCCAGTACTATAGAGGGCCAGGACCTAGAGGAAATCATGGAAATGTCCATCCGGCTCCATATCAATGGAATTATCTATCAGGAAGGTAATCAATGGGGACAATCCTATTCCCAGCAAAGGGTGCGGGGCGGCATTGCCGCGGCGTGTAAACTAATAGCGCCTGATATTTTTGCGCGCAGCCGTATGAGCACGGCAGGATACTGTGAGGTTTATTTACTAAGATGTGAGATCTGTTTCAGATGGGATGTTGCTATGGGTAACCAATCAGAACCTACTTATTTAATTAGCACCTTCTAGAAGATAATAAATAGAATCTGATTGGTTGCCCATAGCGACCTCCCATCTTGGTAAATTGACCCCTGTAAGTGTGGTGTATAATCGCACTTACTCGCAACCTGCAGAGAAATTGCCGGGAGAATTAACCCAAATGAGGACATTTTTTATGTGTTAGTTTCCAATGCACAAATATGGAAGCGGCAGGCTTCACCTGTATGGAGACTGGTTTCAGGTCTTGGTGGGCATGTTTCCTTAGCGATGAAGCGAGGCATACATAGGGCTCAGGGCGATAGGAGACCCCTTGCTTTTGGACCAAGCCCTGGTAGCCCCCTAATAGGTCAGAATGTCTGACTGTAAGTATCGCAGCTGTATTGTAGATCTCTTCCCGGTATACAGGAATTGTCAGCTATTTCATTTTAACCCCTTGAGTGGTTGGTTTTGCTGGGGCAGGACAAACCTGCAGGTTTGTCCTGCCCCAGCAAAACCCACCACAGAGTGTTTGGCCACCCCCCATGTAGCTCCTCCTCCTCCTCATCTTAGATCCGGCGATCGTATGCCGTAGCTCCCGGGCCCTGCTGCTGCCCCAGCCGCTGTTTACAACAGGTGGCAGGCTCCGGGATGTTTGGGGCTGCTCGGGAGGACCCCCCGAGACTGCACCCTACAACTAATGGCAAGGGGAGCTCCGGCGTACAATAGCCAGTGAGGAGAGGTGGGGGGGTGCCCGGACAGGTGATGCGCCAGTGGTGCACCGCTGCAAGCACGACTGGCGCACACCTTTAATATGGTGGTAGGCCCGGAAAATCCGGGCATACCACTCAAGTGGTTAATACACATGTATGTGCGTGTAGCCTGTGACCGCTGTGTAAGTGGTATAGGGAGGGGCTAACCTGTCCATATCTTCTCTCCTCCCCCAGGTGACACCCTCTTTGTGGCAGGGTGCGGGAAGTTCTTTGAAGGGACAGCAGAGGAAATGTACGCAGCTCTGATTGAGATACTGGGGCGACTTCCTCCAGAGACAGTAATGGCTTACAGACTATTTCATTGCTTTTACTTTGTTTTTGGTGCATTTGTTTTTTATTATTATTATTATTATTACTGTATTACTATTCTTTATTTTTTGTTTCCTTTTCTTTTCCTCCCCACAGAGAGTCTATTGTGGACATGAATACACAATCAACAACTTGAAGTTTGCTCGCCACGTGGAGCCTAAGAATGAGAGCATCAAGCAGAAGCTGTCTTGGGCTAAGGTGAGATGATTTAGGGGGCAGATTAGGAGATGTATCTAACTTTAGGGAGCAGATGGGGAGATGTATCCAACTTTAGGGAGCAGATGGGGAGATGTATCCAACTTTAGGGAGCAGATGGGGAGATGTATCCAACTTTAGGGAGCAGATGGGGAGATGTATCCAACTTTTTCTAAAGTAGACGGCTGGAGAAGTTGCCCACAGTAACCAATCCGCTTCTACCTACCATCTTATTGAACATAATGGAGATATAATAGCTAGGTCTGATTGGCCGCTATGGGTAATGTCTTCACATGTCCTGATTAGAAGGTTGGATACGTCTTACATTCAGTGTTTGCAGACCTCGCAGGCTTTGTGTGCTAAGCGGACATAACTGTACAAATAGCCTAACACAGAGATGTCCGTCCATCCGTCCTCTGATGATGAGGAATTCATTAGACCACTGTCTCAGCGTTAACACAGTTTTGTTGGCACGGGCATGTGGTCAGCTATTGTTGCGGCCTGGTACTTGTAGTGCTCCATTGATTGACCTTTCAGTGCAGCGACGTGAGATCGGCAAATAAGAGATTGAGACAAACAGATCTGATCTATACGGTTTTCTTTTACATTGAACCCTTTGAGTTTCTGTGACAGATCCTCAAAATATGCGCTAAAAATTCCGGTGAGACAAACATTTCATTCAGGGGATACTTAATATTTGAGGCTAACCTCTGAAAACTGGTGTTTTAGGGGGAAGTAGCCACAAATATTATGTGATGAATGGGCCCCTTTGTGACTGCCTCTTGTGTAGAAGAATGATTATATTAGGACTAGCCAAATCGGTCCTCGAGATCTACCAACAGTTCACGTATTCCACACCACCTAGCTGGTGCACAGGTGCAGTCATTACTAACTGTCACATTCCCCAGATCACCTAGCTGGTGCACAGGTGCAGTCATTACTAACTGTCACATTTTCAAACATGTGCTGCATTTATTCCTAACAGACACATTTCTACAGATCCACAGGTGGCCTCTGGATTACATCATTCATTTTATTGTTTTGCCTTCCAGGAAACCTATGATAAAGGGGAACCCACCATACCATCCACACTAGCAGAAGAGTTTACATTTAACCCCTTTATGAGAGTCCGGTAAGTTCTCTTAGTGCCACCTGAATGAGCACCTCCACATGCAGGAGGTAGTGGTATTCACCTGTGTATTAGCATGGATAGTATTGAAATACTCTAAAGGGCAATGGTGCGTAAGATACAAACACTGGTCCCAAATGAAAATACAGTTATTAGTGTTTCCTTGTGGATAGGTATACAGTCTGTAGTGATGACAGCTAAATGATCCACATGGTACATGTCACATATCCTACAGGAAAGCAGGGGCCTGCTGAGACACGGGACTGAGATAACAGCTAGTTGTTCAGGGGTCTCTGTGTTTGGCTTTAGATGTCTGACACACACACACACACACACACCTATGTCCATGTAGAATCCAATAGGGACCTGGTGTGGGGGGGGGGGATAAATACTCACATAAATCCAGTGTAGATCGGTCCTTTTCGGTCCAAAATAGGCATCCAAGGACAGACTGTGTGTTTACATATGCTGCTCCTCTGCAGGTTCACCTGTCAAACTGTAATGCAGGTGTCCTAAAGCGGGCTCAGGGAGGACCGAAATCTCCCTTGGAGCAGATGGGCACCAACTCCACGTGGTTGTAGTGACCCTTGTAATGTGCTCACTGCCTCTGCTAGTTCAGTATTGTAATGGAGCTTTGTGTGTCCGCAGTTCTGTCACTCACACAGATCATCCGTTCACCCTCTCAATCTCGGAGGTCCCAGTGGTATGGGTCACATGTACTCAGTTGGATGGCACCAGGGGGGGTTATAAAGTACTGTAATCGGCTACACTAGTTAAAAAAGAAAGATATAATCAAACTAACTCTGTATGTAGCTGTGGCTGGAGACCCGATGCACATGGCCAAGATGGAGGCTGTGGCATTGAGATATACTAGTGTTGCATATCAAATTAACCCGCAGCCTCCTGGTGCGTCCCAGTCACATCGTGTTGTGATTAAGATGCATTTTGGATGCTAGCAGAGTTGCATGGGACCTCTCGCCGTGCTCATGCTGGGCATTTCCTGCCGTGCGGCGAGTTGAGGCTTCGATGTATGAGGACACATTCTGTAACTGACCAGGCAAAAGCACTTGGACAAAGCTCACTGGAATGCAGGGGTTGCACGTACAATTATTATTTTTGCATGGAGGGTAAATACTGGCAGATTTTGCATGTACCCCACACATGCTGGGCAGCTTTTTTTTTTTTCACTGCAATTTAGATTTGAGTTTGCACACTGTGCACAGAGCGTTGTGGTCCTGATGCAAGACACATGGCGGGAAGCAGAGCGAGCAAAATGGTGCACTAACTTGGGGTTCATGGGGTGAAGTGTACAATTTGACACCAAAAAAAAACCCATGAAAAACTCACTCACCTTTTCATGCTTCGTCTATTTTCATATTAACCTTCTGCGGGTGCCGACCTTTTGTCTGTGTTGTTCTTATGCATGGTGACCATTTAGTGTGGGCCTGATTCAGGCCTGATCGCTGGGCTGATAATTTTTTGGAGCCCTGCAATTATGTATTCGCCGCCCCGCCGGAGTGAAATCTCGCCCCATGCAACCTGCAAAATGCTTAGCACGGCCTGCGGAACTATTACAGCTGCAAATCCATTCGCAAGCCGCTCACCATGTAATGATTTCCCAGTGTGTGCAGTCTGTGTGTGGCCCAGGACTTACTCAGGGGCTGTGATAGAATCAGGCTGCTCGGGGGCGGAGCTGACATCACATGATTACTCCTCATACACCTGGCCACGCCTGCGTATTACCTGACACTCCCAGATAACAGCCGCTCACCATGTAATGATTTCCCAGTGTGTGCAGTGTGTGCGTAGCCCAGGACTTACTCAGGGGCTGTGATAGAATCAGGCTGATCGGGGGCGGAGCTGATGTCACATGACTTCCCCTCACACACCTGGCCACGCCTGCGTATTACCTGACACTCCCAGATAACAGCCGCTCACCATGTAATGATTCCCCAGTGTGTGGCGTCTGTGCATAGCCCAGGACTTACTCAGTGGCTGTGATAGAATCAGGCTGATCGGTGACGGAGCTGATGTCACATGACTTCCCCTCACACACCTGGCCACACCTGCGTATTACCTGACACTCCCAGATAACAGCCGCTCACCATGTAATGATTTCCCAGTGTGCGCAGTCTCTGCGTAGCCCAGGACTTACTCAGGGGCTGTGATAGAAACAGGATAATCGGGGGGCGGAGCTGATGTCATAGATCCTCCCTGAAAACACCTGGGCGCGCCTGCGTTTCCCTAACGCTCATAGAAAACGTGCGGTCACCACCCTCCAAACGCCGGCTTCCTGTCTATCACCTTGCAAAAAGCCAGCGATCAAAAAAAAAAAAAAATCAGTGGCAGGATTATATCAAAGTACGGCCTCGGGTATGCGTACTATCGATAATCGCCCGGCCTGCTAAGTCGCACCTGTGTGATCCGGTCCTGAATCAAGTTGGACATGTCCAAAGTATTCCAGTATTATGAAATGGGATTTGGGCCCTTATTCTGGTTGGTGCGGTAATATCCGCGTGCGGTCGTGCCGCCGATGTTTTGTGTCTGCGCATGTGCAGAGGCGTCTCTGCGCATGTGCGAGCCGGACGTACGGCAACATTCCGCATGAAATGTGTACACTACGAACAGGGGGTGGAGAGGGGCGTGAAGGGCAGTTTGGGCTCATTACCATATGTTTACACCCCGCGTTTCATGGGCGTTCCCATGAAAACGCTGGGCGTACGTATGGTAATGCGGCCGTGACGCACGTGTAGGGGGCGGACATATGACATTGCCAGATGTCAGCTGCCCGCCCAGATCCCTGCTTTTGCACGGAAAAATGTCCGTGTGGTCTGAAGTTGCGGGAGCTGGTGGACCACTCGGCCCTGCATTCGATGTTCTGCGACCATCGAATGATGGGGGAGGCGTATTCCGTGAAAAATACACGTGCGGTCCGTTCGGCCAGCTTCTTACCGCATACGGACGGAGTTGGTGATCCGTATGGAAGGCGGGGTTTCGCACGCACGGTCCTGGCCGCATATTCGGATCTGGCCGCACCGATCAGAATAAGGGCCTTGGTCTGATCGCTTTATGTCAGTGTTGTATATAACGTGGGCGGTGGGATTGGCTATAATCGCTGTCCTTGTTATCATATCATCACATACACACAGTATAATGACACTGCTCGCCATGCCCATGTTGGTTAATGCATCGGATGTTATTCTGTGTTTTCCATAACAGGGAGAAGTCTGTCCAGCAGCACGCAGGGGAAGATGACCCCATCTCTACCATGGCCTCCATCCGCAAAGAGAAAGATAACTTTAAGGTGCCAAAAGACTGAACCCAATTTTCCAATCCAAATTTGTAACCGGATCTTCCTTCCTCCCCTTTTTTTTTTTTTTTTTTTTTTTGTGCTCACAATTTAGTTTTTTGCTGGCAAAAGAAAGGAAAAACACCTCAAATTATTGTCTTGATTTTCCCAAAGCAAAGGAAATGACTTGTAAATGTTCCGAATCCGATCAACCCGCGGGCTTTGCTTTCTTCCCCGGCGCTAGGAAAGTCGGACGGGAAAAAACAGCTCCCGAGATTTTGCTGCTTGAAACACAAAGATCCGAGTCATCTTTTATTATTTTAATAAATGTGATCATTGTGAGTACTCTGTACATACCCAGATGGCCACCATAGAAGCATACATTGTAAGTAATACTGACTCACACCAGCATCGTGCCCCAGCGCAAAGTTTATTTTCATTACTGTAGTATACATAAGCCTGGGGCGCCAAACACTTTTATATTACCACTATAGCGCCCTGTGTCACCTTCCTCCGTGTCCTATCACTACAGCTGGAATGTGTCAACTCTTCAGAAGAAGAAGTTTTATAATCGCTGCAATAATATATAAAAGTACAAATGTATAATGATCACCGTGAATGTACCAGATCGCACCTTTTGTGAGGGTTCAGGGAGTCCAATCACTACAAGCCAAACTGTCTCGTACCTTCCAGATCCAAAACCGGGGTTACCAAATATTCTATACACAAAGTATTAACACATATTGTAGAAGACTATTAGATCCCGTAGCGCACTACAGTTATGCCGTAATACACACCAGAAGGGGCCCAAGACAGTGATGTGGGAGTAGAGTCGTACTTACAGCCAAGTCCCACGGATAATGTTAATCCTATACGTGCATTGCTCATTAGTGGATGTGTTAAACCAAATTTCACCTTGCGACCACATAGTACCAGTGTGTATGGGGGGGGGTCGTCCAGCAATTACAGGACACCGCAGAATGTATAGTGACCGATGTGCTTCCAGTGTATAGAAGTTTCTGTAATGAACATTTTGACACTTTCTGTATAAAGAAATGCAATATGACATATTAATATATTGTAATAGCAGTCATTTTTTTTTTTTTTGGAAGGTTTAATTCCCGTATAGTTGTGTATAATTCCTCCCAATGGCACCAGATAACCTAGAACGTCAGAACAATTGCAGGGTTCCGTACTGACGAATCGCACTTAGACTTGTCAGTAAATTACATGCACCAAGTTGGTAAATGATCATTTTGGTGGTTGCTTCCATTGTTTGGAGATGTTAGAGAGTTTATAATGACCAATACTCCGGCACCGTCTGTGTGTGTTGGGTACGGAGTGCCGGCGGTCAGGAGAATCCTAAAACCTGCTAGATAACTAACCCTCTTCCGCTACACCCTAACCCTCCATACCCCCCCCCCCTCCGCTAACCCACATAACACTGCAGCCTAACCCTAACTAGGGATGGCCATCAGTGCTATCGCTATTGATGGTTACCATCGATGGCAATAGTACAAGCAGTCATCGATTGCAGCATAATATCTAATGGATGATCATCAATGTTTCTGACTATCGCTGGTGATTTATTTCTTTGACTGGCTCATGGCCAATCACCTGGGGGTGGGACTTTATGGATGCTGGGGCGGAGCTCTGCTCTGTGTTCCTGCACCTTCTTGGAGATTTTTTTTTTGGGGGGGGGGGGGGTTATGCTGCTCTATCGATGGAGGAAAACCATCTGGTTCTCCCCCATCGATGGCAAAACTATTCTAGATTGGTCTTAAACCATTAATGATTTATCGCCATTGCCAGGCGCTCTGAGCCTGACTGACAGGGGGTGTGCCAGTGTGGACAGAAATGCCCCAAACAGTGGGTGTGCCCATAGAAACGCTGAACGCAGGCAATCCTTTGCGTGCTAGGGGCCACGTGCCCATCCCAAAAATCGTTCAGTCCTCAATTTTTTTTCAATTGATCTCTAGAATATAAAGTTCCATTGGCTTCTCTCTGGCCACGTGGTGGAATGCAGCCTTTCACTTACAGTAGTTAGGCCTCATTTTATCTTTATCCACCTTGGTTCGATCTGGTCGTTTTCGATCAGATTTAAGCACCAGCACTCTGATAGGCCAGCGATGACCTGCATACACTAGTGCAGTGCTGGTCAAACCGCAGAGCTACCAGCCGTTCATGTTTTCCAGGCCACCTAGCTGGTGCACAGGTGCGGTCATTACCAACTCACTGTTTTAAACATGTGATGCATTTATTCCTAACCGACACATTTTACAGATGCACAGGGGGCCTGGAAAACATGGACTGCAGGTAGAACTCGAGGACCGGTTTAATGTGATTACTGACTGATCAGCCTTTCCAGCCTCCGGCCCAGCCATCTTTGGGGGATCCTTGTTAAAAAAAAAAAAAAGCTGATCACTTTGCACCATTTATGACCAACACACCCAAAAAAGTAGTGGGAGACAAGCTTTTAACAATTAAAGGATTGAGTGTGGAATTATAGGGTGTGATGGGAACGTGTCTACCCCCATTCGTTGTCCTAGTAACCACTCTGAGGGCAGTAACGCATTACCTGCTAATACCTTCTGCCGTTTTGTGCAGCATTCTTCACACACAAGTTGTTATCCAACAAAGTATGTTTGTTGACTTGTGTAACTATAAATTGCAATGACGTTGGGCTCAACCTTCTAAAATAAAAAATACTGCTCAAATAATCCTGTGTGTGTGCGTTTTGCAATAAATGACTGTTAAGATTTAGTTGTTGTGAATGTAGGTCTGTTGCAAAACATCGCTTTGTCCAGAGAGAAGATCACACTAACAGGACTCCGCCTCCTTTGCAGAGCAGAGGGCGGGACCTTGTACTGTAGGTAAAACGCGTCAGTGTTCTAAGGTGTGAAAACCCTTGCCCCCAACATTTCTGCTTTGTTCGTGCTCAGTATTACCCCTCCTTTCCATGCACCTGAATGGTATTACTAAACTAACTGAGCACCTGCCACTATATATTTGTTATGTGCGTGCGAATGTATGCAGTCGGGATGGGAGGAGATGAGAGGCGTGTGTATTTTATTCCTTACAAATTCATTACAGCTTGCCTACATTGCATGCAAAGATGTACTCCCACGCAAGAGTAACCTCAAGTCTGCATAAATCAGATGATAAACCAGTCTCTCTATAAATGCTTCTCCTCATTTAACCAATAAACACATTTTTTCAGACATCAATGTCAAAGCTGTAGCTAGCCGACACGCAGAGACTGGGCTGCCGCAGGATCCAAGCGATCGCAACCATCCCAAAGATGGATCTACAGTATTCAGCTGGAGAGGTCGGAACAATAGGATCTCTGCTGCAGGTTCCTCGAAGCCAAACCAATCAATTACCTACTGCACGGATGCAGTTATTTAACATGTCATTTAGAGTCTATTGAGCAGTAGAACCAATTAATAGATAATAAATGTGACTGATACAAATAAACGCAGAAAATACTTGCATATGTTACTTATATATAAAGTCACTCTGCGAGCAGCAACTGATTAATAAAGACTACATGACCAATACATGACCTACCCGCCATACATGTACAATCTGTCTTTTAGAAGTGCTCCTGGGAAAAATCCGCCTGGAAATGGTAATTTATCTCTTCAGACACCTGCTTTAGACGAATCCTAGTCTGTCTATGTGGGTGGTGTGATGAAGTTTAAGGGGCCCATTTATCATGTATTGCATTCACAATGCAATCTGGGCGGAATGTTACCACCCAGGATCGAGCTGGGATGTATCCTCCTACAAGCACAGGAGCCTGTTCCTGTGATGTGCTGAACCGGGAGGGGGGGGGGGGTGTTTCATAATAATTCGCCTCCACCTGTGATCTTTTAACCCCTTACCGCCGCAGCCTGTTTTTGCCTTCCTGACACAGCCCTTTTTGTCAAATCTGACATGTATCACTTTATGTGGGGATAACTTTTTATTGCTTTTACTTATCCCAGTGATTTTGAGATTGTTTTCTCGTGACACATTGTACTTTAAGTTAGTGGTAAATTTTGGTCGATACAGTCTGTTTTTTTTTGTGAAAAATACCAAAATGTCGTAAAAAAATTGAACATTTTGCAATTTGCAAAATGTTAAATTTTCTGCTTGTGAGACAAATAATCATACCACTCAAAATAGATAATAACTAACAAAGACCATATGTGTACTTTATTTTACCATCATTATTTCAACCTCCTTTTAATTTTTTTGGACACTAGGGGGCAGCAGAGACAAAATTATACACAGAACACAGAAAACGCTGCAATTGGCTGTTCACATTTGAACAGCCAATCGCAGCGATCGCCGATGGGGGGGGGGGGCATCGCTGCTACGAGGGAAGATGTCTGCTGTCAGGGACAGCAGCCATCGTCCCTCTGTCACCGCGTCTATAGACGCGGTGACAGTTTAAAGTCATGACGTACATTTATGCCATGCGTCGGGAAGTACATCCCGGCCATGACGTAAATGTACGTCAAATGTCGGGAAGGGGTTAAGATGTGTCTGAATAATGAGTGCACCTGCTGGGTGACCTGGAAAACGTGCACTGTTGGGGGTACTTGAGGACCAGGGTTGGGAACCACTGACTTAACACCTAGGCTGCAGAGCTGACACTCTTTCAGCCTGTCAACTGTTAAGGTGTGTACACATGCATCGGTTTACTTTCGATTTGCTTTCGGTTTCCCCAATTCCACCCCCTTTTGATTTGACCTTTGCTTTCCATTTGATTGCGCATTCGCACTTTTGCATTCAATATCGAATTCGATTCGCATTCAAGGCACATTGTACACATTTAATTTACTGGATTGAATTTGATATTTCCTTGCCTGCACAGTCTATTTCTCTTTTCGATATAGATCAGGGTTGCCGACTTTCTTATTCTCCTCTCCGGGAGAAACCCGGAGAGGAGAGTTTCAGTAGCCGCTCAGGGGGCGGGGCTTAAGCGGGACATCACTAAGCCCCGCCCCCATGCTGGTAAACCAGCGAATTCAGGGATCTCCGTTAAGGGGGCGGAACTAAATGACGCAATTGTGTCATTTTAGCTCCGCCCCCTCCTCTGAGACCCGAGGATTGCGGCATTTTAATGCCGCGATCCGGGGGTCCCCCCTGAATCCGGGAGGGTTGCCCACCCTTCCGGGGGGCCGGGAGGGGGACCCAATTTTCGGGAGACTCACGAAAATTTCGGGAGGGTTGGCAACCCTGATATAGATAAAATGGAAGCGCGCATCCAATCGATTGCAGATCGAAAGCGTCTTAAAAACCGTTCGATTTTGAATGAAAAACCTGTCCAAATCGAAGCGTATGTACATCCCTTTGCAGTGGAATCCCTGGGGGGGGGGGGGGGCTCCAGGGGGTGAAGTGCCTATGAATATTTAATGAGCGCTCATTAAATATTCACTGCACTGGGTCCGCTCATTGGCAGGGTCCTAAATACCGTTTCAGACCCGATTTTGATGCCAAAATACCGGTTTTGCAAAAACGGCTTTTGTAAAACGGTAAAGTGGTTCTGCACCTTTCAGACCGCACAGATTCCCATTTTAAAACGGTTAAAAATCGGCAAAATACTGGTTTTTAAGTGCGGTCTGAAAGGGGCATTACATCCTCAGACCCTGCCACAACATACAAACATGCCTGATTACCTGTGTACTGCATTAAGAGATGGGGAATGTGCCTGTAGTACATACTGTTATGGATGAGATGACTACACAGATACCAGACTCATAGCTGTCCATATGCTTTTAGCAGTGTCAGTAAAACGGAATACTTCTAGAGACAGGCCTGTAAATAACCAACCAGCTGTTACCTTACTCTGTAACTTACAAAACAGTTCAAAGATCAGGTTAATTATTCCCATAGGAACATGCAGCTCGCTGTGAAGGTTATACTTCGTTTGCAGTATTTCGGAGATAACTCTGATGAGATATTAACAGCTGGACCCTCTTCTATGCCAGGTGTATATCATAGAGACTTCCATACTTATTTCATTTATTACCTGAGACTAGGACGGCCAATCCCCAGATCAGGATTGGTGGGATCACGGGATTTAGCCGCAAAAGTGCCAGGCTTTCCATCACGATATTGGTGTTCCCAATCTCAGGATTTCGGGGGTGCACACTGGGTGATATATCATTAACGATATGGACAATATTGCATACCTCCCAACTTTCTGTGTGTCAGCCGTGGGACCGCCTGATTTTTGGGGGCATGGCCTAGCAATATGAGGGCGTGGTCTATTTCTGCAAGGCCACATCCCCGTTTTCGCCACTGTGGGGGCATGGCTAGTGGCTCTCCTGACTGCTCCACCCAATCCCCCCCACACAGTGTGCTGGAACGTCCTCGCGAATTGCGGGACAGTTGAGAGGTGTGATATCGTACAGTGTGTATGTACATAGTTACAATAAAGCACTTTGAATCCCATTAGGAGACAAGTGCTATAGAAATTGCATTATTATTAGTATTATTATTAGTAAATGACAATAGAGGCCTTTTTATGCTGCACAGAAAGTGTAAACATTCCAAAAATGAATAAAACACAATCTATTTATTATTGCAACACAGACTCTGCAATGCTAACTGCAGTGTCCCCACTAACTGTATTTGTATTCTAGTAATAACCACCAGCACATATATTAGTGACAAGTGTATGTTAGGGTTATACCACTTTGGAGAATGTGAAAGGGGTGATATATAAAATTGAGCATTGAACTATCATGGGCAACATGTAAAGCAAGAAAAAATAATTGGTATTCAGCTAATTCTGTTCTGCCTATCGTGTCCCGGGTCACTTATGGCTGGAGTTAATGGCAAACAGGATTTATCATGCAGCGATAAGGCAGCATTCCACCCCTCCCCTCACAGTGACTTCCTGTTCCTGCAGGCACAGGGGAAGGTAAGTGTTATGGGATCACAGCTAGTATGCTATTATAGGGTTAACGTTTAGGTAACAGCAACACATGGAAGGAAGCCACAGTGAGCTGTTCTATAGAGCTCTCTGTCTGCTGTCCGCACTGGTGGTGCAGCCAGCCACCAGTAGGACACAGTGGGTGAGATTTAATAGGATGAGAGATTCAGAAAGTGAGAGATTTGGTGAGAAATCTCCAGTTTTTTTAAAGCGGCAATCATTTACACTTCATAATGAAACTGGTTTTGCAGTGTAAATGATTGCCGCTTTAAAAAAACTGGAGATTTCTCACCAAATCTCTCACTTTCTGAATCTCTCATCCTATTAAATCTCACCCAGTGTATCATTGCTGTCCTTGCTGATTAGCTACATATACACCGGCCCCGGAGCAAAGCATGTTGGGACTTGTAGTAATCAGGACAGCTCTGTTGCAACTGGATGGATCTACTTCTGAAGGAAATAAACCGGGCAGCAGTGATACATGTGCACAGTCACACACCAGCCTCTCCCGTTCCCTAATTCCAGGAAGTATAACAATTACCGGAGGAGGTGACTCATTTATACACGAGGTCTAGAAAGTCTGTGCCATGGGTCTCTGCTCTGCAGGGTGTTTGTATATATAGACGTGCTACACCGTCCCTTTAAACCGGGACACTCATAAATGACACAGGGTCTGTGTCATTTGTGAGCATATGGTAAGTCTGTTTATATCAATATGAAAAATGTCAACCTTTTTGATTGTCGACCTAACACTTGTGTCATACTTCCAACCCTGTCCATCTTAGCCATGTTGACCTATTCCAGGTGTCGACCTTGTGCATGTCAACCTAAATTGGGAAAACCAAATGACCCCTACCCAAGGAGGCCATGCTACTCTATACAGAGGAGTAGCTAGGTGACATGGTGCCCGGAGCAACAGGATGTTTCGGCGCCCTCCTCCCAGTCATTTTTCTTTCTTATAGTAAACTGTAATGCCGATTACACAATATGCCACACACTGTAGTGCCCTTTACACATGATGACCCACACCGTAATGCCTAGTAGACATTATGCCGCACACCGCAATGCTTAAGTAACATGATGCCACACATCATAATGCTGAATTCTTTTTTATGCCACACCATAATGCTCATTACTAGAGACAGGATTATATGCAATATAAAAAGCTTTAAATATGCATGCAAATATGCATGAAAAATACTTAAAATATGCATGAAAAGTGTTAAAATATGCTACATTGAATAATGAAAAAAAAGTCATTTTTAACTTATTTATTTAAAAATCAGCATCCTATTAGTTGCAAATAAACCTCAAAAATAGGCCCACAGCACCTGCAGATGTTTAAGGCTGTACACAGGATTTTTTTTTCTCCAGGCTGCTACAGCAGACTGCAGCATCCTAGGCTCTTCTGTTATCAACTACACAGACCCTCATCTCCAGCGCTGATGGATCAAATGTCAGCATAGCATGTGAAAGCGGCGCAGTGGAAGGCTTTCTCCCTGCGCCGCATACTCACTGTGACCCGGAGTTTTCTCCGCACCGCGTGATGTTACAATCCTTCCGCCCACCTCCTCTGCTGCAGAAGTCTCTCTCTTGGTGCAAAGTCCCAGGCCAGGGGCAGGCAAAGGTTCAGGAGCTTTGTGGCATAACCCGCCCCGACTGACTTTTATTAAAATAGATTGGCAGCCTAGAGCAATGTCCCCCACACTGCGCACATATTGGCCCGGCCTGCACACTCTACCACTACCTGGCCAGCAGGAGGGCAAATCAGTGCTGTGATTCGTGGGTGGAAAGGTGGTGGGTCCTAAAATATGCACCATCACTAGATTTTAGGTAAAATATGCAATAACAAGTAAGAATGCGCAAAATATGCAAATGCATATGCAAATATGCAAATGCATATAATCCTGTCTCTACTCATTACACATTATGCCACACACCATAATGCTTTAGGGTACCGCTATCCATGCAATGGCGTAATTATACATTTTGTACACCCCCATGGCATTTTAGTGCCACTTACACATAATGCACCCTGTAGTACTGCTTACACGCATTATGCCTTCTGTAGTGTCACATACACATATAATGCCCCCCCCCCCAACAGTGCCCAATGACACACATAATGGACCCAGTAGTGCCGCTTTCACATATAATGCCCCTCTGTAGTGCCACTGCGTTACACACGTGATGCTCCCGCTAGTGCTGCTTAAACGCATAATGCCCCTGAAGTGCTGCTTACTTATATTCTGGTTAACAGGGGTTCCATGCTAATTGCCAGCTGGGAATTACTTGCCTGTTGTCAAGGGAGATTACATGCCCATTGCCATGGGGGGGGGTTACATGCTCGTTGCCAGGGGTGATTACATGCTTATTGCCAAGGGGAATTACATGGTTATTGCCCAGGGGGAGTTAAATGCTTGTTACCCAGGGGGAATTAAATGCTCATTGCCCAGGGGGAATTAAATTGCCTGCCCGCCTACCCATCCACCTGCCTGTCCGCCGTTTCTGACAGTATTACAGAGACCCTACGCCCCTCTAAAAATGGTCGCCGACGCAAAAGAGACAGAGTGTCTTTTCTATGGCGCCAGCTGGGGCGCAGGGTCTCTGTAATGCTGTCAGAGACTCTGCGCCTCTGCTGCGGACGGGCGGGTGGCATCCAAAGGGCAGACCAGCGGGCAGAGAGTGTGGTGCCAGGCGCCCTGCTACACTTGTGCACCCAGAGCCTGCACACCATCGGCTAAACCCCTGAATCCATAGCATCACAGTGCCGCTCCCCTGGTACCTCATGTAAACTGACACAAAATGGTACATTGGTTTAGCTGTACAGACCATAAAAAAACAGTACTGTGCCAGCTAAAATGGAACAGTTGGAGGGTGTGACATTGGCAGAGCAATAGCCTATGATAGGAGCATGGGATCCATTAATCATAGCATATCACTCTGCCCTAGCCTGTCTGCAGTGGCCTGCCACCCCTCTGCTACCCGGTACAGAGAGCTGTGAGGTAGTGTGTGTTACTAGCGGTCATATTTGTTTCCCCACCAGAAATAGTTTGAAAAGGAGATAATGATTTGTAGGAAGACCACTATGATGATTTCTTGAATGATACTTCATACATTTTAACTTGCTTATATAGATAGTAGATTGTTATGGCCAAGAGAGGCAGAGAGAAAAAGAAAGCTCTTAGTGGGGGCATTTAATAAGTATGCATTAAGATAAATTATGATGGTTCCTTGTCACACAATCGTTATTTAAAATCTGCAATGCTGCAAAAATATAAAGATAATTAAAGGCCAATTGTGCCTATTGTATAGGCCTATTGGAGACAGATTTGATAGGAATACCAGGTGTGAGACTCATTTGTCCTAATTCATACCATGATGTCAATGGTAATGTTAAGGATTTAAATCATGGGTCACTTTTTGTAAAAATATTTGGGTACTTGTTTCCTAGCACGGCGCCCGTCAGGTCCCATCGCATACCATAACTTAAGGTATGCGATGGGACCCGATCAGACCCGACCGACCCGATTTTAGCCCTTCAAAGACGTTTCCCGTACAATTAAAAAAACGGTCGCATCGAATGCCATTATAATGGCATGCGATACGACGCGACCGACCCGATTTTGCCATTGTACCCAATGTTAAATTGTACCTCAGATCCAATTTTACATTGGATCCAATGTTAAATGCCCCCCAGACCCGATATTTTATTTTATACCCACCCTGATGGTTAATTATTATGTCAAATGCCCCCCCCCCATTGTTAACGCAACGCCACGGTCAACGTCAACCCAAAGCGTGGCGAGCACAGCGTTACGCGTCCTCCGACCTTTTCATACCCCCACTATCCACGTCGGCGTGGAGTTGATTTTATATAGTGTGGTGAGCGCACGCTCGCCACGCTTCGGGTTGACGTTGATCGTGGCGTGCTGTTAACAATGGGGGGCATTTGACCCATCAGGGTGGGTATACAATTAAAATTGGGGTCTGGGGGGGCATTTAACATTGGGTCCAATGTAAAAATCGGGTCTCAGAGACCATTTAACATTGGGTACAATGTAAAAATCGGGTCTGTCGCATCGCATGCGATTTGGTCGCATGCGATGCGACCGATTTTTCAGACCCGTTGTCGTGGGTGCCGTGCTAGAAAACAAGTACCAATATTTGTCTCCAAGACAGACCACACACATATAAAAAGAGAATTGTTATGAATAACACTGATTATGTATCATAATTAACAATTAGTGTGTTGGAAACAGGTGCAGGGTATTGCGTGACAGGGGAGTTTTAGTAATATCCCTGTCCTGCTATCTGCAGTTGGCAAGTTCAAGGTGCATGGAGGAGCACACTGACGCAGAGCCCTCTAAACATGTACTATGATTATATAATCATATACTATATGCGTACTGTGGCTGGGTAGTATGAGAGTTGATCCACCGGATAACTCCAGTGGTTACCTCTGCCCTTTGTTAGGGGGTCTGGCAGCTGACGCTCTGCTACACCCGGAAGACTGGTGGAGCTGTCGCTCCTGTGATGTGCTCCCCATTCGGCTGCCACCTGCATCTGTCACCGGCCTGTGGATGCCACCACGTGACCTGGCAAGTTCCCGACGAATGTTTCGCAGCGCTTGGTCACGGGAGGTGTGACCTCCCATGATGAAGCGATGCGAAACGTACGTTGGGAACTGCATACTTATTAAAAAATGCTATTTTTAATGCCGTTATTATACCCTAATTTTCTGTGATATAAGGGTGCCCCCACTAAGAGCTTTCTTTTTCTCTCTGCCTCTCTTGGCCACAACAATCTGATTGTTTACCTCAGGGGTGCACCACTGACAGTCAATTACAAAGGCACTCAAAAACCAAAACAGTAGGAGTGTCCTGTGATATATATACCTAATAATCCAGGTTTATGTCAGTCACCACAGAATAAACTAAGTTATCTTCTACAGGTGGTAGTATACCACCAATCAGTGTGGTATTACTCTCAAAAATCCCCTTCCCTGCATAAACATAATATAGATAGCATCCTTATCCTAGATGTTATGTAAGCTCTTCATTTTGCACATTATAAAGGTGTACTAATACCACTATTAAACACATGGAAAATTATATTTTATTATAGTGTAACCCAGAAGGGGAGAAGTTTAATATCCACAAGATGGCCTCATCTAAAAATCTGAGCAAGTTTTGGGATTGGGGAAGAAAAATTATCTGTGTTGGAAGAAACTATGCAGAGCACGCCAAGGAGCTTAAAAACGCTGTCCCCAAAGAGCCGGTGCTGTTCCTGAAACCCCCCTCCGCGTATGTGCGGGAAGGAGCGCCTGTCTGCATTCCTTACTACAGCAGTAACCTGCACCATGAAGTGGAACTGGGAGTTGTCATTGGTAAAAGTGGTAAAGACATAGCCCAGTCCTGTGCAATGGACCACGTGGGAGGCTATGCATTGTGCCTGGACATGACGGCCAGAGATACACAGGATCAGTGCAAGCAGAAAGGACTCCCGTGGACTTTGGCAAAAGCCTTTGACACTTCTTGCCCGGTCAGTGACCTCATACCCAAAGAAAAGGTACCAGACCCCCACAATCTGCAGATATGGCTGAAGGTGAATGACACCATGAGACAGGAAGGTAGTACGTCTTCAATGATCTTCTCCATTCCGTTCCTCATCAGCTACATCAGCAGAATAATCACCCTGGAAGAGGGGGATCTTATACTGACCGGGACACCGGAAGGAGTCGCCGCCGTTCAGGAAAATGATGAGATAGTGGCAGGGATTGGTGATATCATTAGAGTGAGGTTTCAGGTTAAGAAACAGCCGTAATTAAAGGATGAGTCCGTGGCATCCCCTACTTATCCATCTACAATCATTGCTCAGGTTCTCTCTCCAGAAGACTGTAACATTTTTTAATATGAGGGGGCAGAAGAGTATGACAGCCATCCCTATCGCTGAGTTATGTCTCCGAAAACTATTCATTCTGTACAAATAAAATACATTTTAATCAGTCTAATACACTGTGTGGTTCCCCATAAAGACAGATATACATAACCTTTATAATTCTGTAAGGTCTGATCTTGTGGATGTTAAACAAGCAGTAAGGAATGAGATGTCTTGTCTGAAATTACGACCTTCTTTTTAGTTTACCTCATGTATTTTAAAGTACACAAAACATAATCCTGGCCACACTCAAACCAATTTTGGTGAGTGACTGGTTACTACACTTCCGGTCCCCGTTCACTCCGCAATATAGGCGCCGTGTGAACTACAATTCCCGGCAGCCCCACACACAATTATGACCACTCTCGGCCACCTCCTATCCCCGACCGAACATCCGGTCACCTAATATCGTCCCTACCCACTTCTCATCCCCGCCAGCAGCTGCCGCAATAACTACAATTCCCGGCAGCCACCACAATACCTATGACCACATCCGGTCATGTCCTGCCCCATCCCTGCTACATTACATGACCCTACAATCGGGCGCTATCCCCGATATCCTGCACCTGCGCAGTGCATGCAATCAGTGTCACACACATCGGGCTCTAGCGCCCAGCCTGTTTGCACAGGTGCATCACTCCCTTTACACCCGGAAATAATTAAGAACACCAGACTCCTCAGCTGTATCAATCACTGTCCACCCTATTTAAACCCTGGGACACCACAGCACCAGTGTGCCATTGAAAAAGTCCTTACCAAGGATGAAACGCGTTTGGCTACACTACTCATGGTAATACCTGCTCTTGTTCAATATATGCTTCCTTATTCCAGTTGCTACTGGTAATTTTATCATTGCTAACTTTATTGTTATTCTATCTGTAAATAGTCACAATAAATTTACCTTGTAAATACACCAGCTCACCTCTTTCATTTGTATACGTGCACCCCCATAAGTCCCCTTCCACCCACTACACGGACACACTAAAATCTGGAACCGTGTCAACGCATCAGGATTGGGGAAGGCACACACCATCGACATCCACCGATACATCGGAATCTCACGGTAAGATACTATCACCGTTTCCACACACAACTTGCATACCCTGAACCCTTTTACGTTGTCTTCGGAGGTACATACACCAACCCCAGGATTGACGTGAAGGGATCTAGATAACTTAACACCATCACCCATCGGGGAGACAACAGGCATTGCCTCACCGCGGGACAGCTTGCAATCATCTAGTCAAAGATCGCCTTCCCGTCACTTTCATCTTCAACACCCAGCCAACAGTTATTGCTCCCAGTTTCAACACCAACACCCAGCCCACAGTTATTGCCCCCTGTTTCCACCAGCAGAACACCCAGCCCACAGTTTTAGCTCCCAGTATTTGACAATACACCGAACCAACCACAAAAAAAACCTGAGCGCCAGCACTCCACCCTTCTATTAGTGACTGGTTACTGCTTGGCTGCTCAAATGAGACAGACTCAGCTGTTCCATGTCTGGCCATGTGATGGAATCACAATGTGGGCATGCATGTGCAGCTGGTCATCTCAGACTCAAGACTTTCCTGTTTACTTTAGCATTTCCTTAACTCCAAAAGCTTTTCTGTACTTCATTATTCCTGCACTGTATTACATTCATTCTACCTGTCTTCAGTCCTATTGGAGAAAGTGCGCTATATAAATAAAATTATTATTATGTCAACATACATGACAATGGACGGATTAATGTTGGAAGATTTGGGACGAGGCGCATTATCGTGAGATGGCCACAAGGTGGCACAGCAGAGTCGTTGACAGCAAAGATATTTGGATCTTTGTGGAGAGTGCAAGAATAGTCAAAAGGCATCACATGTATAGTCCTAGTGTTGCTGATAGTGAGCAATGAAGTATGAAGACTTGCATTGGTAAATAAGCACAACTATGTCACAAGACTAATTTTAACAAACAAATTTATTACTGAACTGCAAATACATTGAAAACAAATTTGAAACTACTGTGTGTCTGTTCTTACATCTCATCCGTTTCCCTAGTTCATGCCTGACCAGTGCTAATAACTGAACACCGAGCCCGGTCATCAATATGGGCCATGACTACAAACGTTACTGCTAGAGCTGCCACAGCAAACGTGTCTTTAGCGTAAATACTTGGCTGCCTCGTTGGGGTCTGCGGCCTTGCAGGACAGGATGGTGACACGTAGGCCACTCTTTGAGTTAGCTGACGATGAAGCCTGCAAACAGAAGAGAGTGCAGTTAGCTGTATAGTAAGCACGCCTGGTGACCTATCCTTATATGTAGTGTTACAGGGAACCTGCTGCCAGGGGCAGATCTGTGCGTCACTAGACTTTCACGCTTGTTCCCATAGGTTTCATGCTCGTTGCCATGGGTTTTCATGGTCACAGGCACGCTAGTGTTCCCGGCACCCCCGGGTAACACTATACGTGCTGCGCTTCCCTGATATACACTAGGGGCCAAATGTAATAGGGTGTTAGAATCAGAAAGTGAGATTTTGGGAGAGTTTTCCAGTTTTCTTAAAACGGCAATCATTTACACTGCAGACCCAGGTTGATTTTGCCATGTAAATGATTGCGCTTTAAAAATTTGGGAAAACTCTCCCAAAATCTCACCTACTGATTCTCACACTCTATAACATTTGGCCCCAGATGTCCAGTAGGACCCCTAGCATCTGTCTCCTCCTGGGCACGGCCATATTTGCAGGGATATTTTCACCAAATACCATGCTTGGAATCTGCGTAGAACACAGCTTGGGCTGCAGTGACAATGCTCAGCCATGAGGCGTCACGCTTTACCGAGCCAAACAACACCTTAAGACGCAGCATCAGATCGCCTGCAACACCATCGACTGAGTGCGTGGCCCATGGGGTTGCTCAAGGCGGTCGCTGTAGGTCCTACCAAGCCACTTGCCCTCGATGGTGGAAAACGGATGCTGTCAGTGCCCCAAACCGCAGCAGGCTGTCAATCCCTGAGACTCTGCTGCTGAACATCGGTACTTTGCAGCAAGCGCCTCTTCTCCAATGGGACCTGAATCCTGTCTAATGTGTCCAGATTGTAAAGTGAGGTTGTCTCTAGTAGCAGCCAATCACTGAACAGAGTTTGGTATAAACCCTAAAATCCAACCCATTATCCTATATAGGCCGTGACACGGGTGCGGGGGGCGCGCAGCTGACATCAGAGGATGCTAGGTCCCCGCCCGCTTCCCCCTACAGGGAGCACGCAAAGCTAAGACGAGTGTCTTCGTTATGCATGCACCTTCCAAATCATTTGATGGTCAGCGAATGATTCGGCCCCCGCACCCAAGGCTAGCGATGGATGTTTATGCAAAACATTCATTCGCAGCCGTGTGGGGAATTTGCCAAGGGAGGGGGGCATCCGCTGTGCAAGTGGTGGGTCGTGTTTTATCCACACGTAACATGAATTTCGCAGTGTTGCATGTGGACCAGAATAAGGTCCAGAAGGCGTTGCCCATTCACCCGGGCAATACACCGTAAGGCTACCTACTGACGGTGACTTGGCGCTGCGACGAAGTCATCACAAAAAGACTCACCCAAAATTTTAATTGCGGTCAACGCAAGGTCTACAGCAATAAGACTGGAGCGTGATCAAATCTTTTATGTGACAAGTCCCTCGGAGATTTCTCACCTTCAAATAGATTTTGCAGCGTTCCAGTAGGAAATTCCATTTCAAAGATGTCTTCTGGTCTTCTGTTAAATTGAAAAATCCATCGACCTAAATCAAAGATATGGAAATGCGCCATGAAGAATCATGACTGGTTCTGCAGCAGGAAACTGCAGCAATTATTCTTCCTGGCACAGAATTAGAAGTGATGTATTGGGCATAATCATTTTACATGTAAAATAAGTTAAGAAACAGTTACTGTGCAGGATAATGTGTCCTCTGCCACGCCGCCGGATAAGCTACACGCCAGCGTCCCGGTGTGATCCGTAATGTCCACTCGCAAATCTAAACTCGGAAGCACAGACTTCGGATCGGCTGACATCTCATTGCAGAAAGTATAGGTGCATCCTTCTGAGGAATCCGAGACCAGATATTGGCAACGCGAGCTGGTGAAAGAATTGGGGAATTAAATCAGTTTCTCAAAACAGCAAATCTTTAATTAATATATATATATATATTAAACAATATGCCACAAATCCTATTTTCTCTTTCAGCTATGCTACTTTGGGGATTCCCCAGAGCAGGGTTTAAGCAACACTTTGCACCCAATGCTGACTACAAAAGCATGAACTCTTTATGTGATTGTAAAGAGGTGAAGCAGGCAGCAACTTGGTGTAATTGCTGCACCAGTCCCATACCGCGCTGCAGATTGTACAGCCAAATGTTCAGGAACGGAGGCTGGCTTTGCCGGGTATGCCGGCTACATGCTAGCAATTATCCAGCTGGCCACTGACTGGAGACCAGCCAACCTCGGGTCTGTGCGTCGTATAGAGAGAGTCAGTTATCGCGTCTCTCCATGTGGTTGCAGATCCTGAATCCATGGACAAGAGGAATGCTATCACTGCTGCTAGGGGACTCGTCCTGAGGTAAAGCTACAATAGAAACATTCTGCTTTATTTCATGCATTGAAGAACATTCTGAATGTCAACATGGACGGGAAATCGACACGTCAAATGTCAACACTGACATACTGTAATTTTGTGACTGTCGGCATGTTGACCCTGCAGTTTTATATTGATAAGGTAAGTATCCCTAACCAAAGCCTAATTGTATCCCTAAAATCGACTGTCGACATTCACAATGTCAACATTATGTCCATGTCAACATTCTGAACGGATACCATTTACAAAGCACACTGAATGCAGTTTTCAAAACAACTCGCTTTCCTACCTGTGCATCTAGACCAGTGATGGGGGACCATGGCACGCCAGCTGTTGTTGAACTACACATCCCAGCATGCCCTGCTGCAGCTTTGCTATTTGGCCATGCTGAAACTGTTGCAGGGCATGCTGGGGTGTGTAGTTCAACATCAGCTGGAGGGCCGAAGGTTCCCCATCCCTGATGGTCTGTCCACACTGAGGGGCACGGCGGATGTCTGCATCTGGGAGACATCATAAAAGTAACAGTTTTCCCTAATGTGCCTGGGTGAGATGTGGACGGATCTTGCATGGGAGCAGCAGCAATGCAGAGATGTGGTTATGCAGCAGGAGGTGTTTGATTTGCGTAGATGCCTCCTGCTGGCTTTACTGATCTGCTGCATTCTAGGAGACCTGCGTATTATCCTGGGATGTGCTTTGTCATCGGATTACCTGCAACACTGGCGGTGTGACCCATGGGGTTGTGCAAGCGGGCTGCTGCAGACCCTACAGAGAGGCCAGGAAAGCTCAGTCTGGCGCCTCACATCTGTTTTGGGAAATGGAGGCTATCACCGCTCCCTCGCCATCACCGCAATCACTGTAGACTGTCACCCCCCCCCCCCCCCACTGTGCATTCACTGCATGTCTGAGCTGTAGGTATTTATAAAAGTGGTAGCGGGGGACTGCATAAGTAGTCACTAAATGTTCAAAGGAGTGAAATATCCCACCTTGATAAAGCTGGCCGATTGCAGAGACTCCAAAGGACGTCCGACCTGAGCTATCTTTTAATTTATAAAGTTCAGGGAAATTTTTATTTCTCCAAATGGGGGCGCAAGCATCAAGGTTAGGGTTTCCCTGTATCACCTCCACCGCCACCCATACTCTATGGGCCTGTTGTAGCAGAGGGGGGAGAGAGATCAGAGGCATGCGAGCCAGTAGGAATTGCAATGGCGAAAAGGGAAGACCCACCCTGCTCAAGTCTCCTTAATCACCAGGTGCAAACCATTCCACTAGCTGAGTCTACTGGGCAGCTAAATAATACAAGCGTAGGTCGGGCAGCGCCAAGCCACCATCGGATCGGGATCTACATAAGGTTTTAGCGGAGATTCGCGCACGTCTGCAGAGAATTAGCTGAACGTGAGAAGCGGGGATATAAACTGGGGAGTTTTGGAGGTACTTGTTTCCTAGCATGGCGCCCGTCGTGGGTAATCGCATACCTTAAGTTAAGGTAACTTAAGGTATGTGATTGACGCAACCGACCCGATATTTTGCTATTTTTAGCCTTTTTTCCCCGTCAATGAAAAAATTGCGTTGATCGCGACCATTGCATGCCATTCTAATGGCATGCGATGCGACCGACGCAATCAACGTGATTTTACATAGGGAGTAATGTTAAATTAGCCGTCAATGACAAAATCGCGTTGATCGTGACCATTGCATGCCATTATAATGGCATGCGATGTGACTAACGCGATTTTACCTAATGGGTATTTTATATGTGAAATGCCCCTCCCATTGTTAATGCCACCCCAGTATTGACACTAACCCGAAGCGTGGTGAGCACAGCGAGCCCGCGAGGGGCGGCTGTACGCGTCCTCCAACCTTTTCATACCCCCACTATCCACGTCGGCGTGGAGTTGATTTTATAAAGTGTGGCAAGCCACCGAGCCACCGAGCCCAAAGCGTGGCGAGCACAGCGTGCCCAGCGAGGGGACGCGTAATACCTGTGAAGTAATGCGCGTCCGCTCGCCACGCTTCGGGCTCGGTGGCTCGCCACACTTTATAAAATCAACTCCACGCCGACGTGGATAGTGGGGGTATGAAAAGGTCGGAGGACGCGTACCGCTGCGCTCGCCACGCTTCGGGTAGGCGTCGATACTGGGTTGGCTTTAACAATGGGGGGCCATTTCACCCATGAGGGGGGGTATGCAATAAAAATTGGGGTCTGGGGTGCATTTTACATTGGTCCCAATGTAAAATGGTCCCAGGGACCATTTTACATTGCTTCCAATGTAAAAATCGCGTCGATCACGTTGATCGCATCGCATGGGATTTGGTTACATGCGATGCGATCAACGCAATTTTTTAGGTCCTGATGCCTTCTATTAAAATCGCCGTTTTGGAGAATATTCCAGGTTTTTTAAAGCGGCATCATTTAGACTGCAAAATCAATCTGGTTTTGCTGCTTTACAAAAACTGGAGATTTCTTACCAAATCTCACACTTTTTGAATCTCTCATTCTATTAAATCCCACCCTAGTGTTTTCCTAGGCACTCCCCCGTTATCCCTGTCACTCCCAGAGTTTCCCTAGGCACTCCCGCGTTATCCCTGTCACTCCCAGCGTTTCCCTAGGCACTCTCGCGTTATCCCTGTCACTCCCAGCATTTCCCTAGGCACTCCCGCGTTATCCCTGTCACTCCCAGAGTTTCCCTAGCCACTCCCGCGTTATCCCAGTCACTCCTAGCGTTTCCCTAGGCACTCCTGCGTTATTCCTGTCACTTCCAGCGTTTCCCTAGGCACTCCCGCGTTATCCCTGTCTCTCCCAGCGTTTCCCTAGCCACTCCCGCGTTATCCCTGTCACTCCCAGTGTTTCCCTAGCCACTCCCGCGTTATCCCTGTCACTCCCAGCGTTTCCCTAGCCACTCCCGTGTTATCCCAGTTACTCCTAGCGTTTCCCTAGGCACTCCTGCGTTATTCCTGTCACTCCCAGCGTTTCCCTAGCCACTCCCGCGTTATCCCAGTCACTCCTAGCGTTTCCCTAGGCACTCCTGCGTTATTCCTGTCACTTCCAGCGTTTCCCTAGCCACTCCCGCGTTATCCCTGTCACTCCCAGAGTTTCCCTAGCCACTCCCGCGTTATCCCTAGGCACTCCCAACGTTTCCCTAGGCATTCCCGCCTTATCCCTGTCACTCCCAACGTTTCCCTAGCCACTCCCGCGTTATCCCAGTCACTCCTAGCGTTTCCCTAGGCACTCCCGCATTATTCCTGTCACTTCCAGCGTTTCCCTAGGCACTCCCGCGTTATCCCTGTCACTCCCAGAGTTTCCCTAACCACTCCTAGCGTTTCCCTAGGCACTCCTGCGTTATTCCTGTCACTTCCAGCGTTTCCCTAGGCACTCCCGCGTTATCCCTGTCACTCCCAGTGTTTCCCTAGCCACTCCCGCGTTATCCCTGTCACTCCCAGTGTTTCCCTAGGCACTCCCGCGTTATCCCTGTCACTCCCAGCGTTTCCCTAGGCACTCCAGCGTTTCCCTAGGCTCTCCCGCATTATCCCTGTCACTCCCAACGTTTCCCTATGCACTCCCGCGTTATCCCTGTCACTCCCAGCGTTTCCCTAGCCACTCCCGTGTTATTCCTGTCACTCCCAGCGTTTCCCTAGCCACTTCCGCGTTATCCCAGTCACTCCTAGCGTTTCCCTAGGCACTACTGCGTTATTCCTGTCACTTCCAGCGTTTCCCTAGGCACTCCCGCGTTATCCCTGTCTCTCCCAGCGTTTCCCTAGCCACTCCCGCGTTATCCCTGTCACTCCCAGAGTTTCCCTAGCCACTCCCGCGTTATCCCAGTCACTCCTAGCGTTTCCCTAGGCACTCCCGCATTATCCCTGTCACTCCCAGAGTTTCCCTAGGCACTCCCGCGTTATCCCTGTCACTCCCAGCGTTTCCCTAGGCACTCCCGCGTTATCCCTGTCTCTCCCAGCATTTCCCTAGCCACTCCCGCGTTATCCCTGTCACTCCCAGTGTTTCCCTAGCCACTCCCGCGTTATCCCTGTCACTCCCAGTGTTTCCCTAGCCACTCCCGCGTTATCCCTGTCACTCCCAGCGTTTCCCTAGGCACTCCCGCGTTATCCCTATCACTTCCAGCGTTTCCCTAGCCACTCCCGCGTTATCCCAGTCACTCCTAGCGTTTCCCTAGGCACTCCCGCGTTATCCCTGTCACTCCCAGCGTTTCCCTAGGCACTCCCGCGTTATCCCTGTCACTCCCAGCAGTTCCCTAGGCACTCCCGCGTTATCCCTGTCACTCCGAGCGTTTCTCTAGCCACTCCTGCATTATCTCTTTCACTCCCAGCATTTCCCTAGGCACTCTACCGTTTCCCTGTCACTCCCAGCGTTTCCCTAGCCACTCCCGTGTTATCCCTGTCACTCCCAGCGTTTCCCTAGGCACTCCCGCGTTATCCCTGTCACTCCCAGCGTTTCCCTAGGCACTTCCGCGTTATCCCTGTCACTCCCAGCAGTTCCCTAGGCACTCCCGCGTTATCCCTGTCACTCCCAGCAGTTCCCTAGGCACTCCCGCGTTATCCCTGTCACTCCCAGCAGTTCCCTAGGCACTCCAGCGTTATCCCTGTCACTCCCAGCAGTTCCCTAGGCACTCCCGCGTTATCCCTGTCACTCCCAGCGTTTCCCTAGCCACTCCCGCATTATCTCTTTCACTCCCAGCGTTTTCCTAGGCACTCCCGCGTTATCCCTGTCACTCCCAGCGTTTCCCTAGGCACTCTACCGTTTCCCTGTAACTCCCAGCGTTTCCCTAGCCACTCCCGTGTTATCCCTGTCACTCCCAGCGTTTCCCTAGGCACTCCCGCGTTATCCCTGTCACTCCCAGCGTTTCCCTAGGCACTCCCGCGTTATCCCTGTCACTCCCAGCAGTTCCCTAGGCACTCCCGCGTTATCCCTGTCACTCCCAGCAGTTCCCTAGGCACTCCCGCGTTATCCCTGTCACTCCCAGCAGTTCCCTAGGCACTCCAGCGTTATCCCTGTTACTCCCAGCAGTTCCCTAGGCACTCCCGCGTTATCCCTGTCACTCCCAGCAGTTCCCTAGGCACTCCAGCGTTATCCCTGTCACTCCCAGCAGTTCCCTAGGCACTCCCGCGTTATCCCTGTCACTCCCAGCATTTCCCTAGGCACTCCCGCGTTATCCCTGTCACTCCCAGCAGTTCCCTAGGCACTCCAGCGTTATCCCTGTCACTCCCAGCAGTTCCCTAGGCACTCCCGCGTTATCCCTGTCACTCCCAGCGTTTCCCTAGGCACTTCCACTTTAAGGCCGGTTCCCTCCCCCAGACACCTACTTCCTGCCAAACACCGTACCAATGGCCAGCAAACAGAAAAAGTTAGCTGCCAGCCATCACACACGAGCATTGCAGCTAATGCACATGCGTAGTTCATAGATAGTTGGCTGCCAAGCAAATTCGCAGCAGTGCGATAAGGTATGAATCGGGCCCTAAGTCCAGTCTCCAACAATCTGTTATTAATCCTTTAACCTAAATACACATATCAGTATCCTAAGAAAGAGTGCGGTGGTGCTTGCTTACAAACGTCATGCAAGTACAGCGCTGCCTCTTCCAGCTGCCGGTGAATTGGCGCGATACCGGCAGCTGTAAGAACCACCTGTGTGATGTCACTTCTCCCCATAACACCTGCTCTCACATCTACCCCTCAGCCCACAATGTGCATATAATGCCGTTCTACTCTGAGGCAGGACTTTCAATAGGACGAGCCCTGTTCTAGACGCACTCCATGGGGTATATTGGCCATTTTACACTTTGTAATTGAGCTTTATTAAATTGAATGAAGATAAAGAGAATGAAACAGAAGAGACATGTGGACAATACACCTAACATGCAGCAGCCAGGACTCGGGGGACTTACCATCTATCTCTAATGATTTTGCTAACGTTGGAATCGATGTTCAGCATGGAGATGTGAGCGAACACAATACCATAGAGAGGGTTATATTTAGCGGCCCCCTGCAAAGCTCTGTCTTTAATCTGATGCACTGTATACACGTCCATTATAGTCTCCACTAAGGGTGAAAGATGAGATACTTCAGTCACAGATGCTTTCAACTAAATCTGACATACAAAACTAAATTGTGAGAACAGCAGAAGATCTGACAGGTACTAATGCCCCAGACTTTGCCTATAAAGCTGGATGGATAATATGAAGGCATAAAGGTCTTATCACCCCCAATTCCCAGACACCACCAATCTGCCGACAGGATCCAACAGGCAGCCCAGAGGCACATGCAGCAACCATTCTAACCAAGGTGGATGCACCTCCAGGCTCTGGCAGACAGCGCCTTCTATAGTAGGAATGAATGCAGCAGGTTTGAAAATGTGACAGTTAGTAATGACTGCAGCTGTGCACCAGCTAGGGAGTCTGGGAATGTGACAGTTAGTAATGACTGCAGCTGTGCACCAGCTAGGTGGTCTGGGAAATGTGAGTTAGTAATGACTGCAGCTGTGCACCAGCTAGGGAGTCTGGGAAATGTGACAGTTAGTAATGACTGCAGCTGTGCACCAGCTAGGGAGTCTGGGAAATGTGACAGTTAGTAATGACTGCAGCTGTGCACCAGCTAGGGAGTCTGGGAAATGTGACAGTTAGTAATGACCGCAGTGTGCACCAGCTAGGGAGTCTGGGAATGTGACAGTTAGTAATGACTGCAGCTGTGCACCAGCTAGGTGGTCTGGGAAATGTGAGTTAGTAATGACTGCAGCTGTGCACCAGCTAGGGAGTCTGGGAAATGTGACAGTTAGTAATGACTGCAGCTGTGCACCAGCTAGGGAGTCTGGGAAATGTGACAGTTAGTAATGACTGCAGCTGTGCACCAGCTAGGGAGTCTGGGAAATGTGACAGTTAGTAATAACTGCATCTGTGAACCTGTGTAATTAATATGTGTCCCGGATTAAAGGGATGAGTTGGTCACCCTATGTGCACCAGCTAGGGAGTCTGGGAAATGTGACAGTTATGCTGGCCACACATCAGACCAACTTTCCTCCAACCATTCAACTAGTTGGTTGGTTGGACCGAAAATCTGGTACTGTATTTGGGGCAAATGCCAATAAGCAATTTGCTCACAAACTCAGGAGAATGGACAAAAACATTCATTGAAATTGTTTAAATCAAATAGTCCACCTACAGTACATTTTCTGAGTGACAGTTATTGTCCATTTTCAGATTTGGGAAACAAATGACTTAATTACAAATTACATTTGCTCCTATCCAGTACTAGGTTTTTATTCCATCCAACCAACTAGTTGGATGGTTGGAGGAAAGTTGGTCTGATGTGTGGCCAGCATTAGTAATGACTGCAGCTGTGCACCTAGGGGGTCTGGGAAATGTGACAGTTAGTAATGACTACCGCTGTGCACAAGCTAGGTGGTCTGGGAAATGTGACAGTTAGTAATGACTACCGCTGTGCACCAGCTAGGTGGTCTGGGAAATGTGACAGTAATGACTGCAGTGTGCACCAGCTAGGTGGTCTGGGAAATGTGACAGTTAGTGATGACTACCGCTGTGCACCAGCTAGGTGATTTGGGAAACATGGACCGTTGGTAGGTCTCGAGGACCGATTTGGCCACCCCTGGACTACATCAAAGGTTTCTCAGAAGCTCTTTGTAATAAATGTAACACTAAGTTTATGCAGTCACACACTGAGGGTGGGCTGTTATGCGAAGCCTGTGAGACATCTGCATTCCCTTCACTGCAGACAACACCAGCATGGGCTACGACCCTTACGGGGGTCAGGTCAGACCTCGCCTCAGAGCTAGCAGCTTCTCGGAAGGACAAAGAGTCGGTTTTATTGAAACCAGCATAGGCACAGACACTCACCAAATTGATGGAGTCTCTAGTACAGGTAATGTATTCTTATACCCATTTGCCAGATCTGTCCTTACAACTCTTATCTTCTGTTCTTCAGTGGAATGACTCAGGGGAGGAGGAATGCGCGTCATTAATTGAGGTGAGGGAAGTCTGGGAGCTCTCAGGGGACAATGATTTGCCTCCATTGGACTCCGAGACGACTAACCCGAGATGTAAATTAGAGACTAACTCCTCCGCAGCGCAGATTGTTTTCTGGGCCCACCTTTCAGTCCTTTCAGGGCCACAAGAGGCTCTCGTTCCTCTAATTGAGGTTCCAAGGCCACAACTGCTATGACCCATCAGAAGCCTTCCATTAAGCCAATGGCATCTGGGAGACCCCAGAGTGGGAGCTCATCTGTCTCAATTCCAGGAGATATGGAAGGTTTCATGCCAAGGTCCCTGGGTTAGAATCCTAGTGTCTCAAGGATACAAGATAGATTTATTTTTTGTGCATCCTCCCACACGGTTTTTCACTTCCGGGAAAATAAAGAATCAAAACACCTGGTATTCCAGGCTGACATAGACAAGCTGTAGGTCTCTCAAGTGATCAATCCGGTCACAGGAGCCAAACACAGTCATAAAAAAAGTACCAGTCTCCACTCATCAACCCATCTATATATACCCCACTGTCTGGAACTTCAGTGTCTCTAAGCCTGGAAATTAGAGAAAGGGATGTATCAGTAAGTACCAAAAAATAGTTTTTTAGCTATAATATAGGCACTTTTACATACAATAGTAACTTTATATAATGCCTTTCATATTAGCGCCCTATTTATTAACACTGGCATTGGGCCCTCTAAAATGATCACTCCGTATAACCAGGCAATCCTGAATGTGTTTTCACTCTTATTCAGTTTGGTGCATTTTGTAGGGCCTCTGAGCTACTAGGCACTGGTCTCTATAGTCTCATTGTTATCACTACTGGCGAGAAGAATAGGCTACAGTGGTGTTAGATAAAGGGGCCAAACCTCCAAGAGTTTGACTACATTTCCATTTGTGATTAATGACTGCAGCATTTCCACATGATTTCAAAGCAAATAGGTCTCTGGGGTTTATTACGAAAGTTATGGCCCCGTAATCAAGAAGAAAGAGTCAATAAGAAAAGTCAAAAGTTAGGAGGGTGAGTAGAGAACAGAATAACCTGGTGCTATTTAAATAAATGTATAAATAAACATCAAGTAAGCAAATTAGGATTGGAAACTTCAGATGATTTTAGAGTCACCTAAACACAATATACACGTAACAAATGATGCATATCACAGCTGACTGCGAGAAGTACAGTACCGTTCTGTTGTGCTGGCCAGCAATACTGTACATGTCCTACTTACATTTTGCTAAGTCTGCAGAGATTTCATCGTTTTCTTCCACAAACGCTCCACTTTCCATGCAATCTCTGGCGTAATTTAATAGGGCCTGAGCTTCTGGCATGTCTTGTCGAAAAAGAAAAACAGATACGAGTTTAAAGTGCACAGAATACTGTGTTGTCTTTACACAAAGACAACAGAAACGGCCCAATGTTACACGAGTTCGGACATAGGGCCGGATTCAGACACTTGCAGAAGACTGCAGGATTTCGCTCTAGTGGGGTGGTGTCTATATGATCGCTGGCCGCTGCTAATTCACTCAGCTTCGAAAACTAGTCTGCTACCTTCTGTGTGTGTGCATGTGTGAGAAAGAGATGTAGTTTCACTCCCTGCCAGCAGATGGCAGTGTTTCAGAGACTCACGGACACTAGACATATACTGCACCTTTATATCTGATATCGCTGCTCACCTGGATTGATTGTGAAGATAGTTTTTGACACAACGGTTGCAACCATTGAATTTCGGTAGGAGTCATAATTTATACGGATCTCTGAGGCAAAAAGCACTGTGTGTGTTAAAAACAAATAATCCAAATATTTGAATCAGAAACATTTACTTTGTAGCAGTTGTATAAAGATATGGGGGGGGGGGGGGGTATTTACTAAGATGGGAGTTCTATTTCACATGGGATGTTGCCCATAGCAACCAATGACAATCTGCTTCCTATTTATTTAGAACCTTCTAGAAGATAATAGAATTCTCATCTTAGTAAATCCACCCATTGAACATTTCTTTAAGTTCCGGCAGCAATGAGAGGTACATTAATATGGTAGGGGTGTTTGTCAGGTGCTAAAAATATAGTAGAGTTGCAATAGCTATGTCTAGCTTGGATGTAAATTCGTAACCTTGCAAATTAACCAGAACCCGTCCTGACTCCTGCGTATGGTGGTACGACCGCCCCCAACTCCCCCCCCTCCCCTCACAGCGCATGTTCGCACGCAGGGCCTGCAAATGGATGTTTAACAAAAACATCCATATGCAGCCTGTGGGTGAACACCCACATGGAAAGTGCATGCATATATATAAATGACTCTCAGGTCACTTAGATTTGCGTGCACCCTCAGGAGGAAGTGGGCGGGCAGCTGACAGCCGTTGATGTCAGCTGCCCGGCACCGACGTCACGGCCCAATCACCAAGGGTTATACGCCACCGCCCCATGTCCCCCGGCTGCAGAACAGTCTATTCACCATGGCCGCACGCACTCAACGTATGCACACGCAGAAATGTGGCTGCGCCTGTGCATACGCCGAACATCGGTCCCCATGCGAACGAACTCTGGCTTCGAACGGACCAGAATAAGGTCCTCTGTTGGGATACTTCATTGTTTAAGAGAGAAACAAAGGGATAACTGAATGAGAGAGAGGAACCAATGGTATCCAACAAGGTTACGGTATATTAGATCTACAATGTCTAGGTCTACAGACAAAAGGTCCACCACTATTGGTCGCCAGTCAAAGGGTCGACAGGGTCAAAAGGTCAACAGTCAAAAGGTGGACCGGGTCAAAAGGTCAACATGAGTTTTTCATGTTTATTTGGTGTTTATGTCGACATAGGTTGGTATGGACATAACTATAAGTGCACCGCGTCCCCTCACATGCCTTGCTACGCTCGCTATGCTTCAGGAACATTAGGCCAGGGCTTCTGTGTCCCTCAAAGGACTCAGATAAACAAATTAAATAAAACTGTTGTATATTTCTGTTTAATTGTGAATAAAAATATTTAAAAAAAAAAAAAGTATAAAAAATTTTTTTTTTTACATTTATATAACAAATGTGAGCGATGCCGGCATTTTTAGCAGATATTTTTGTGCATCTCTCACAGAGATGTTGGCACTCAAAGCATACCTCCCAACTGTCCCGTTTTTTCTTGGGACCGTACCCTTTATTTGGGACGGTCCCTTGGGGCCGGCAGTGTCCCGTGGCGAGGAGGGGGGGCAGTTGGGAGTCCCCCCGGCCTGAAGTGAATAGACGCTGTGTGTCTATTCAACGTCGAAGTGGGTGAAAAACGGGGGTGTGGCCCAATTGTGGCTCATTTGCATATGCCGCATCCTCATTATCATAGTCACACTCCGCCGTGCAAATGTCCCTATTTCCCTGCTGAAGTTGGGAGGTATGCTCAACGGATTGTGCAGCCTCCTCTGTTTGTGCCCCTTCTCTCTCCTGGCGCTGCACTAGTGCACAGCGCAGTGGAGTGTTAGCACTAGAGGGGCACAGACTCTATTGTGCTTGCACAGAACTCCGAAAAAATGGCGCTGCTGACATTTTTTTGTTGATTCTGCCAGCGCTGCTGCCTTTACATGGGACTCTAGAGGGGTAAGTATTAAAAAATGGGTGCAGTGTGGGCCCCCTGGGACTCAGGAGCCCGTGTGCACCAGGCACATTGAACCCATTAGAGATACGCCACTGCGGGATGCGGTTAATTTCCCGGCGGTCGGGATCCCGGCGGTCGGAATCCCGACACTGGAATCCCGACCGCCGAAATCCCGAAACTTTCTCCCTCCGTGGGTGTCCACGACACCCATAGAGGGAGAATAAAATAGCGTGCCGAGCGTAGCGAGGCACCGGGCCCGCTGCGTGGCGAGCGCAGCGAGCCCGCAAGGGGGGGCGATCCATGTCCCCCCCTTGTCGGGATTTCGGCGGTCGGGATTCCAGTGTCGGGATTCCGACCGCCGGGATCCCGACCGCCGGGAAATCATATCGGATCCGCCACTGCCTACCTGATATAACTGACTGGGAAAGGGTGTTTAAGAGGAATTGCAGCTAAGTTGCAGAGGTCAAACATTATATATAAATAGCCATAAAAGTAGATTTGATATTCTATTCTATTCTGGTAAATCTGAACATCTCAGGCTGCGGTAAAGGAGAATGTGAACACTTGGAGCAGCTGACTGATCTGGCTCTGCGAGTGAAGGCAGTATTATGAAGAGATAAAAATATTTATAAAATGAAACTAAACAAATAACCTGTTTCTCGCGCTGTCCAGGTCTGCGCCAACTGGATGCACTCGTTACTCCAGCTAACAGGCAAGGAGGAAATAATAATAACAGCTTTCCTATCATTAGGGTGGATACAAGACGTCTGTAAGGTCACTGATATACTGTAATGAACTCAGTGCATCTATATAAAATTTCAGTTTACAAGGGGCCTGATTCAGACCTGATCGCTGGGCTGTGAATCTTCGTTGTTTAGAGATCAGGTAAACACCGCCCACCAGTGTGGACCCCCGCCCCTGTGCACGGTTGTGAATGGGTTCTCATCCTTGCACACAGTGGGAAAACCGATGGTAATCATCCACCATCTAATGGATTTCCCCGCTGTTCGCAGCCGCTGAGTGAGTCTAGACTTAACCAGCGCTGGGAGGGCCGAGGGGAGAAGGAGGTGGCTGCTGACGTCGGCAGCCCTCCCTACCAACGGCCGGGGGGATGCCCACATTTTTCGTGTCCAGCCCAGAAAACGCCGGCCTGATGCCAAGAAATGGGCTGCTGTCTGTTGATCACCTTGTGAACGACATCGCTGGCTTTGTTCACAGGGGGACCCCGCACATGCGCACAGCGTACCGTACACATGCACGGTCATTCCATAATTGGGTCTGAATCAGGCCCAAGTTCCCATGAAATACATTGTTTAAATCCACCTTTACCCAAAACTATATATATATATATATATATATATATATATATATATTGTATACTGTTTTCATTTGACACACAATGGGGGTGATTCAGACCTGATAGCTCAGGTCCGACTTCACCCCCAGTGTTGATGGTGAGGCTTTGCGCATGTGCAAGCCCCGGGACAGAACGCATTCTGCAAGCTTCGCACTCGCCGGGGCGTTCACACCAGGATGGGCGGGAAGGGGGCGGGCAAGGGATGGACGCAAGGGAATGCCCAGCATTTTATGGGCTGTGCGAGCCCACGCAGCCCAACGGTGGCGCGCCCATGCATCCTCGGGGCAGGCGGCTGATGTCACATGAGGTCAGCCGCCCTTCCTCAATCTGACCGACAGCGGGAATCTAAAAAGTATAGACTTACCTTTCAGAGCCAAGGCTAGAGAAATCATTCGATGGTGAATGACCATCGAATGATTTCTCTTCCTTGCGGCCACATGCGTACACATCCTCTCATGCCAGTGCGGGGATTCGCACGGTTGGGGGCGTGCATTCGGCTAGGGCCGGCTTTTACCTGCTCGCTATGCATCGAATATATGCTGCCTAGCGAGCAGGTCTAAATAAGGTCCAACGTTTGAATGCAATAATACATTAGCTCCAGGCTGCAATCCCAATGTATTCCTAATTCTATGGCGGTACATTTACTAAGATGGGAGTTCTATTGAAGATGGGGTGTTGCCCATAGCAACCAATAATATTCTACTTCTTATTTCTAAGACACAAAAAATCAGTTGTAAAGCCCGGTACACACACGACGATTGGCTCCGGGAGCAATATCATTGATGATGCCATCGGAGCTCCCAGGCCTGAAGGTACAGCACACACACACTGAGCGACATCGCTAACATTATTGTCCAGCGATGTCACCCGCATGCCTAGCTGACACTGGAAATGCGTCACAGAAGACTGGAGGGGGTGGTCGGTAACGACGCTTTGGAGAATGCATCGTTAGCGATATTACGCATACACACTGAACAATATTTTAATTTAATTTAAACGATTCTGCTCAGAGGGCCCAAAACGAGCGATATTGTCTATAATGTGGCTCAGTGCGTATGGGGATAGAACGTCGCCTTGTAAGAGGAGAGGCACACGCAGTCCCCACAGAGTGCAGTGATTTATATGGGCGCAGCTAGAGGGGAACTAAAAGCTCTCTGGAATCTGATCCAGAAAATTATTTTCCATCTACAGCGTGGGATTCCCAACCTCGGTCCTCATGGCACACTATGAGTACAGGTGTTATCTATACCCAGGCTTACATCATACTTATTAAGTCACCTGTTCTCAAGCATGGCTATCACAAACACCTGCACTGTTAGTGTGCCCTGAGCACCAAGGTTGGGAACACCTGGTCTACAGTATGCTAATAATTCTATACAGCGTTTGGCTCTGGCTCCTATTGGAACTACTGAAAAATGTCAGGGGCAAAGATGACCGCGTTCCCAAAGACACCTCTAGTGCGCATGCATAGATCACCGTGAAATGGCCGCTGCACTTCCGTCACTGGACTGACGGAGGGGTGAGTATGATTAAATGGGTGCAGGATGCGTGGGCCCCCCTAGACCCAGGGGAACTTGTGCACCGGATCCCTTGTACCCAGGGGTTAAAGTGAGGGGGAACGGGGTGGAACTGAGTTCCACCACCTCTAATGGTGAGGTGGAACATTTTAACCTCGACATTGGCCCTGCACAGTCATTCTCACAGAAAAGCATTCTAGTTTGCAGGGGGATGCCAAATACCCTACCACTGGCCCTGTCTCTGTCTAATGGGGGAAGTGGAGGGAGTGTAATTAGGTGACATAGATAAATGAGTTCCCCCACCTCTGCGGGACCAGTTTATGCCCTGCTTGTACCCATTATAAATACACCAGTGTTCCCCAGGACCGGTAACTATAAATGCTTAGGGAGAATGTAATGTAAGAATATCCAATGTTACAGATGTCTCAGTATGTGGGAAATATATAAGCTGTACAAACTGGTACTTACCACATCAGTGCAAATGAGTCAACGGCGTCATCAAACAACTTCACCTCACATCTCTGGCCTTTCCTCTTGTCAGAAGTGGTAAAGGACTTTATTTCTCCAACCTAATTAAAATGAAAATACAACTTTCTCTGTTTTTCTTTTCAACCATTTATTCTCTAGCATTTTGGACCCATCAATCCTGAGTTAAGGGGCCTCTCTCCCCAGCTCCCCTTATCTACACCTCTATTTTTTACAGGCAATCTACGCTATACTCACCCCTTACTCCCCACTGCTCCGTAATCTCCATCCCACAGTGGGAGCTGTTGTGTGGAGGGTTGAGAGGGCCAGATTAGGAAGGGGTCCCCCCTGTGTCTTAAGGTGCCAATACACAGAGCCGGCCCTAGCCTAAATGATGCCCTAGGCAAGATTTGGACTGTTGCCCCCTAGCACCGCCACTAGTTCCGCCTCTGACCCTGCTCCCCTTTCCCAGCATCATCAACCCTCATCATTGCAGTCATCATTTTGGTGCTCCTACCCGCAATATTTTAAATAGAAACAGCGCACCCATTCGGTGCGGAGCCCAAACAGGGGTGTGTTCTTGCTGGGAAGGGGCATGGCCACACAATAGTACCCACAATTCAAATTATGCCACACAGTAGTGCAACTTTATTCACATTATATCATGCGATGGTGTCCCTTATTCACGTTACATCACACAGTAGTACCACTTTACTTTATGTACATTACTCCTCATATTATTCACATTATACCCTTCGAAAAAAATCCTGAGAAAATATTGTATTTTAAGCACCTCCATGGCCACACTGAAACCCAGCACAAAGCAGTGTGTGCTGGGCAGAGGAGAAGAGCTGCAGCTGCTGCTGTCACTTAAGGGGACGGGGCCCGGGGCCCCCACTGGGCCCTTTCATCAGACTTTGGCCTAGGTAATTTGTACCCCCTACCCCATTCTCTAGGCACCCCTGATAATACCACACAGTAATGCCCCTTACACATGACACACATTATTAATGTCCTTATAACCATAATGCCCCTTACACATTATGCCAACCTTTATTAATGCCCTTCATACACATAATGACACAAATAATGGCCCTTACACATGTCACACATTATTAATGCACTTATACACGACACACATTATGCCCTTACACATGTCACACATTATTAAAGCATTTATACATGACACACATAATGCCCCTTACACATATGCCGAACACTATTGCACAACCCACCCACCCGCAGACAGGACTCGCACAGCCGCTAACAGCCTCACTCACACACACAAAATAGGCATGCTGCATATCATTTTAATCAGCAGAAGCTGCTGATGCCCCTAGGCATTCCAAATGCCCTAGGCAATTGCCTAGTTGGCCTATGCCTAAGGCCGGCTCTGCCAATACACGGTACAATTGTGATGTGCGATGTGATGCAATCTAGTTCAAATCGCACAGGAATTATTGTGCAGTGTATGGGCACCTTTAGGCCCCTCTATGCAGCATCAGAGCACTGCTGCTCCTCACAGATAGCTCCAAGCTGGAAGAGGAAGCTACTGAGCACATGCAGCAGATCCGCTAACATGGGACTCCAGGACCAGCAGTGACTGAATTCCTCCTCTCTTGGTTAGTGGTGTGTTATATATATACCTCTCTCTCTCTCTATATATATACATATGTATGAGTGGGGGCGGGATATTTTGTGTATTTATACCTGTGTATGTATGTCATTTACTTGTCTGTCCTTGAAAACGGGGGTCTGTTGCCCCGAAACGCCGTTGGATTAAAGGCTTTTTACCTACTCCAGCTGTCAGTCTGTTTGAGTGCCGCCTGCTCCCCTCTCCATGTTGTGACCACGTTGGTCTTGGAAGGCACCGCAGCAAGGTATATGATTAAGAAGAGTGCCGGTTCCATCCCAAGTATATATATATATATATATATATATATATGTATGTATGCATACCTACCTACTTATGAATTATCGAAGTTGGGACCCACATGCCGAAGGCACTCACTCAAAATTTGGGGTTGTGGCCTTTGCTTGTGATGCTCCCGCGAGGCCACGCCTTCCTTTTAGCCCGTGGGGGCATGGCCAGCGGCTCTGTGAGCTGCTGGCCATGCCCCCAGTCCCTCTGTCTCCGGGGATAGATGCTTTGCTGGGCGATATACATACATACATACATACATACATACATACATACACTTTGGGGTTTATTTACTAAGATGGGAGTTCTATATCAGATAGGATATTGCTATGGGCAACCAATCAGAATATATATCTTGTTTATTTAGCACCTTCTAGATTAGAAGAAAATAAATAGAATATGATTGCTCTACTAAATTGCAGAGCCCTGCAATCTATTGATAACCCCCCCCCCCCCCCCACCTCTGTACACGTTGCTCAATCCTGACTATATAACCATCTGTTCCTGGATGTGATGATGTCATTTGCGACAGCAGTACAGGGGAAGTCCTGAGTGACGTGGCATCGTTGGCAATTTTGTCTAATGTGTGACCAGCCTTACATTCCGTATTAACATACCGATCTCACTGCTGCGAGAACATTAATGATTTTTCCATTCAGGCTTTGTCCGTTTGCAACAATGTCTCCCAGTGAATAGTAATCATGTGGGTCCTTAGTAGGAATGTTCAGTACAGACAGGAGGACGGTGTCCGCGTCATATCTGGAACAGATCTTCACCAAGGAATGGACTTCACTGATAAGCAACTTGTAGTAGCTAAAAACAAACCAAAATGACACAGACCACGAGAAATGCAGAGCACAAACGCCCTCTGGTTATTAATGTGGTGCTAGTTATTATCCACCAGTGTACAGTACTAATACACACATACTGTACTTACCAACTTTTAATTCCATAGGGGAGATGGCCCTGTCTTATTGCAGTGGATCACAATATGAAAGTATAATGAACCAGGTTATGATGCCATGATATACCCCCAAGATGCTCAGCTTCAGAGGCGGAACTACCATTGGTGCAGCAGGCAGGGGCATAACTAGATATGCTTAGGCCCCATAGCAAAATTTTGTAAGGGCCCCTATTTACCAACTAATTGTGATAAGCGTATATAGCACATACAACTTACACAGAAAATATGCCCCCCTTCAGCTCTGGGCCCCATAGCAGCTGCCTGCACCACTTGCACCTATTGTAGTTACACTCTCTTCCTGTCACCCTCTGCCTCTACCCTTCCCCTCACTGTCACCCACCGCCTCCCCCTTCCTCTCCATCATGCTGCCTCCTCCCAACTCTCCCTGTCACACTTTGCTTCTCCCTGTCACCCTCTGCCTCTTCCTGTCAACCACTGTTTTTTTTCGCTGTCACACTCTGCTTCCCCCTTCCTCTCCCTGTCACCCTCTGCCTCTTCCAGTCACCCACTATTTTTCTCTGTCATACTCTGCCTCCCCTTTCTCTCCCTGTCACCCCCTGCCTCTTTCTGTCACACTACCTCCTCCCACCTCTCCCTGTCACACTCTGCCTCCCCTTACTTCTCCCTGTCAGCCTCTGCCTCCCCTTACTTCTCCCTGTCAATCCCTGCCTCTCCCTGTCACACTGTGCCTCCTCCTACCTCTCTCTGTCACCCTTTGCTTCTATCTGTCACCCCCTGACTCTCCCTCTCTATCTCTGCTTCCTCCCACCTCTCCCTGTCACACTCTGTCTCAATCTACCTCTCCCTTTCACCCTCTGCCTCTCCCTGTCACCCACTGCAGTGTTGCATATTGAGAACTTGAGCTGAGGTGGAGGAGTGGCCCCAAATAAAATATTTGCACCTGGGCTCACCACCCACAGGTACTGCCACTGCACAGTTTAATAAGAAGTGAGCAGGAAGGATGACATTCTGTATTACCGCGATGCCTGCCTGTGTATGTGTCGTCCAACTACAGTAGCGCCAATTATTGTCCCATTGGGTGCATGTGCCATATGTGCTCACTATTTCAGCTTGCCTCTGGCTTTTTACACATTTTTCATGTGATGGCGCTTTTGGGGGTGATAAGCAGAAAAAAAAAAACAGACGCCCGGTGCAGGAATAACATTTTTGTATATTGCCCCATCTAAATCAATGGGCGATATTCAAATACGGACATTTAAAAACATTTCAATTGCCCCCATGGGACTAAGGGGTGTATTTTAAGCCTGCAATGTAAATAAAGAGGGTGGAGGAAAAGTACCAACCAACCTAGCTGATTGACTTTTTATCTTTCGAATGCTTATTAAATAGACCCCTACAATTGGGTGAATAGGGAATGGTTGTATGCGAATGACATAAAAACAGAAGCACTTCGATCACACTGTTTTACTGGCCCACTGAATGTAATGCACTTCCATTTACAGCATTGCCAACAAATTCAAGAAAAAAGAGAAAAAAGTACTCTCCTTTGTTTGTGGGCACGCTTTGCCAAAATTGAGAAAAAACTTTGATATGTATTGGTTGTAAATTTTAAAAAATATCTTTTAATGTTTGAAGTTTAAAAGGCTATTGATTGACATGGACATTGACAGACTACATGAAACATAAAAAAGTGGAAAAGACCACTCAATAAACTCAAAGGAGTTCTTCCAGCAATATGTGGCTGGTATACATTTTAGTGTAAATTCCTGTGGTATAAATCCACGAATAATAAGTTTGGTACACTTATATATTAGACACTGATAGCGAAATGGGTAAGAGTAAAAAAAAAATTTTGTAATAGAATCTGGTCACACCCAATAAATTGTATAGTGTGTATTGCCCTATACAATTTGAAAGACAAAATCTTCAATTGATATCAGGTATTAGATGAGCATAAAATTCTAACATGTGCAGACATACAGGAAAAGCAGTGGTAGCCACTAATTGTAGTGTGGATAAGCCTTATTGAAAATAAGTGCAAGATAAAGACTCCTCAGGCAGTAACAACACAAAACTTTGCTACTGACCTATTAGTCCTGTGTCGACAGCCTGTATGATTGGAGCGGAGAATTTACAAAAAGTTTAGCATCTGCTGTCTCTTTCCCCGGGATAAGGTGCCCTGTTGATGTTTTAACCAGTGCAGGGTCTAGCCGAAATCCTATAGGTAGAGATGAGAGTGCTGTTAGATAGAGATAGATTTAGAGAGCTCACGGAGGACACGGAGCTCTCAGACAGACAGGTAAGCAGTGTTAGCCACACTTATCTTTTCAGACGCACAGAGATCCTTTACTATTTAATAGGAATTTCTCCCACCCCACTGCCTTATTTATTTCTATCAAGCGGCTAAAGCTTAATTAAGTTGGAGCATTTAAATATAGGGGCACACCCAGGTAGATTGTCTTGGGAATCACTAAAATCCCCTCTCTCCACTTAAGCTTGCTGCAAGAGAAGGAGGTTTTTGCTGGACTCTCAAATAATACACAGCGGTATATATATATATTAAAAAACCCTCCTCCTATAATTATTCATATTTTCTCTGTACTAACTTCAATATAGGGATACTCTCATCACCCAGTGCAAGAGTGGGAAAGACCCTGCTCTGACAACTACTCAACAGGGCATCTTAGCTTGCACTAAAGTGACAGCAGATATCCCCTCTGTTACTTAACGCAATCTTTTGGTGAGTACCGCTCACTCCCCACCAATGTATGGACAATGGGGAGCAGCAGCGTACTAACCCACTAGATATAAGTCGTCTCTGAGACACACCCTACTCTAGCACTCTCTAAATCTATCTCTATCTAACAGCACTCTCATCTCTACCTAAAGGATTTCGGCTAGACCCTGCACTGGTTAAAACATCAACAGGACACCTTGGCCCTTATTCTGATCGGTGCGGTCGGAGCCGATTATGCGGCCAGGACCGTGCGTGCGAAACCCCGCCTTCCATACGGATCGACAACTCCGTCCGTATGCGGTAAGAAGCTGTCCGAACGGACCGCACGTGTATTTTTCACGGAATACGCCTCCTCCATCTAAGGGAACCTCCCCCATCATTCGATGGTCGCAGACCATCGAATGCAGGACCGAGTGCTCCACCAGCACCCGCAAGCTCAGACCACACGGACATTTTTCCGTGCAAAAGCAGAGATCTGGGCGGGCAGCTGACATCCGGCGATGTCATATGTCCGACCCCTACACGTGCGTCACGGCCGCATTACCATACGTACGCCCAGCGTTTTCATGGGAACTCCCATGAAACGCGGGGCGTATGCATATGGTAATGAGCCCAAATAGCCCTTCACGCCCCTCTCCACCCCCTGTTCGGAGTGTTCACATATCATGCGGGATTTTGCCGTACGCCCCGCTTGCACATGCGCAGAGACGCCTCTGCACATGCGCAGACACAAAACATCGGCGGCCCGAACGCACGCGGATATATCTGCACCGATCAGAATAAGGGCCCTTATCCCGGGGAAAGAGACAGCAGATTCTAAACTTTTTGTAAATTCTCCGGTCCAATCATACAGGCTGTCGACACAGGACTAATAGGTCGACACAGTAGCAAAGTTTTGTGTTGTTACTGCCTGAGGAGTCTTTATCTTGCACTTATTTTCAATAAGGCTTATCCACACTACAATTAGTGGCTACCACTGCTTTTCCTGTATGTCTGCACATGTTAGAAATTTATGCTCATCTAATACCTGATATCAATTGAAGATTTTGTCTTTCAAATTGTATATACAGAGATTTTGTCTTTCAAATCACACTATACAATTTATTGGGTGTGACCAGATTCTATTACAAAAAATTTTTTTTACTCTTACCCATTTCACTATCAGTGTCTAATATATAAGTGTACTAAACTTATTATTCGTGGATTTATACCACAGGAATTTACACAAAAATTTATACCAGCCACATATTGCTGGAAGAACTCCTTTGAGTTTATTGAGTGGTCTTTTCCACTTTTTTATGTTTCATGTAGTCTGTCAATGTCCATGTCAATCAATAGCCTTTTAAACTTCAAACATTAAAAGTTATTTTTTAAAATTTACAACCAATACATATCAAAGTTTTTTCTCTATTTTGACAAAGCGTGCCCCCAAACAAAGGAGAGTACTTTTTTCTCTTGAATTTGTACGTTCTTTACTCTCAGGGGTGCACCTCCACAAGAGTTACTTTACCTTTAGTTATTTATATTGTGGATACTAGACTGCATACCTATATTGATATCCTACCATCCCTTATCCAAGTGGTTTAACTTGTGCGCGGGTTTCCATCCCTCCCCTTTCCCTATCTAAGCATTGCCATTAAGTAACATAAGATAAGGGTTGAGTCTAGAACTTAGTGGGAGAGAGGGTCCCTCCCTGCTGTTACAATCACGTAACATAGCACAACAGGGGGAGGAGGAGGGTCTGACCATGGGAAAAGTGCAAGCCCACCGGCCTTGCTCCTCCCCCTGGCAACGCGTATCACGTGGTTGGTCATCAAAAGGTCCTTTAGTCCACTAAGATTTAGCACCTACCAAATATGGAACTTCATAAACAGACCAATATGTATTGCAGGAGGTGTCAGTTTACCATAGTGAAAGTTCATCCCACATAGACAGCTGATATACAGTACCAATGGTGTATCAGTAGCTCTGCAGACCTCGCTGTGGCTTGGGGGCGCTTGGAAAGTGTGGGCACCCGGGGTCTGCAGGGGGCTATTGTTTCTCCATTCTCAGGACCTGCAGATCTTGCATTCTGTTCAGTTGGGTCCTTTGGCAGCCATGTCCTTCTGGCATTTGCCAGGCCGCAGGATGGAAGCGGCAGAATCGTTGCTAGGCAACGACTTGAGCATCTATCTTCCGTACGGCGGCAGGGATGGTTTTTTGAATAAAGCCCGGCTCTCCCCGCTGTCTGGCGCTGGTTATAGAGTCCTGCATGTTTGGTCTCCACTGCGTGTTCCTGGTGTCCTGCTTTCATCACAGCGTGTCAGCGTGTGTCTGCCTGTTCTGGAGGTCTCCTGGCTGAACCTGCTTTTCCCACCTATATCAGATAAGTTAGCAATTGTCCCCTACAGCGCTTGTACTATTTTTTGTTTATGCCATCTGTATGCATTGTTGCATTCCCTACATTAGGGACCTTATACTGCTGGGGTTTTGCTAGAAGGAACTGCACTATATAATGAGGAAATAGTGTTGTACTTATTTAGAATTCTTGGGGTCATAACTGACTGTCGTTAGAGAGAATTTCTGCTTAAAATCACCTCTCAATATTGGCCCTTAGGTCTTCAATTGCTTATGTGATGCTCAGTTTGCTGGGGTTTTCCTTTGTCTCTCTGCGTCACTGGCAGCAGTTATTTTATGTGTAATCTGGTACTAGCTTGTGCATTGTTACACCACCTGTATTCTTGGGGTAGCGTATTCTAGGTATCACCTTGTGCATTGTTGCACCTGTGGGCATAGTTTCCCCACGTATAGAGGGGTCAGTGTGTGGGCCGACTCTCCTTACCCTCTCCTTGCGGTGCTCAGCCACCTGTAGCAGCCTTGTCCCTTGAAAGGCCTGGTGGCACCGGAGTGGGGACGGACCTAATTCGCCCCCACAAACGTGGCTGTTAGAGGTGAAGCCTTCATTTGCACGAGATAAACAGGACCGTTGGGCATCGCAACTGGGTTTTCACACCCTGATTCCTAACACTGTCTCTGGTCCCAGCGCTGCTTCTGTTGAATTGCCATTAAAAATGCCCCTTACAAAATGGCCTTGCCTCACAGCAAACAGTTATTCAGGACGCTGTGAGGCAGCGGCCATTTTGCAAGGGACTTTTTCATTGCAGCAGTAGCAAGAGGATCATCAAGACTGCAGACAGGTAGATCTGCAGGTCCCTGGCTACAGTATAGTCCCGGCGGCGACAGGTGGAGCAGTACAGAGGAGGGGGGGTGAACTTTTAGTGGCAGGGGGGGCTTCATTTTTTGTTACGCCACTGTGATATACCCTCCCTTTTTACACTGTTTAACGGCAAAATACATTAAAATGCCTTTAACCCTTTGAGTGCTAAGGGAATTTGTCAAAATACGTATGAAAATTGCAAAGCAAACTTTTTTTTTAATTAACTCTTTGAGTGCCAACGTTGCAGTGAGGTATCCTCAAAATATACATTTCTGTTCTTTTTCTGGGTGCAATATTTAACCCAACTTCAATGAATTGACTTGGCTGTATTTGTATTTATTTATACCAAAAGAACACTGGCATTTTTTATAGACATTTTGAGGATTGCTCACAGCAACGTTGGCACTCAAAGGGTTCAACGTTAATTTAGACAAATTAGACAAAATTCTTTCCACAAACAAGCATTAATCAGATATGGAATAACAGATTACAAGAGCCACAGCTATCTGGCATTGCTAAGTACTTGTATTCCAGAGACACTTGTCATATGTTTTCAATCGCCCACCGTTCTACAAAATGCTGTTAAACCTTTATGGCCCCAGTGGGAGCAGCAGTCGGGAAGTTCATACTTTACCTTGGTGTTGAAGGATTAAATTTTTCTTCTCTCTCTATGTCTTTTGTTTGCACTAGAGGATTCTCTATTATAACTACAGGAAAATAAGATATTGTTTAAAGTCCCTTGCATATTCCTAACATGGTAAATAAAGATAATGAAACTACAAAGCGTACAAGTAAAACAGATGTCCTCAGCATCGTCTAAACAAAGTAAAACTGCCTTGTGCCATATAAATCAGGGTGCCGTGCGCACTTTGAACATTTGTGACATTGCTAGATGATACATTCGCTCGCAAGCTCATTTTCCTGATGCATTTTACCCTGGGGGAGACGGCGAGTGTCTACACGAGAGTCAGAAAACTCCGTCATACTTCAAAAACAAACATTCTCCAATTTGTTTTCTCCCCATCTGCTTCTATAAATCACGCGTCGATTTCTGTTTGTTTTACTTGTGCGCCGTTCGTGTTTGTGTCGTTTTTGGAAGTACTTTGTTACGCTGATATATGCTTTTAGTTTTTATTTTCTTTGCTAATTGGAATGTATCTACTGTGTTATTAACATACATAAGGACTGCAAAGCATTTCATTGATGAGAGTATTAAAGGAGAAATCCAGTGATTGTAATTATCATTTATTTATATGGCGGCCACAAGGGATATGCAGCGCCAGGGCTGGATTAAGGTGGGGGGGCGGGGCACTTCAGACACAGGGTCTTAGTGAAGAGAAGGAGCCCAGAGTCCATAAAAAAATACGCAAAATAGAAAACGTTAGGACCTAATCATCCTGACAGCTCCCTGGTGGTTGTCAAACATGATTTGACACTTGATGTGCCAAGTTTTGCATGTGATAAATTGCACGCGATTTATCACATGCATTTCCCGGGGAGCTGCAGGTGGAGAGAGCTCTCAGCCAATCACTGGCTGCCCATTCATTTGTATGGGTGTTTTATTCTATGTGCTCCCGCCGCCTGGCTTCCCCTACCCGGCGCTCTGTTTTTTTTTTTCTTCTATGTGCGCCCACCACCCAGCTTCCCCTACCCTGTGCTCTGGTCCCTTGGCCCTTGCCACGTTTACCGCCCACCGCCTGCTGCATCCCCTATTAAATCTTACGTGCAGCCCGTCCGGCCTCCCGACTCCGACCCGATGCACACAGGGCCGCACGGGATGTCTGCACATGCGATTTGGGCTGATTTCACCCATCCATCCGAATCGGGTGAAATCGGGACCAAATCGCATAGTGTATGTATGGGGGCCTTTATAGTTGAAGGAAATAAAGGTCTTCAAAATGTCTCAGTGTACAGTCCAGAACACAAATACCAGGTCCTCCACAGCCACAAATGCGTTTTGTCCAAATGGTCTTCCTCAGGGTGTCTGAGGAAGACCATCTGGTTGAAACGCGTCAGTGGCTGTGGCGGACCCGGAATTCGTGTTGTGGACCTTACAATGAGACATTTTGGATGCCAATTTGAGGTGAAACCCGGTATATCATATCCTTATTGCTGTCTATCAGGCCTTGTTTGTAAAGGCCATACATGGTACCAGGCTTTTGTTATTCATGTTGTCTTTAAGTGTCAGACAGACGTTTGTCCCCTTGACAAACCTGCTGTTGATCTGACCAATGCGGGAAATGAAAAGGGGTACAGAGAACTCACTCATTGGGGTCTCTTAGTTTTCACCATTAGAAATGTATAAATCATCACCATGAAATCCTGTCTTTTTTGTTTTTGAGGTTAATATGGGCCGAGGAACACTTTCTGAAATTACTCGCTAAGGTGAAATTCATCTTTATTGGAAGAGAGACTATATCCTAATAGGTTCCACTCTGTGTATTTCCACTTACAGTATTTATAATATTTAAATGTTTAATGAGCATCTATAGTGTTAGTTATAATACTGTAATCCAGTGTATAAAATGATCAATGTTTACAATAATGACAGGGTCTTTTTTTCTCCCATCTAGTTATCTAGATAGAACTTTTATAAATAACTTAAATATATATTAGTATATATATAAAATAAGCCTCCCAAATCAACAAGTATTTTTTCAGAAAATTCCCATTTTGCCTCCCTTCTGTTGCAGAGGACAAACATGACATATGTAAATCCCTATACCCTTAGTATAACATTGGTGTGACAGAGTTTGGAGAGTTCCGCCTGGAACTACTCATATTTGTACTTACTAACGCAACTTTATTTTCAAGGATAGGTTTGAAATCTTAAAATTAAAGGCACATTTATGAGGGAAGCAATGCCCCTGCTTTAGTGATATTTAGGGTAGTGGGAGGAGATGGTCTTTGGGACTTGAAATAAATCAGAGGGTTGTGCGGATGGTACTCAGCACACCGGACATGTGCCCTGTGGGTGGAGGACCGTCTGCATCTACCCATGAGGTACTGTCTGTGTTGCTACCAGCTGCATCACAGCCCGCTATAATGTATGTAGCAATGCACCCCTTTACTGTTGGGGCTTTACTGTAGTGTAATGTTTATAAGGAGCTCTACTGTTGCCCTATTTTTTTTTTAAAGGGCTCTGGTGTGCGGTACAATGTAAATAACACTCTTGTGTGGTCTGGTGTAATGTGTATAAAGGGACCTACTGTTGCGGTGTACTGTGAATAATAGACACTTTTGTGTGGTATAATGTGAATAATGGACACTACTGTGCGGTGTAATGTGAATAACTGATACTACTGTTTGGTAATGGACCCTTCTGTGCACTACTGTGTAGTTGAATGTAAATTGATACTAATCTGGGGCTACGTCCCTCCCCCACAAATCCACAGGCTTTTATCTTTGGCTATTTCAGTTTTAAATATGGGGAAAGGAAGGAAGGCACTAAGGGCCCGCAGCAAGAGAAATCATTTGATGGTCGCAGACCATCGAATAATTTCTCACTCTCAACTGACTTATATTTGTGGATGCCCGGGACGAAGACGGCAGATGTCATGTGACGTCAGCCGTCAGCCCCCGGCAGGCACCAGCCCACCAATGTACCCATGGCAACGCCCAGCATTTTTATGGTAATGCCCCCTGAAATGCTGGGCGTTCCCTTGTCCCAGTGCCGCCACCGCCCCTGTCCGCCCACCGAAATGGGCATGTGCAAACCCATCAGGGCAGGGGGGCGAATTCGGTTCACTCCGAGGGAATCAGAATCTGACCCTAAATTTCTTTGTGGCACAGGACACACAAATATCCAGTTACGGCACTGCAATAAAAATCTAAGTATTTCAAATATTTGCAAATACAGATGTGAGAGTGATAAGCTGGTCCTTCATATACAGCTGGTCCTTCATATACAGCTGGCCCTTCATATACAGCTGGTCCTTCATATACAGTATTAATTATACTTTTTTTTTGCAATCAAGAATTCCAGTTGTGAAAAACACAAAAAGAGATGATGTATAAATTGGTGGATCTCTCGGAGAACAATGACAAACCCCTAGTGGTGTAAAGTAGTCATAATCCCTGTGGCTGGCTCGCCAAATGTCTGTCAGTGGGTTACATAGACCCATCTGACAGCATTTAGATGAGCTCACGCTCCTGACTTTTTGTATTGATCTGTCTAATTTTCAGGCATACAGACTGGGAGATATTTACTAGAGATTATGCACAGTGGCTGATAACCAGTGCATTTTTGAGTATTAAGACCACAGTACTGCATGCTTGTATCTTTTTCCATACACGATACTATTTTAAGTAAAATTTGTTAGAATAACAGTGTGTCAGATCCATTCAATTGTAGTTCAGTTCCACCTGAATTACATATACTTTCTAGATTTCCCATTCATTTATTTATTTATTTATCATTTATTTATTTATTTTCTGCCATTTCCTACCGATATCATTTTCTAAAGATTGAGCGCAGCACTACTCCCAGACTATAGAATTTAATCCTTGGGATACAGTCAGATCCCACAGTGCGTTTGCAGCTCATCACCCTGACTTTTTCAGTGCGCAGGTATATCCAAAAATGTATAAGAAAGGAATAAAGTTTGTTTCGCAACCTACCACAGTCACCGACTCGAAAACTTTCTGAAAGAGATTTAATATAATCTTCTCTACCCCAGGAGGAGGCATTTATGAAGGCGGCGGGGGAATCTCTTATGGTGAAACTGAATGTGTACCTTTCCGTTCCAATATCTAAGCAGAACAAGACAGACTAAGTAATTTCTGCTAAATATGACATTTCAATTAACTTTTGCTATAGCTCAAAATGATTTATAAATTAACCTGTCCAGCAATCGATACAATTTTGTTACATGCAGTTCTGTTAAGCATTCTTGGAACCCTCCAACCCCCCCCCCCCCCCCCCCCCACACACGTTTTAAAAAGCTGTAAAAATTAGTTGAACCTTACACCCAGTGTGCAGATATCCAAATATTGGGAAACTATGATATATAGAATACTGACGCTAACATCCCAAAGAAGGGAATCCCGACAGCAGTCAGGAAAGTATATTTACCCTCCCCTTGTCCCCCTCCCCATCCCTAACCCTTCCTGACAGGCCTAAACTTAAACCCCCAACCCCGCCACCTAAAGATTCTTTCATCAGCAGGCGTTTCTCATATTCACCAGCTCAATTGGAACAGCCATCAATGATTGGCGATCCGTCAAGGAATCTGGGAAATTCTTTATGATAAAAATTCATTATTTCCCCCAATTTTGGTCAGTATCCTAGAATCAAGATATTTGATCCGGCTGAATGTCTGCACTTCCCGACGCGGTGTCGGGGATTGGCAAATTGCAACAATCCATTTCTAATGCATGGGGTCCGTTAGATAAAAGTTGCAATACATTTTCTTAATATTTACTATACATAAATTCAGAATAAAAAAGTATTATATGAAGACTGTATGGAGAAAGAATGACTTTCTCTTCCATACTGTATACTTACTATAGTGAGTCATCATTCATTCTGATTAAACATAGCCAGAAGTATATGTTCTCCTAAAATCTTTATAAAGCTCCCTGAATTCTGCTGTCTGTCCTGTATGACAACCACTGGGATCAGGGCTGGCGCTACCCACTCAGCAGAGCTAGCAAAGCAGGGAGGTGCCAGGTAGGAGAGGGGCTCTCCCTGCTGCTGATGCTACTCCTGTCAAACAGAGGCGCTGGCATCTGTATGGATAACACAGTATGGTGGGCAAAAAACAAGGTGCCGTGTCTACTCTCCTGCAGTATAGTACAGTAGGGCCAGGCTTCAGTGAACACAGCGCCACCACCCCACCTGACCTGCGTGAATTTACAGCTTCGCCCCAATTATGCCCGAGAGCTTCTAATTGCTTCTGCGTCCGACCACGCCGTGTCCCTCAGTGGCTGGCGTTAAGCCCGAGATTCCCCACAGCTGCAGTGATCGGCGCACAACAAAAATGCGCTCTCCTGTTCCCCACCTATACTAGACAGCATCATGTCACTACTGCTGTGTGTCATAATGTGTATAAGGGGTACTACTGTGTGGCTTAATGGAATAAGGGGCAGTACTGCCAGGTGTAACGTGAATGAGTCGCTACTGTGTGGTGTAATCCAACCTAAGGGATCCCTCTGTGTCTATCCCCTGGCTGTGTACTGTCTCCGGGGATCCCGCTAACGCCTATAGGATTAATGCTGCTGCTTCCTCCAAATAAACGCTGATATCTGAGAGCAGTGTGGGTAGCTCCCAGTGGATTGTTGGTTGGCCAAAAGGAACCGGAAGTGATGCGACGTGGTTCTTCTCCACGGCAACTGGTGACTTCTTCCGCCATTGGGGAAAATGTTCCTCTTCCGTCATTACCAATATGAATTTCAAGTACCCCCAACCAGTCTGCAGTGTACCCCAGGGGTACTTGTATCCTAGGTTGGGAACCACTGCTCGAAGCCCATGGCTGTGAGTGGGATGCTGTATGGCAGTTCATTGGATGCGGTATGGATATTGGGCTGGATGTAGTTCGACGGCCGTGCAGGATGCCACCTGAAATCTGACTTTTTTTTAAGGGGCAATCACATGGCGTGCCCCTTTAAAAAGTTCAGCCGGCAAACGAGGTTCGACCGGCATCCCATACGGCCGCCGAAATCGGATAGCATTCCATCTGGCCCATTGCTTTTATATTATTGCAGTCACTAAAATGTTATTTGGAAAAATAAGGCAGTCTCTGGGGCAGGGCCGCCATCAGGGGGGATGCTGAGGGTACAACTGTCCCGGGTCCTGCCACTCTGGTAGGAAGGGGAGATCCCGGGTCGTTTTGTTGCACCCCTCCCCCACCCCTCCCCTAGCCAATGGTCATCTGTGAGCCATCTATATTTACAGCAATGGACCATGGGTCATCGGCTGCCGCAGCCCAGCGCACGCCACCCTCCTGTCACATAAAGAACAGCCGCCTGCACAGGAGCCGCCTTCTGGAAGAGCAGGGAACAGAGCAGCCTGTCTGTGACACTGGCTACAAGGTGAAAGGTAATTTTCAAACAGCACAGGAGGGGGTAGGGGAACGGGACAAGGGGCCCGGGTCTATTTTGACACTCCTGGGCCCCTCAATTTCTGATGGAATGCTGTCTATGCCATTTAAATTCCCCAGACTGCCATGATCACTACTTAACATAAAAGGCTACTAACCAAAAAAAAAAAGATTTATTAATAAAGTAACAAAAAAACGTATCATAATAAAGTAACTTCCAATTTACTCTCAGTAATGTCAGCAACCATACAGTAACAATAAAGAAACAGAAGTAAAACTGCATACTGTAGATTTCCTCTAAAGAATTAACTCATTTGTTCACATAAAATCAAATTAATCACTTACAACACTTTAATTCCTCTAGAAAAAAAAACGAAATAACTAACATTCAACACTCCAAGCTCTCAAGATAGAATAAAGCAGGCTTAACTTTTTCGGTCTGGAAATCCTTTGACATCTGTTTTGCCAATTACAATGCCTATTATACTCTGAAAAATAAAAATGGTATGCTGTACACAAATAGAACACAGATGTAGTTAGAAAATTAAATTTCATGGTCTTATACCCCACTAGTTCACATTTTTCAGAATAGCAATTATGCAACTATGCTTGCTCCACACCACCCTGTAAATTTGTACAACAATGCACTATTAGATTTTATGGAAACTATTTCAAACTCTATTGCACAAAGGCGGACTTTTCTGCAATGTAATATTATACTGATGGTTTTTTTTTTCCCCTCATTTCACTTAATCATTAAATTGGACAAACTAACTAACCTTCATTGGAGAGCGTTTCTTTAAGTGTCTGAATTTCCTGTAACTCTCCGGTCATTTATATTCACATTTAAAGTTTTCACATGACATTCTAAATGATTGTAAAATATCAACTCCCCTGCTAACAGCTAGAACACTGCAAAATTGTTGTAAGTGTATTTAAATATAATTACCTCATTGTGCAAAGGGGCAACATATCGCCAAGATTTAAAGTCTTGTTGGTGTGGCAACAGATGTCAGAACATAATATTTAAAAGGCAGTAAGTAACGTCTAACTATAAGGGCCTGTATATAGTGGCATTCAAAAAAACGTGGTGCTCTGTCCTCGAGGTTAACAGAAAATGGTGCAGATGTATTAAGTCTGGTAATGTGATAAAGCGGAAGGTGATAAGGCTCAAGCCAATCAACTCCCAACTGTCATTTTTCATACACAGCTGATTGGCTGGTGCGTTATCACCTTCCACTTTATTGTGCAACACATGCTCTTTCCCTAATAACCAAACCCAATCCCCTAAACTAATCCTGACGCCCGAAGCCCTAGACCAAACTGCTAAACCAACCCTAATATCCTATCTCTAATACCCAAACACTAACCCAAACCCCTAAACTAAAACTAATATACACATACACCTTTCAGAATGCACCTAATTTCCGGGTTCATGACAGTTTGTTGCCGGTTCAACCTGATAAAAGGTGCGATCTGAAAGAGTTTACAAGGTCCAGCAACCTGGCATTACGAACCGGTTAAAAGGCAGGGTTCTTACTGGTTCATTGCCAGGTTGCTGTGTAGTGAGAATAGGTTAACCGGGTGGAGTGACTCGGGTTCCCATTCACACTGATGGAGGAGGCAGTGCTTGGATCAGCACCAGCTCCAAGAGCTGCCTCCTCCCCGCCCCCGATGATGCTCCGCCCCTGCATGACATCAGGGAACAAGCAATATTGCCAAGTCGCTGAAGGGGCCTCAGACAGCAAAATGCAAGGTCACTTCGGGACTGAACCGTTCAATCAAATTACCGCTGGGACGCTGCATTTTGCAATGTGAAAGCAATATAACTCTCTTTTCAAAACTGCTAAACCAACCCTAATACCATATCCATAATCAGCATATTGGGATTTATCGGAGGATTGATGGAGGGGAGTTGCGGCAATCACACCAGCCCCTAGCCAGTGCTGAGTACGGAAGAGCGGGGACTGGTGACAGGGAGGTGGGCCCAGGCGTGGATGGAGTTTGGGAGGGTTGCTATCTCTGTGATCTGGGCTCAGTGTTACACGCACCCAGTGCGGAGGAGGCTGTGAGAGGCACTGTCAGAGCCACCACCGCACCCCCTCCCCGGCCGCCAGCAACACCCGACAGCGGCTGGGGCAGTTTTGCCTAGGGCATCTAGAGCCTTGCACCGGCCCTGTCCATAATACCCTTAATCAAACCCCTACTCTAAACCTGACACCCTAACCCTAGCCTACACCCTCTCCCTAACACCCTATATTTAATACCCTAACCCAAATACTCTAAAACCTCACCCTTATACCCTTACCCTAAAGGGCAAACTGGATAGGTCATATGCTTCTTTCGTGCCGTTATATTCTCTTTCTAGAACAGTTGTAGCATCTTTAGCGTTTGGTCTGATGATTACACAAATACTACTTCAATCTGCTTCATCCTGATCACGTTTGACAATTTCCCACCAAATTGACTGGATTGTGAATCAATTTGGAAATTTGTATTTTGATATAATTGGATTAATCACCAACCACGCGTGGCTATGCTGTAACAACTGGACAAACAAAAAGAGATTCTATGATCATACTGAAATACATTGCTGGCCATATGGAAATACTGTAAGTAAACCAACAAGTGTGAGCTCTGGGGACTAATAAGGTGACATTCTGAAGAGCAGCTGCTTGGGGAGGGACTATAGTCAGATCCCTTCATTACAGTGGTGGCCAACCCGTGGCTCTTGAGCCTCATGCGGCTCTCCCCCTTGTAAAGTGAGGCTCCTGCTCCCACTGCTGCCCGCCGCGAACCGTCCGTCCCAGTCCCCCCTGCTGCCGGTTCCCTGAATCCCTTCACCTTCTGAGGGGAGGAGAGCACGCATCGCGCATCTCTCCTACCCCTTACTGTGCATCCTTGTGACTGGGCCGTCCGCCAATCAGAGCTCGCGGGCCAGCAGCCAATCAGGAGCTGGCCAGCGAGCTTTGATTGGTGGACAGCCCAGTCACAGGGAAGTGAGGGGGAAGGAGACGCGCGGTGTGCTGTGCTCTCCTCCCATCAGTGACATGACAGGAGGACTGCAGGGGGACACCAGACTGTCCTCTCCCCGCCCGGCAGCAGCAGCAACAACGGTGAGTGGTGCTGCTGGGAAATTTGCACTGTGGGGCATAGCAGTTTGTGGCACTGTGGGGGCATACCAGCTTTCTGGCACCATAGGGGCATACCCCGCACCGTGTGGTGCATACCTGGCACCGTGGGGGGCATATGTGTATCTGGCACTATTGGGGGCATATGTATATATGGCACTGCACTATTGGAGGCATATTTGTATCACACCCACCCAAGGGGTCAAAATAAACTACGCCCCTTTTTTGGCGCAGCGCCTTCGGCGTGCGCATGATGTCGGCTCTTTAGCTTGACTATCGATATTTTTTGGCTCTTTACCTCTGACCGGTTGGCCACCCCTGCTTCATTATAAAAGATGTATTACACAATAAAAATTACACATATAGTGATTTTCGTATGTATAAAATTTACTCATAAAAATGTTGATAATAAAATAGTGGCAAGTCACATTTTTTTTATATTGCACTGTTTATTTCAGATCAGCCTTTTCAGCTTGAAAAAGCTATAGAGAGACAGCGAAACGCGTTAGTAAAAAATGACAAGTCACAGAGATTTGCAGTCACTCTCATTCCTACCTATGGCTCCACCACCACTGCAGACAGCACCCATTTGCTCACCACCTATTCACCGCAGTATAGTGAGGACACTGTACGGGCTTCGTTCTCAAGTCCATTGACCTTCCTCCAGCGGATACATACCATTCAGCATTCTTCACATCCGTGCAATAGTGAGGACCATTGGACATTGAGGTGCAATAAGCTCCACGAAGACTTAACTGTGTTCACTGGTCAAAAGTTTATTTAAAAAGTTTATTTAAAAAATTAAAAAAACAGTCTATGGAGCTTTCAGGCAAGATGACCACAATCAGCTCTGAGTGGCCACATAAGGGCTCTAATTCATATGTGGACAGCATTGCTATTGCTGCTTACATAGAAGCAGCCACAATAACACTTAAAAAGTAACTAGTTAAAAATGACAGCTTTTGGCATCTGCCCCTGCCTCCAATCCCTGTCCTCACAGCTCCCTCTCTCCATATTCAGCCGGTGTGAAACAGATCATTTTGTTTTCCCTTTCTGTTAAGGAGTCATTTGGTCTGTTGATTGGCCTCTAGTGGTCACTGGTGGTACTTCATCTGAGAGGTGAGGAGTATTTAACTATATATATATATATATATATATATATATATATATATATATATATATATATATAAAGGTTGAGTATCCCTCGTCCGAAATGCTCAGGACCACAAGCATTCCGAATAAGGGATTTTTATGTTTTTTGGAATATATATATTTTTTACATACTTACCTGTCCCCTGGTGGGTCCCCGATGGTCCCTCGGTGTCCATGGAGTCCCCCGGCGTCCACGGCAGGCCTTCAGCTTCATCTCCGGCATCTCCATCGGTCCCAGGAGTGCATTGTGCGAGTACCCAGGCTGCGCCGGTGATGTCACCGGCGCGCCTGGGAACTCGCGCAATGCACTCCTGGGACCGCTGGAGAAGCCGGAGATGAAGCTGAAGGTCTGCCGTGGACGCCGGGGGACTAGGTAAGTATATAAAAAGGGTCAGGGGGGTAAAAAAATGGTACTCTTTACCTAGAAGGGCGCCCACGATTTTGTAGGGGACATCGCGGGCATTGAATGCACTAAAAAATATATATTTGAATTATTCCAAAAAAAACACGGATTTTGGAATAATTTGTATACGGGATGCCCAGATACGGGATACTCAACCTGTATATGGGAAACAGAGGCCATCGCTGCCACCTCCCTGACCCCAGATGGGAGCAGACTGAGAATCACTGACAGTCTGCTGCTGCACCTGTACTGCATATTTTCACCTAATTTTTACTCTGCATCAGTGAATTAGGAACATATTGGGAATTATTGCTCATTTTATGCATCAAAAGTTGTGTTATTTATTATTTATTCTTTCATTCATGGGAGGTATAGACCAGTCCTTGTTGGAGGGTATCCAATTAGTGACGGAAAAGATCAGGAACGATTTTTCTATATTTTTTTCTGCCAATCCTATTAGTACACCCTCAAAAATAAATTTTCTTGCAGAAACACAACACAACCAAAAACACACAGTTTCAGTGAAACGCAGCGTTTTCCCACTGTTGCGTTTTGGCAAATTTGTGTTTGGCTGGAGCCTGTACACCTGTCAAACCACAATGCAGGTGTCTTAAGACGAGGTCTCTCTTATACCCCTTTCACATCGCGTCCTCGACCCAGACAATTTCACCCAGGTTATAAGAAGGGTTAAACCCGTCTCGCCCACTGTATAACGGTCAACCGGGGTTTAACCCTTTGAGTGCCAACGTTGCTGTGATAGATCGTCAAAATATCTGCAAAAAATGCCAGCGCCGCTCACAGGGTGCATTGGGTGCAATATTTAAACAAACTTTAATTCATTGACTCGGCTGCGTTTGTATTTATTTATGCTGAAAGAACAGTCACTGTGAGCGGCGCCTGCCGTTTTAAGCAGATATTTTGAGGCTCTGGACAGGTTGGACCTGGGCCAAACATGGGATCGCGATCCCGGGACCGATCCGGGTTTGCGTTGTGAAAGGGGTATCGGCATCGTATTGATTACCTGGGTAGCTGACTTAAGAAAGCAACTTGCCTACAAATGTGCATCACTGGAAATGATCATTTATAATGTGACATAAATAACTTTTTAAAAGAAGGCAAAAAAAAACAAACAAGAAAAAAACGAATTTATGCTGGAAGAACGCAGACCGGACCGTCTCTGTTTATGATAAGCAATTTCTGCTTTAACCAGACGCATGCGGCACGGATAAGCCTATTTCCATGTCCTCCAACCTTACCAGGCACAGAATAAAAATTAAACAAGTCAAAGGGGAATTTAATGGCGCTGTAAGACACAACTGTTGAGGAAAATTGCTAGGGACAGCTAGAACGGCTCAAATTTTGCAGTTAAAAGAAGAGAATACCAGACGTCCCTCGCTGCATTATGATTTTTACTCCGCTGAGTCTTAGCAATTATCTATTCAGCATGCAATCAGGCAGATACAAAAGGTTCTCTCATACGGCCCAACAAAGACTTGGCTGGTGCATAAGTGCAGGGCCGGGTACCATGACACATCCCTGGACAGCACCAGCGGCATCAGTTTTCATCCCCTGCAGTGTAAATAAAGAACAGCAACAATTCAAGTATTGTGGTTACAGAAACATTGGTATCGCTGTAGGAAACACAGTGACAATGTCACAATGAGGTCGTTTGTGGCACAGCCTGTAGCGGATGGGACGTTGCTGGACAGAGTGCGATAACAAAGTCATTGATACTTACTGGGCGACAGAGATTAGGGTGCAGGTCGGAAATGCTGACAAAATCTTGACGGAAGGTGCAAGACGACATCCTCTAATCTGCGCTGTCAAGAGAGGTTAAAATGTATTAGCAAGTAAAAGGAAAACGTTACCCCCGCACTATAGCCCTGATCATTAAACATATTTTAAATTCCAACTAATAAAAACAAAACAGGATTTATAAATAAATCCAGAATTTCTGGGGCCTACTGATCTCTAGATAACGGATTTTACCGTCATTTGGAGAACTTCAGTATACATAATTTACACTAATATTACTTCTGTCTTTTAACACCCTGCCCCTTGCATTCCTCTTCTCATGTGTGAATGATATTCTGACCAACCAGCAGCAATATTTTTATCTTTTTGGTTATTATCAACTTTCTGATACTTGAGATGAAAAATAGATCAATTCGATTAAAGGCCTACATGCTCAACTTTGCCAACCTTAGGGCTATTTCACACACCGATTTGTTTGTGCTGCAGCGATAAATTGCCGGATGCACGCTCCAATGTTCAGCCTCGTAATGGTCACAGAGCTGTTTCCCTCTGCAACTCAGCCAGCAGAGTCTCCTGTTCATCAGAGCCCATCTCTGGTCGCTGATGAAAAGGAGACACTGAGCAATGTATTGCACCGTGTGTACACAGCTTACCTCATTTTGGCTATAAATTGCTGGTTTCTGGTGCACAGTGTATTGTAAGCATGCTCTTGCGACCGGTGACCATTAAGGGCTGGCTTCGGGAGCACGATCCTAGAGATTTATCAGTACTTGTGTAGTTTCAGGGCGCCCGATATATTGGATGCGATATCGGCCGATATATCGATGCGATCCAAAGCAATTTTTACCTGTTCATAACCCCACTATCCATGGAGTTGATTTTATATAGTGTGGCGAGCGCAGTAATCCGCGTCCGCTCGCCACGCTTCGGGCTTGGTGGCTCGCCACACTATATAAAATCAACTCCATGCGTAGTGGAGAGTGGGGTTATGAACAGGTAAAAAAATCGCATAGGATTGCATCGATATATCGGCCAATATCGCAACCGATATATGGGCCGATATCACATCCGATATATCGGGCGCCGTGAAACTACACAAGTACCGATTTATCTCCCACAACACACTGGCATTATGGTCGCTCAGTGATGGGCCAGTTGGTAAAAGAAAGCGGATGACCACCAATGGGTGAATCCATCGATAATCATCCATTACAGAGATGCCATCGATGGCCACTTGCAATATCACCATTGTTGGCAACCACACCAACAGCCATCCCTAATTTGGTTGCCGCCATCGATGTTCAATGCATCTGAAATCAGTCATAGACCAATTTTGAAACCTCAATGAACGATGGCCATCCCTACTGTTGCTTCCTAAAGGTTAGAACCTTGCACCCATATAATGATACTTACCTCAGCGGGCGCTGAAAGAAATCACTGGGGGGAGGGGATTAGGACACTACTATGGCCAAACCTGCTCTTCTGCTGTAATTATTGTTAGAGGTGCAATGAACAATGAAATAACCCCGTGTGCTGTGGTCTCTGCTGTTACTGTGCAGCTTAGGACTCATTTGACGCGATGTGTTCTGTCAGAAACTCGACACGCGCAGGGTAAAATGAAGCATTACCTCACACACACACTCACTCAGGTCTGTGTATCCTTCCGCTTCAGGTGACGGAGTGAGTCGTCTCCCTCCCGCGGAAGGGCCGCGCTTCTTTCGTCGGCATGGAAACGGTCACGTGACTGCCGGTAGGTAATTATTTGTGTTCCTCCTCTTGCGCGCGCGGTAGTTGCAACGGCCCGGTCTGCTGCTGCAGCTGACGCGTCGCTCAGTCAGTCACTGGTCTGGCGCTGCTGGCTGGCAGCAGCCTGAACCTGCAGTGCTGGAAGCACAGTACATACATGGATGGAAATATAAATAAATATGTAAAAAAAAGGCAGAAAGACAGTCAAATTAAAAAGTACTTTACTTATAATAACTGCTCACAAACATGGGGAAATAAATCAGCCTGCCAGCATAGGTCAGACCCGGGAGGACATACGGCACCGGCGGGATCGTGGTGGAACACACGCAGTCAGGGGAATGTCCAGCGCTCAGCTGCTGCGGTATGAAATACAGCCGCTCGTCTACTCATCCTGGTCAGCCAAAATGTGGACGTCACTCCGTTCTCTCCGTATGGCTACGTCCAACGCGTTTCGTCAGATGGACTTTGTCAGGGGGGCCATACGGAGAGGACGGAGTGACGGCTGTATCTCATACCACAGTAGCTGAGTGCTTTCCAATTTACACCGGCGGGAAACTGCCGGAGGCTAGATTTGCCAGGTATACAGGGAGGGGGCTATTTAAAAAGAATCGTGCAAGGTCCACCGCAATCCTGTTATCGCCATCTCAGGGTGCCAGTAAAAAATAATATATATATATATAAAAAAAAAAATTTTGGCATTTAAAAAAAAAAAAAAAAAGTTCACAATTTATAAAGTTCAGTTCCAGTGCGCATGCATACAGGTTAGCCTGGTCAGGGGCGCCGCACCGGCGACAGGGGTTACTTATTGCCCAGACCAGCTACTGAGGGGTAACATGTTTCTCTTTTGCACCCTCCGTGAGGGGTGAAAAGCACCCGCAATGTGCCGCAGACAGCTGCACATACGACGTATCTTATGTGCAGTCCGTCTGACCTCTGACTCCGATGCGCATGGGATGCAGATCGGATGTCAGAAACACCCGATTTGGCCCGATTTCACCCGATTTCTCTTCCCAATCCGCCAGAATCGGGTGAAATTGGGCCCAAATCGCAGTGTATGGGGCCTTAACACAAGATACACATACAGAAGAGAGATGGTGAAAGTAAAACCAATAATTGTATAAGCCTCCATACGCTGAATGGTATATAAGTGAGCGCAATTAAATATATACAATTGTGAAATGCTTTTGTGTTAAATATTTGAGTGGAGTAATGACACCAGACCATCTATCTCTGTATTCTGTAACCTACAGACCCTGGTAATGGACTGCGGCTAACAATGTTTTGTCATGTTTTACACAAATGACTTGACCTTCAGACCTTAATAGCGGGAAAGGTCAGCGGCCTTAGAATAATGCTGTATTATCACTGCACTTAATGACTGAAAATATATAGCGGTTGTATTTCCTCGTATGGGGGCAGATGTATTAAGACTTAACTTAAAGATAAATGCAAGGGTGATAAGGAGAGATAAATGTCCAGCCAATCAGCTTCTTACTGACTTTTTTCAAACACAGCCTGTAACATGGCAGTTAGCAGGTGATTGGATGGACGTTTATCTCTCTTTATCACCCTTGCATTTATCTCTTGTTAAGGCTTAATACATCTGCCCCATTTTACCTTCATAAATCCTGTCGCAGTTAATATACTGATGACATTGGGACTGCTGTGACACTGGCAGAAGTCTTAATATCATAGACAGAATAAAACTAATATTTATCTCATACCCTCCAACATGTGAAGATAAGAAATCGGTACACATTCAGGAAGGGGCATGGCCATGAACAAAGGGGCGTGGTCATGGGCAAAAAGGGTGCAACCACGTCCCCTTTGTGAATGTGTACTGCGCACCAACTACTACACCCCCCCCATAGCTATATGTACCCTAGCTACCTATGGTGATGGTGTCCCCGGTCTCGTTGCCTGTGCCGCCGCTCGCGCAACTCCGCTGTCACATGGGGTGGGCACGATGCAAATTCCTTTCCGGCCCCATGTGCTGTGATTGGCACAGCACATGGATGTGGCACAGCACACAGATGTATATACAGCCTGATATATATACAGCCTGCGCTATGATTGGCCGCAGTGCCCGCACTGTGATTGGCCACGGAGGGTCGAGGCGGCTACCATTGGCTGCAGTGCTGTCAGTGTAAAAGCCTTACTCTGCACTGCAGCCAGCCCCTCTTCTCCCGGTGGCCGGTGCTGCCCGCGCCTTCAGTGACACCAGCGCAGGGTTCTTAGACTCTGTGCTGCCTAAAACCGGGCATTCGGTATACTATGATTTAGCCGGTACAGTCCGTTTAAAAACGGTACAGTTGGAGGGTTTGTTATCTGCACATGCGAAATAACGTTAATGCTGTGTATTATTGAGTTATAATCACAGGACTTATGCTGCTTTCCCACTGCAGACCCGTTTAAGTTTACAGGTAATCTTAAATGGTATTTAGCATTCCCACTGCAGCAGATTACAGTTTCAAATGCCATTTAAGTACCATTCCCATTGCAGGTAAAACGTTTTAGCTCTTCAAAACGTTTTTACAGCACAAATGACACTACACAGGCAACAACCAATCAGTGGAATTGTTGCCTGTTAACAGTAAGGATGCATTCCCATAGCATCATTGGTGCCCAGTGGTGCTAAATAGATTGCTGGCATGTGCCAGCAATCTATATATTTCTGGCTTAGGATTTTCATTGGTGCCCAGTGGATCCAGAAATATATAGATTGCTGGCATGTGCACTGACAGGACACCCCAATGCAGCGCACGACACTGACAGGACACCCCAATGCAGCGCACAACACTGACAGGACAACACAATGCAACGCACAGCACTGACAGGACACCCCAATGCAGCGCACAGCACTGACAGGACACCCCAATGCAGCGCACAGCACTGACAGGACACCCCAATGCAGCGCACAGCATTGACAGGACACCCCAATGCAGCGCACAGCATTGACAGGACACCACAATGGAGCGCACAGCACTGACAGGACAACCCAATGCAGAGCACGCACTGACAGGACAACCCAATGCAGAGCACGCACTGACAGGACAACCCAATGCAGCGGACAGCACTGACAACCATTTGCAGCTTCAGATATTGACAATGACACCCGTTAGGGAACAAGCAATTATCTCACCATGTCAAATGCAATGCAGCATACATGATCTGCGATACACATACGGTGCCAAATAACCTGGTACCTGGCACATTGTCCTACAATGACAAACTACTGCTGTGCTTGCTCCCTTCCCAAACAAAATTGTTAACTCCAACAGCGCCCGTTACACTTCCTAATAAGTCCGTACGCCCCTTTATTTGGCACGGGCAAGCTTGAGCCCTCCAGGTCTTTATTGCTGACTGACACCCTGCTGTCACCTAGGGCACGTCCCTGCTGCGCCATACGCGCTCTCACCTGGATGAACCCAACTGTCATCATGCCGCCAACAGCAGCAGCCACTCCGGCGCGTGCCAGGCGACACAGACACAGGTACTGCCCGACGTGTGCGTGCGTAGGAAACCAGGGCTAGGTAAGTAGTACCGCCGGGCTGAAAGTGGTTAATCTTTCAGCCCGGCAGCGTACACACACGGAGATGATTGCTGAAAAAAATCAGCAATCATCTCTACCGTTTAAAGATGCATTCCCATTGCATCTTAAACGGTAGATTACCGTGCAAAACCCTGCTCTGAAAACGGGTTGAAATACCGTTTAACTTTAAACGGTATTTCAACTCTGGCGCTTTCCCACTGCAGCCTTAAACGGTATTTTGCCCTCAAAAATCGGCAAAATACCGTTTTAAGGCTGCAGTGGGAAAGGGGCATTACTTGGCAGCTAGTTTCATGTACTTTTGCAAAGCTGTTCTGTAATATTTTTCTACTGTTAAATTATTTAAATATTTTATATATACCTCTATAAGGGGAAGTACCGCCAGTGACCACTAGAGGCCACTCAGCAGACCAACTTACTCCCTTGTGTGCTAAGAGATGTCATATCAGAAAGAGAAAGCAATTTTTGAAGGGACACTGATCTTTTTCATACTTGCTGGGTATGGAGAGAGGGAACTGTGAAGACAGAGATTGGAGGTAGGAGCAGATAGGGACTGGGGGAGGGTTGGAGAGTTAGTGGGATAAAAACTGTCACAGCTCAAAGTGAACGTAAAAACGGTCACAGCTCAAAGTGAAAGTACATTGCAGAAGCCGTCATTTTGACCCCCTAATTAGTATACCATTCCCCTCAGGTGGCGTGCTTAGATGAACATGCGCTGGGCACGACCAAAGTCCACGTGGGATCATGAATTCCAAAAGATGGAGAAAAAAAAACCTGTAAAAAACTCATGTTGACTTTTCCATTTAACAAACACTTCCATTTGCTTGTGTCGACCATTTGCGTGCGTCAGCATATTGATTGTCACCCTAGACATTGCCTACCAGCCATCCAGATCCCCACAGATGTGTACTATAACACAAGTGCTTGTTTATATGCATGATACATTGTGCTCTGCGGCCACAGAACATAGAATTGTATCCAGATGACCTTATCTTATCCAGGTTGTTGTTATTTTAAACCACAGAAATGTGAACCTGAATGTCCAGTCACATAAACAAGTCGTTTCCGGAATAGTGTAAACACACATAGAAAGCCCCGTCCAGGCTATTTTCCATGGGCTTGGTATGTTTTGTTGACATTTGTCATGTTGACTTAGATCTAATTTGGTCATGGAGCATGTCAACATAAAAATCATGCTGACATTAACCATGCTGTCATTCAGCATGTCAACATAAATTACCGACATGCTAAGAATGTTGACAGAACAGAGCATGCTGGCAGTGAGGCAATTACTTACCTCTGTGCATCTCCAGTGGTGCAGTAGTGTCTAACTGTAATGCCTAACCTTGACACTCCAGCTGCTGTTGAACTACACATCCCAGCATGCCCTCAGATTTATTATTTGGCAATGCTAAAACTGATTCAGGGCATGCTGGGATGTGTAGTTTAACAACAGCTGGAGCGTGAAGGTTAGCCATCACTGGTCTAACAGGTCAGGTGATGCAGAGTTCCACAATGCTATAACAATAACCCTTACCCTAAACTTCCTTCCAACCCCCTCCCTGTTCCGCAGCCTAACCCTAATGTCAGCATTCTGCAGAGTTCCAGCATTTCACCTTGTTGACAGTGAGAACATTACAATATTCTAAAGATAATAAAAGTCCACTTCCCCATAGCACCATATTTTTCCTCTGCACCAAGGGCCTTATTCTAGTTCACTCTTTCTGACAAATTCCTTCTTAGATGGACAAAACCATGTGCGCTAGAGGTGGGGCAGATGTTACTTGTGCAGAGGAGGAAACCCACGCAAGCACGGGGAAAATATTCAAACTCCGCACAGTTAGGGCCATGGTGGGAATCGAACCTATGACCTCAGTGCTGTGAGGCAGTAATGCTAACCATTACACCATCCGCGCTTACCCGCCACCTCATCATACGTAGCTTCCTACACCTCATGATACGCCGCTGCCAGTAGGAGAAAGCATTCCGGAATGGGGCTCACACCGCGCACTGATACACCGCTTCCTTTCACTAGCCCATAACCGTCTTCTATCTCTTCTTAATTACAGCCAGATGGACGGCTGAGAATGCCCTGAACAGTGCTGCAATTTCATTTCATTAACCTGACACAGGCTATTCACGCACTGTAATGCCCATTGCTGACACACGAGCTCAGTGGGAAATCAGCAGTGATGACTGAGGAATGAAGATATTGTAATCAGCAATGCTACAGGTGCTGGGGCACTGACAGAAATCTGCATTGTGTGCGCTGGGTTATTCCATTTCAGGAGCCTATTCACCGGCTTGTTGAGTAAGTCATTGTGCAGATCTCTCATCGGGATTCAGTGTTGCAGCATTATACGCCAATGGAAGCGCAATGAAAGAACAGAAGGGGCTGCCTGGTGCTTTTTTTTTTTTTAATTCAACAGTTTGCTATGTGAAGTTCAGAAAGATAAAAGGCGAGGTAATAATCCAACCGGAATGATGCCTGTAAAACTGCCGCAGCGTCCACCTTTACCAATGTCGGCGTAAATACATCGGCTGTCTGTGTATGAATTGTGGAATATAATGGTAATCACACAGGTGGGACACGATTCATGTTATTCCGGAGAACTGTCAGGTCAATATGTCTAATAATGTTCCAGTGTTCCTGCTCCGATTTCACCCAGGGGTTACTATCTGGTTACAAGAAGCGGTTGGGACACAGAGCTACCGAAATGATTTTGAAATACAACTGATATATTGTATCTCTCTCTACAAGCAATGTAATTTTTCCTCACATTTCCCCTGAATCTTCCTCCCTCTAGTGTCAGTGCATGTCCTCGTGTTCTGCTGCTCCTCTTCCTGTGAAGAATGTCTCCCACCTGTACCTTGTTAAAACCCTTGCTGTAATGTATACTGGGCATAACGGTGTGTGCTGTAATGTGTACTGGGCATAACGGCGTGTGCTGTAATGCGTACTGGGCATAACGGTGTGTGCTGTAATGTGTACTGGGCATAATGGCGTGTGCTGTAAGGTGTACTGGGCATTACGGTGATGTGATCCTGGTTGGTGTATATAGTATTTTCTGGCTCTTTCCAGAGAGAGGCAATGTCCAGTAGCAACATACAGGGCAGTATTCAATGTGAATACTCGGCATGTGCAGCGAATCCTGTTTAGGATTCGCTGCACAGTCGCCGTGTTCCGGAGGGCTGGAGCATTCGCTGCCAGCCCTTCCTGTCACCGTATTCAATGGCGGCAATTCTTAACCCCTGGCGGCGATTCTTAACCCCTGGCGGCGATTCTTAACGAATGACGCAGGGAGCCGGGGGACAGCGGCAGGAAGGAAGATGGAAGCCTCCCTGCCTGCGCCGGACACTGTGGGGCAGAAGCAGGGCTCCCGGGGACACAGGCAGCAGAAGCTGCCCGCCGGGAGAGTTAGCAGGGGACACGGGTAGGGAGCCGCTTGCACTGCTCCCGATCCTGATCGTGCATATGTAATGATCGGGAACAGTGAATATATGAATATCTAATGAGCGGCTCTCGGCTCCCGGCCCCCTGCTGGTTGTTATGTGTAAAAGAAAAAAAAATTGAAATTAAATATATATTCATGTGCTGTAAGCACATGAATAAAAATAGCATGCCCCTTCACAGAATAAAATTCCTGATTTTTTACACCAAAAAAAAACACCTTTATTTTAAAAGTTCACATTCCAGTTCACCATAAAAAGATGGCGATTGCTACACAGTGACCCACAGCGAAAATCACTTAGAAAGCAATTCGCCATCTGCTCATTGAATACACTCACGGCGAATCACATTGAAAAACCCATTGAAAAACCACAGAGAAATGCGGTGACTATCAGACGGAGCATTGTCCCTCATTCACTGAAGTTGAGAGGGTGTAAAGTCAGGTTAGTGACAGTCAACCATGGGTCCATTCACATTTTACAGTCTCACCAACAAACACAAGTTAATATTGATGAATCTGATATTCAGACACTATTAAGGCTTTAGTTTTGCCTGTCAACAATGTATCTAAGTATAGTGATGTGGTAATCCCGCCTACTGTTATGTTGGCTCCGCCCATTATTGATTTGTTGCCACCCACATGAGGATACCAGAAATATTCCAGGGCCACTTGTAGTCATACTTGACAACTTTTTAAAGCCCGGAGAGGACAATCAAATGTGCAGGTCGGGGGGAGGGGACAAGGCTGACGTATCAAAGCCCCGCCCCCAATCCACGCAAATGCCGCGATTCGCGGGTCCGCGAGTAGAGGGCAGGGCTAAAATGACATGATTCGCGTCATTTTAGTCCCGGGCCCGTGATTTATGGCACTTCTTTCACCAGCTCCGGGGTGGGTGAGCGGGGACTCTGGGGGAATGCGGGAGACTTGCCCACCTTCCAAGGGGGGGCCGGGGGGGACGTTTTTCAGGAGACTCCCAGCCATTCCGGGAGGGTAGGTAAGTATGCTTTTAGTCCCCAATCCGCCCCTGACCATTTGTAAGTATTAAGCCCCCCATACACGGTCCGTTAATCGGATCCGTTTTGTGCTTAAACAGCACACATCGGATCGGATCGCATCCCTTGTGCATGCTTTGTGCATGCACTGCGATCCGATCCGATGTATAGGTAGTACAAAAAGTATGTGCAGCACATACTTTTTGAGAAGAAAAAGAAGTACTTGAACCAGTGAAATGAGGGCGCTACACCAGGTGATATAAGCAAAGAATTAACTTCTAGAAAGGAGACTCATACTCCCCTGTTTTAGACCTCCTTTTGTCCTCCTTTTCAGAATCTCCTTCCACGTATGTGTATGTATGAAAGAGACAAAAGGGGAGGAAGAGGGCAACTTTCCTCGTGTAATATCGTTGTGACCGGTTTACAACGTTTAAAACAGGGTGCTCATGTATTAAAGTATCTATTCAAAAGGCATATATGATGGGGGTTATGTCCCCCCTTTCAAATGCACTCACAGGATGGCAAATCACAAATTGCTCTTCATAAATCTTTAGGAATGTGATCACACAGGATTTCTTAAACCGGATAAGTATTAGGGGTGGATCCCCCCTACCCAATATACTCACTCAGAGTCAGACAAAGATTTGCATATCTCACAGATCTTTGGTCCCCGATATTCTCTGTTCCTGGGTGCTGTGATGTTGCAGGCGTTCCAGGGTAAGAGAAGGGGAGGAAGAAAAAAATGCCACTGCGAGATACTGTATAATTAAAACAGATATCTCTTTATTGGTACGTTAACAGTGTCATTAAAAAACAGGTGTTTCTGTAAAACAAATTCCACTTTGGAGCCATTGGAACTATGAGGCGAATCTGAGGCATTGAATACTGGCCTTTGCATTAAGGTAGTCTTTATGCTTTTTTTCACATACATTGCTACCCCTCCGAAATTAAATGATTTTCATTGTACCATGACTCTGTAATAGCCACAATATCCAGTTCATCCATTGTCATTGTTGCAATTAGTTCTGGGATTTGATTTCCTAAGCTCCTAGCATTTGCACACATAGCTCTTTAAGTTTTGTTTGTGCTTCTCCTGGTGCTAGCTATGTTCTTTCTGCCTATATCTATTCAGTTTTGATCGGCATTATATTCTGTTGCAGAGGATAGGCTGGCAATGAACATGTAACCTCAAGCAATGAGCATGAAACCATTGGCAATGAGCATGAAACCCCCTGGCAACATTTAGGTAAAAAAATGATAATAAATGGGCGGCAGCAGAATTATTTTTGGCAGGGTGGTGCAAAATTTCTAGTTACATTACTGACTATCTGCCATGCATTTTGCTGCATACATGCTACCACTGGGTCACATAATCAGATGTCATACCTGGTCTACCACTGCTACGCGGATGATACGCAAGGTCCTTATGATAGGTCACAGCACATGAATGTAGTACAGCCAACCAGCAGAGCTTACACTTGGGGGTTCACAATTGCTAAACACTGAATTAAATCTTTGCGTTGTTCTGGATAGTGGCTTGTCACCAGGGGCTGGCTGGCAACTTTTAGCCTAGGGGGCAAGTCCAGAGCACTGGCCCATAATCTGCCAACTCTACGGCAGACGGGATGCTTTTGCGCGCCTTCGGCGCGCAGGAAAATTAGGGGCGTGGCCTATCATAAGGGGACGTGGCCTGTACCATGATTGTATTGTCTACCTGCAGATTGCACATTTTAGCGAACCTTGTAATACCCATTACACATAAAGCCACATGCCGTAATGCCAATTACACATTATGATGCCAATTACACATTACGCCCAAAACTGCGCTGCTAATTACTCAATACACCGCACACTGTGATGCTAATTACACATGCCGCACACCTTGATGCCCATTACACCCCATACTGTGATAGCAATTACCCAATGCTCTCCACACCGTAATGCCCATTACGCCCCATACCATGATGCCCATTACACCGCACAATGTGATGTCCACAGTGCCAGATATGCCCCCACAGTGCCAGATATTCCGCCACAGTGCCAAATACACATATGCCCCCACAGTGCCAGATATGCCCCCACAGTGCCAGATATGCCCCCACAGTGCCAGATATTCCGCCACAGTGCCAAATACACATATGCCCCCACAGTGCCAGATATGCCCCCACAGTGCCAGACACATATGCCGCCACAGTGCCAGATATTCCGCCACAGTGCCAGATATTCCGCCACAGTGCCAAATACACATATTCCTCCACAGTGCCAGATATGCCCACAGAGTGCCAGAGGCACATATGCCCCCACAGAGTGCCAGAGGCACATATGCCCCCACAGAGTGCCAGAGGCACATATGCCCCCACAGAGTGCCAGAAACACATATGCTGCGGGGAGGGGGGGGGAGCGCTTACCCACCCACTGGCTGCGGGCCACGCTGGATCAGCTCCTCCAGCCCTCCTGCGCTGGCCGCGGCTTCCAGAACACGGCCGCGGCTACAGGAAAATGGCCGCCGGCCTCCTGCACTGAGGACATCCTCAGTGCAGGAGGATGGCGGCCATTTTCCTGTAGCCGCGGCCGTGTTCTGGAAGCCGCGGCCAGCGCAGGAGGGCTGGAGGAGCTGATCCAGCGCGGCCCTCAGCCAGTGGGTGGGTAGGCGGCCCGGGGGGCATATGGCACTCTGCCCCCCGGCCCAGCCCGCCCCTGCTTGTCACTTAAACATCAGGAATCAGCCCCCAATCCAATCCTCATTATTTCATTTTAGGAACATAGCCAGTGTCACTACAGTCATTTAGAAGACCTGCCTACAGTCCTACATGCACTTGTATCATCATGCCTAGACTACTACAATACCCTCTACCATGGTCTCCAAGCAAAAGAATTGCGCCGCTTGCAGATGATACATAATGCAGCGGCCAGGCTTTTAACCAGCCATCCCTGGTCCAGCCAAAGTCTGCTCTGTGTGGGCCTTCTAGGACTCAGTTGCCCATGTGCACTGCGACACTGCTCCCATTATAGATACACCACTGGTACTTTAAGTATAACATATTCTGGTTCTGTTAAAGCTGATTCTGATATTCGGCATTTGCAATTTAAGGTTGTACTTCTCCAGGTGAACACTAGAGGGCACTGCAACAATCCAAAAAAACCAAAAAAACAAATGTAGATAATTATCATATCAAACCAATTCCTATCCAGTGTGAGCTGCTCGGTATTATGATCCACACAATCAAAAGTTACAAAAAACAACAATTGGGACTTGAGAAGCTGATATTTTTAACACAAAATTTTCAATAAAAATGTATAGCATTTTAAAACTGTCCTGGAATATGTCAGAATACAATGGAAATTGTGGCCATCCAGTACAGAGCATCCGGAAAGTATACACAGCGTTTCACTTTTAATGTTACAGCCTTATTCCAAATGGAATAAATAATTTTTTTCCCCCTCAAAATTCAACCTCATAAAGACAACCTAAAAAAAGTTTTTGGGAGATTTTTGCACATTTATTAAAAATAAAAAAACAAAGAAATCCATACCTCCCAACTGTCATGCTTACCGCGGGAACGTCCCGATATTCGGGGACGTTCCCGCGTCCCGCCCGGGGCCGCCATTGTCCCGCGGTGGGGGGGACAGTTGGGAGCCCCCCCAGCTTGCCAAGAATAGACGCTGTGCGCATGCGCACAGCGTCTATTCAGCGCTGACGAGCGGCGAAAACGGGGCGTGGTCGGAGTTCGCGTCACCCCCGCGCGGCCACGCCCCCTTTTCTCGAGGCCACGCCCCCTCTTCAAAAGTTGGGAGGTATGGAAATCACGTGTACGTAAGTATTCACAGCCTTTCCCATGAGGCTCAAAATTGAGCACAGGTGCATCCTGTTTCCTCTGATCATCCTTGAGATGTTCCTACAGCTTTATTGGAGTCCACCTGTGGTAAATTCAGTTGCTTGGACATGATTTGGAAAGGCGCACACCTGTCTATATGAGGTCCCACACGTGACAGTGCATGTCCGAGCACAAACCCAGCATGAAATCAAAGGAAATGTCTGTAGACCTCAGAGACAGGGTTGTCCCAGGGCACCAATCTGGGGAAGGGTACAGAAAAATCTATACTGCTTTGAATGTCCCAATGAGCACAATGGCCTCCATCATTCGTAAATGGAAGAAGTTCGGAACCACCAGGACTTTTCCTGGAGCTGGCTATCAGTCTAAACCAGGCATGTCCAAACGATGGCCCTCCAGCTGTTGTGAAACTACAAGTCACATCATGCTTTGCCACAGTTTTGCTATTAGGGAATGTTAAAACTATAGCAAGGCATGCTGGGATGTGTAGTTTCACAACAGATGGAGGGCCGCAGTTTGGACATGCCTGGTCTAAATTAAATAAGCAGGGGAGAAGGTTCCTGGTCAGGGAGGTGAACAAGAACCCACTGGTCACTCTGTCAGAGCTACAGCATTCCTCTGTGGAGAGATGAGAACCTTCCAGAAGGTTCTCATCTGGCACACTGTGTTCTCTTTGGCTTATCTTATTATTGGGGATTGACTACCCCGTGCCAGCTGCTGCTAATTTCGCAACACACAAAAACCCTCTTTTTTTTCTGTTCTGTATGGTAGAATGACCAGACGGAAACTACTCCTTAGTAAAAAGCACATAGCAGCCCAAAATACACCTGAAGGACTCTCAGTCCATGAGAAACAAAATCCTCTGGTCTGACGAGACAAAGATTGAACTCTTTGGCGTGAATGCCAGGCTCCATGTTTGGAGGAAACCAGGCACGGCTCATCAGCAGGCCTATACCATGCCTACAGAGAAGCATGGCGGTGGCAGCATCATAGCTGTGGGTATGTTTATCAGCGGCAGGAACTGGGAGACTAGTCAGGATAGAGGGAAAGGTGAATGCAGCAATGTACAGAGACATCCTGGATGACAAGCCTTCTCCAGAGCACTCTTGACCTCAGACTGGGGCGATGGTTCATGTTTCAGCAGGATAACGACCCTGAGCACACAGCCAAGATATCACAGGAGCGGCTTCAAGACAACTCTGTGAATGTTCCGAGTGGCCCAGCCAGAGCCCAGACTTGAATCCGATTGAACATCTCTGGAGACATCTGAAAATGGCCATCCACCGACGCCTCCCATCCAACCTGATAGAGCTTGAGAGGTGCAGCAAAGAGGAATGGGCGAAACTGCCCAAAGATAGGTGTGCCAAGCTTGTGGCATCGTATTCAAAAAGACTTGAGGCTGTAATTTGTGCCAAAGGGGCATCAACAAAGTATTGCGCAAAGGCTGTGAATACTTATGTACATGTGATTTCTTAGTTTTTTATTTTAAAATTGTAAAAATCTCCACAAAAAAATGGGGGGAAAAAGAATGTATTCCTAAACTGTTACAAAAAAAGTGAAGCGCTGTGAATACTTTCCCAATGCACTTGTATAAAGCCTTAAAATAGCATTGTCATTTTTTAAATATTTTTTTTAGTTTTTTTCTTCCTTCCCCAGGCCAAAGACATTGACTGTTCTGCCAACAATTATTATTGCTATTATCGCTGACCGTAGTAAGCAGTGGTCCGTAGACATATATCATCATTCATGAGTCTTTGCTCTACTGGAGCCTGCGATGGAGATCATCTACCACACAGACAATGTGCAGATGATGGCTAGAATCTATCAGTGGGGTTCCTAGCAGTCACTTATGTTTATTGACATTCAGAAAAACTACCGTGAAGTGTTCATCCTTCATTAAAAACGCATTCTAGGTTTCTCCTCTAGGTTCTCTCACTTTTATTTTCCCATCGCTATAGTCTTATGAAGTTGTCAGTAAAACATATTTGTATGGAGGTCACAATTTCCTTTTAGCCATTAAAGAAAATTATTGTTTAACAGTGACCCGAACATTTTTGTTGTTGTATGTTTTTACTGTAATTTGGAGATTCTGGATTCTTCCCCATAATGTACTAATCGACTTTACGATCCATCATCGAGTTGCATCCAGGTCTTCTTACGGGTTGTGGTCAAAATCCCAGCAGTCATTGGCCCTTATTCTGGTTCACTCGCAAAGGCAAATTCCTTCTTAAATGGACAAAACCATGTTCACTGCAGGTGTAGTAGATGTAACTTGTGCAGAGAGTGTTAGTTTTTACTTCAAAGTGAGATCTATATTGCAGTGTAAAAATAAAGCAGCCAGTATTTACCCTGCACAGAAACAAAATAACTCACCCAAATCTAATTCTCTCTGCACAAGTTACATCTGCCTCCCTGCAGTGCACATGGTTTTGTCCATTTGAGAAGGATTTTGCCTTTGCGAGTGAACCACAATAAGGTTCATAATCCCAATAGTCAGAAGACCATCAGCGGGATCCCCACAATCCGAAACCTGACAGATCCTGGGGGTAAGTACCGGGTTGGTGTTAGGTTTAGGCACTAGGTGGAGGGTGAGGCTGCTGTTGGTGGGGGGGGAGGCGGTTATGGTGAAGCTATGGATGGTGGGGGGGTGTAGTTGTATATACTGCAGAAGGGGTGGGTTAGGATATGGGAGGGGTGGGTTAAGATTAGCATTAGAGGGGGATTAGGAATATTTATCAGAATGCATTGAGATTCTGGCCATCGTGATTCCTCTGCTGGTCATTTGAGAGACAGGAACATTTTACCGGAAAATGTGCATTTATTATAAGATTTTCCAGTATTAAAAAAATAAGTTATACAAAGCAATATCAATAGTTATAGCCCCTTAAATATATGCGTTGATTCCCCCGATTCCGCAAGCCTGCCAGAGACGCCAATCAAACGATTGGATTTGCCAATCCACCGTTGGAATCGAAGGAATTAGGAATTGTAAACATGTTGAGTATACCCGATGAACCCGGACCAGCCATTGGTGGAATGAAGCAAATGTATAACAACAATAATAATAATGGTAATAATAATAATAATATAATAATATTGTTATTTATATAGCACTTTTCTCCCAAAGTGCTTTACATTTGCCTTTACAGCACAAAACAAGGTTAATATTGGCTATTAGTGAAATGCTTGAGAGAACAGGAAAGTCTTAAGTCGATTTTTGAAGGATTCTATAGTGGGAAGAGAGTTCCACAGAGTCTGAGCCATAAAGCTGAACACTGGAGCCCAAGACGAGTTCAGGCGGAATCTAGGTGCAGTTGATGCTGGTGCCGGAGGGTGTCGTTTTGCTAATCTTCGTAAAACTACAACTTAATCTGAATCAGGCCCAAAATGAGCGCCAGGTATACTGGTAAAGAGGCCAACTGGACGCCATGAGCTGGACATGCTGCAGCACTGGGAGAGGAACAGAGGAAAGAGCAGCCGCAGGAGTAAGAGAAGAAGGGTGAAGGGACCAGACAGACACTGGATGTGGTCTACTGCGCCCACAGGACCAATGTGCTATGTGCCGCGCACCTTCCACACCACCCTACTTGCAGCCCTGAGTCCAGATCTCAGTAGAGCACCTACCTTTTAGGCTCTGAAAACAGGACCGATGACGGAATTAGTGTTAAAATTGCTGCCCAATAGCACAACTGGCAGTTTTACGTTCACTTCAGTCGATATTGAGTAAATGTACGTCATAGAAATGTAAAATGTTTATTGCTACATCTGGACGCCTGTAACCGCTGTGTCTTGTTATACATAATGTGCAACTTTCTCCTAATAGGATCCCATGCGTGTGTTTGACAGTGTTCTCGCCACTTTGAACCTACAAAGAATAATAAATACATCGGCGCGCACATCTGCGGCGGGCTCCGGAGAACGCCATCCTTTCCAAACATTGTTTATCATTTGGGATCTGTCATTGGGAAGCCTTGAACAAATATATTGTGAGTATTGTAATTTCAGCGCTTACAAGATGCTATGATTGCTGATTGATGGCAGCAGGATCTAGATGAGCATCAGACTTAATGAAAAAGTTATTTATGTCTGTGACTCGTTAGGTCTTGGGGGCCGATTCAGGATCGCTCGCAGCAATCCGAACGCTGCCCCCGCCACGATGGTCAGGGTTTACGCATGCAAATTTCTGCGCATGTGCAAAACATGACTGCGAACGGCTTCAGTGAGTTACACACTTGCCGTTGTGTTGAGGGAGGACGGGGGCGAAAACGGGGTTCCCATAGGTATGCGGGTACAGGACATCAGCCGCCCGTCACAAAACCCCAGCTGTCTGCCCCATCTTTGTGCTAGCGGTCGTAAAGAAAAGTCAGTTGAGACTTATTTGCGAGGACAGGAGAAATTATTCAATGGACATGGAAGGATTTTTCCTGCTAGTGGAGCCTGGGATGTGGCGGGATGTGTTCTCATACACATCGTTATCCGCTACCCTGTCGCACATCTACAGTATGCCCAATTCACTCCCCATCGAATGATTTGCCCAGTCTTTGAGTGAGCAAAGGTCCCCCGTACACACTGAGCGATTTTGAGCTGAAAGCAGCTCATGTTAATCATTTGAGCTGCTTTCAGCAAAAGCCCAGCGATTATTATTAACAGTTTCTTCTATAGCGCTCACATATTCTGCAGCACTGTACAGATAATATTTGAACACTCCCTGCCCCAGTGGAGCTTACAATCTATATTCCCTACCACATGTACACGCACACAGACATTCTAGGGTTAATTTTTGTTAGGAGCCAATTAGCCTACCAGTATATTTTTGGATTGTGGGAGAAACCAGAGTACCCGAAGGAAACCCACCCAAGCACGGGGAGAATATACAAACTCCGCACAGTTAGGGCCATGGTGGGAGTAGAACCCATGACCTCAGTGCTGTGAGGCAGTAATGCTAACCATTACACCGTCCGTGCTGCCCCAAGTGACGATGGTATTAGGGCACTGATGGTATTACCAGCTGATGAGCAGCGGGGTGGATGGGTTTCCATAGCATCCTGCTGAAGATCCTATCTGACATTTATCAATGTAATCTGACAGGTTGATAGTCAGGTTCCCCCCCCCCCCATCCTTATTTATCACAATAGCATATTGCAAAGCATCTAAAATTAACTTTAATTTGTCTAACTTTTTGCAACAATGTTGTAGCCATCTGCCATTGGTTAAGGCACTTACATATCATAAAATGTTACTTAAACCCTGACAACTGCTCCTGAAAATGCTGCACCTCACCTCTTTGGGGGGGATTCAAGTGTTTTGCCCACCAGCGGCGGAGTAATTTAGACAATGCTTCATTTTTTGCATGCACAGATGTTGCTCCTGACATTACCGCTATATCATTCCACCATTTTGTTGGTCCGGGAACTTGTTCGCATATAAACTTGAGCTGATTCTGCATCAAGTGAAAGTGAGATGCGAACGATCTTGTAGATTCCAGCATGCAATGAAAGTGGCGTTTTCAAATAAAGAGTGCAAATTTGCCCCTTACCCACGCGCCTTGGTGCATGCCACAGTTCCAATGGTGCAGGGCATTTTCTTTTTTATCCCTCTGTCAGTGGCGGGAAAATACTGTCCATAAATACTAGCCAAACCCGGAGCTGAGATCCTCCTACATGAATTTACCGAGGTTGAGGATTTCCTAAGCTCTAAACGAGTCGCTGCGTGTGAGAAAGGGGCAAAAACGTCTACTTCGTAATGTATTCCGCCATGAGCCAAAAATGAATGGCTGGAAAATAAACAAATGAATGAGGGAGGGCCGTTATAGGTGGGCGCGCATTCCGCGACCGTGGGACGGCGTGAGATGTATCTCTCTATCACTCCAGCTTGTTCTTGGCGTATTTCGAGGAGACAATAGACAGCGATACTAATGGATAAAACTCGTATCTTAGCATGACATTAGAGCAGACATGCTTTAGGGGACTCCTGCTGGCAAAGACGCTTTTGTATGGACTTAGGGAATGCTCTTACTTAGTGAAGAAAAGACAGCCCCCCCCCCCCTTCCTTCTCACCACTAGTTCCACCACCCTGATCAAGGAACCATTGAGAAAATCGCACTTCATTTATGAACTGACGGACAACCGAACGGCTTTGTTCACTGTTAAACTACTGTGACTGGAATATCGTCAGATCAATAGAACGTACCACTGAAATGATACCGCAATGATGTTCTGTTACATAATATAGAGATAAAAGAAACATATGACTGAAACTTGACATTTTCCTCCCTTCCTCCTCCCCTGCCCAATCCCGCAGCTAGAGCTGAAATAAAACAGAGGGTTACCCACGGGCAAAGAAGCTGGCTCTGCAGCATTAACTTCACCAGTCCGTGCAGAGGTGGTTTTAGGAGCTTATTCAGGTTAGTTCGTTCAGACCCCTTTGTTCACAAGGGGCCCGATGGTGTGCGCAAGTGCAGTCACTGGGTGCATGCGGCCACGGCAAACAGCTTGTTCGCCAGGCGCATGCACCCACGATTGCGGGTGGGAGGCGTGCGACTTTGGACGGGGTGATCTCCCCATGGGAACGTTCTGCGTTTCATGGGCGTTCCCATGAGGACACTAGGCGGTCCCACGAAAATCGCCCAGTGACGCGTGTCCGGGGGGTGTTGGGGGCGGGTTCAGCTGAGTCACTTTAGATATGTGTGAACCTTCACCATCATTTCATTATTTTATGTTAAATATCCATTCACAGCCAGTGTAAAGCACAACGGAATCTGCTGCGCTATGTGAGAACCCGTAAATAAATTAATAAACCCACAGTGCGAGGGGGGGGCAGCCTGGCATTCTCCGGGCGGGGTTTGGTGGACTCGCAAGGCTGCAGATTCGACCAGAATAGCCCCCTTAGTCCTTAGGAAATATACCGGTCTGGGGCCCACCTCCCTCTAACCATCCGTAGCCCAGTATTTTTTCTGCTGGTTGCAGCAGCAGTCTACTGGTAAATGCTCAGCTGCGTGACTGTCAGCATTGCCTACAAATCTGAATCAGGCTCTTGGTATTTTGGAAGTAGACTTAATACCTGTGTCACATTTAACGTAAAATGACTACTTGCAGACAGTGGGTGAAACCATTTTGTCCAAACATTTTTTATCCTATCAAAAAACATCGAGGGTCCAAGTGACGTCACACGGAAGTCGCGCAATTCGCTTCTGGGAACTTTTTGGATGGCCAGGATATCTTTATGGGGCCCCTGGGACCTACTGGGTCCTAGGCCTTGTGGAAAATTCCACCTCTGACTCTGTGTACCTGAACCTGTGTGTGCCCAGCGCAGCGAGACACATCGCCCGAAGCGAGGGGACGCAGTACACTCAGACGGTGTCCATGTCGACTACGTCAACATTTGGGTCAAAAAGACATGAAAAACTCACCATTACCTTTTAACTGTCGACCTTCCCATTGTCGACCTAATGCTTGTGTCGTCCTTCCAATCCTGTGGACCATAGCCATGTCAACCTATTGCACGTGTCCACTTAAGGCCCTGTTGACCTTTAGCGTTCGACCCAATGCATTTCGACCTAAATAGGGTCGAACCAATTACCCATATCGCTCGGAACCACCGGTGGAGCTGCACTGTTAACGGGTGTTGAAAGTGGGCGACTCAGGGCTTCCGCAGTCCGACGCACATTAGTACACGAGGGGAGGCTGAAAAGAGCATTTGCATATAAGCGCCACAAAACGTTGCAGCATGCAGGCGTTCTTATCTGCTTCCGAATCAGGCCCATTGTCGTTACATTTCTGTTTGAATGAGTATTGGAATTTTTGGTTGTTGTTTCCATAAAATACTCCCATCCTCCGAAACGTAAGGGCTCCACATACTGTAATGCAGTATATGAATTTGATTTGTGCACCAAAGGGCTTCTCGGGGGAAGCAAAAAATATCAAATGTGCTGAATACACCGAAAGATGAAAGAAAAATAATTTCTCCGTCACAAAGGATTATTAGACCGGCCATGCTTCTTAAGTGGTCAGTAAACATACTGACATTTGGAAATGAGGCAATGACCTTTCACCAATCTGCCGCCACGCTATACATTGTGACCTTTTCTATTTGCTAAAAATGATCCTGTCCTGTAAATAATCAGAATAAATTGCTGTGAGTTGTTTAAATTCCCTTCTAATGTGTTTTGCTGCGGAATTGCATTGTAACGGGCCGTCCGCAATGTCCTTTATACTACTGCTGCGCATGCTGGTCTACAAAGGGGTAATACAGGTTGAGAATCCCTTACCCAAATTGATCGTGACCAGAAGCATTTTGAATAACGTATTATTTAGTATTTGGAATATTTTTATATTTCAATGAGGTATCATTTATGTTGTATAAACACATGAAATACAAACAAATATCTTATTTGGGCATGAAACAAAGTTTGTGTCCTACAGTATCTCATGCCAAGCATGTGAATGCCAAGCAATCATTCTTTTGGACATACAGTAGTGGCAGTTACATATCATGTACCCCAGTAGTGCCAGTTACAGATGTCCCCAGTAGTGCCAGTTACATATGTCCCCAGTAGTGCCAGTTACAGATGTCCCCAAAAGTGCCAGTTACATAACATGTCCACAGTAGTGCCAGTTACAGATGTCCCCAGTAGTGCTAGTTACATATCATGTCCCCAGTAGTGCCAGTTACATATCATGTCCTCAGTAGTGCCAGTTACATATCATGTCCCCAGTAGTGCCAGTTACAGATGCCCCCAGTAGTGCAAGCTACATATCATGTTCCCAGTAGTGCCAGTTACATATCATGTCCCCAGTAGTGCCAGTTACAGATGTCCCCAGTAATGCCAGTTACAGATGCCCCCAGTAGAGCCAGTTACCTATCATGTCTCCAGTAGTGCCAGTTACATAAATTGTCCCCAGTAGTGCCAGTTACATATCATGTCCCCAGTAGTGCCAGTTACATATCATGTCCCCAGTAGTGCCAGTTACATATCATGTTCCCAGTAGTGCCAGTTACATATAATGTCTCCAGTAGTGCCAGTTACAGATCATGTCCCCAGTAGTGCCAGTTACAGATGTCTGCAGTAGGTTTCTAGCCAAAGAGTAGTACATTATGGAAAGTATGATTTTCGGAATAGTTTGGATAAGGTATACTCAACCTGTATCAAGGTTGCTGCATAGGGACTAGATAAATACAGGACTGTAAAATTGTACAAAATGTATAATGCTGTGTACACATGGTCCGATTTCCTTTCCGATGTTGACGATATAGTCAACATCGGATCGGCATCGGATCTGAATCGGATGCAGATCGCAAGGGTTTTAAGCCTTGCGATCCCGATCCGATCCCGATGGGCGTTCAAGTATCGGAAGCCAAAAAGTCTTGGCTGCCTTGTCTATATAGTGCAGATCTGCACTATATAGTCAAGTTAGGATGCAAATCGTATGTGCCTTAAGATCCTATACACGATCCTATCTGATCAGATCGTGGATAGGATCTTAAGGCACATCTACCGTGTGTACACACCATTAGTGTGATTGATACAGTTCCACAAGAATAAATCTGGCCTGAAACCAGGTTAATTCGATCTGCATTCCATTAATGGATTTAGGGCCAGATGTATCAAGCTTCAAAAAGTGATAACATGCGTGGGGGAATTTACTAAGCAAAATACGCCTAAAATAGACATATTCATATAAGCTAAATATGCCTTTTTTACGCGTATTACGCCTATTTTACGCGTATTATCGGCATTTACAATGCCGAAAATACACCTATTCGTATTCATGGCACATTCATATTTACCAATACGAATGCATAAGCCATCGAAAGAATATGACTAGGAATCACCATTCATTCGAATAGTGATTCCTAATTTATGCAAGATACGGCCACTAATTAGGGATACACTTTATTTTCCTGGTGTATCAGTCAGATCCGTACAAAGGGCTGGTATGAAATCCCGGTGGTTGGAATCCCGGCGGTCAAAATGTTTTGGCCAGGGGGACTTGTATAAAAAGTCTCCCCCGGCAGTGGCATTACCCTGCTGGCTGGTTGAGCCCAGGGCCGGTGCTAGGGTGTCTGGCACCCTCCTGCAAACCATACATTTTTCGCCCTTTCACATTTCTATTGCAACAAGCTGCAGCCCGATTGTGGGAGCTTATGCAACATGCGATCCTATGGAGGATCTCGGGTGCATGTACATGTATGCATACACCATCTCAGTGCTGTGTCCACAAAATGTTGCAGGCTCTAAAGGTGCCCATACACGTTGCGAGAATCACATATGTTATGGGCTAGATCACATCACACGGCATGCATGCAATGTGTGTGCGATGTGATCCGAAAGTAGTACAAAAAGTATGGGCTGCACATCGCATCGCACGCTGCTATTGCACCTTTAGGCACATAACCCAGCCCGTTATTTAAAAAGTGTCTAAATGAATATAAAAAAAACTACAATTATTAAAAAATATGTTATTAACATAGATAATAAGAGTCACTGTTCTTTCGCTGTTTAACTCTTGTGCAGTCCCTCCTCTTCTATCTGCGTAGGCAGGACGCTGAGGACACCACTACACCCCTCTCATGACTAAGGGGGAAAGGAGGGGAGAGAAGGAGGAGATGGAAGAAGAGGGGGGGAGCTAGAGGGGGTGGAGTGTGGAGGACTGGCAGTGGCACTGGCACAGCACACTGAGAAGAGGGAGGGAAGGGGAGGCGGCGCTGCTGCCGGTTCATCATTTAATTGACAGCTGACAGGCGCAGGGAGCAATGGGTAGGGGGCGGATCCGGACAAGACATGTCATCCTGGCATTCACAGACAGTGCTACATGCCTCAGCGCAAGTGTCCGTGAGGAAGAGGGGGGGCAGGTCACAGGAGGAGGACAGTGAGTGCGCGGTGCAGGGAGCTGCTGAGCCTCTCCATACTGCCGCCCGCTGTCAGACAGGCACTGCGGGTGGCGTGCAGGCTGTGTGCACTCGTGGTGCAGGGAGCAGCTCTTTATACTGCCGCCCACTGTCAGAAAGGCGATGCGGGCGGCATGCATGAGGCAGTGAAGTGAGGGCTGAGGCAGCTTTAGAAGAGCAGGGATGGAGACAGCGCCTTTTCAGCATGGCGCCTCCCTGCTTTGCAGGAGCTGCTGAGTGGGTAGCGCCGGCCCTGGTTGAGCCTGGTGCTGGTATTCAAAATATGGGGGACCCGTACTTGTTTTGTCCCCCGTATTTTGAACCAGGACCGGTCCTTGAGTCTGGTGCTGGTTTTAAAAAATCCAGGGGACCCCTATTTCATTTGTTCTCTGTTTTTTTTTTAAACCAGGACTGGCTCTTTGAGCCTGGGGCTGGTTATGGTCATGTCTGTAACATGGCAGTTAGGAGCTGATTTGCTGCTACTTTATCTCTCTCCTTAGTAACCTTGGGAGGCAGAGTATGACAGGGAGAGGCAGGGGGAGGCAGAGTGTGGCAGGGGGAGGGAAAGGCAGGGGGAGGCAGCGTGTGACAGGGAGAGGCAGGGGGAGGCAGAGTGTGACAGGGGGAGGCAGAGTGTGACAGGGAGAGGCAGGGGAGGCAGAGTGTGACAGGGAGAGGCAGTGTGTGACAGGGAGAGGCACAGGGAGGTAGAGTGTGATAGGGAGAGGCAGGGGGAGGCAGAGTGTGACAGGGGGAGGCAGAGTGTGACAGGGAGAGGCAGGGGGAGGCAGAGTGTGACAGGGGGAGGCAGAGTGTGACAGGGAGAGGCAGGGGGAGGCAGAGTGTGACAGGGAGAGGCAGTGGGAGACAGGGGCAGCAGTGGGCCCCTCAGCAATCAGGGGCCCCGGTGCATTGCCCCTGCTGCACCACTGGTGGTTCCCACAGTGACCTGATGCACAGTTCCAGGTACGATCTGTATATAAATCTGAAATGGAGCGCGCTTGTCTTACACAAATACAATGACCGCGTGCTGACATTAGAAACGTCGGCCTCTCGCCAGGTTATCCGCCATTAATACGCAGTTGTTTATTTTTAAGAGTCAACCATTTATACTGTCATCATATTGATCCCATGAAACCAATTATACCTCAGCCCTCAGCCTGGAGTCATTACGGCTCAGCAAATGTCCTTGTTTGATATGTGGATCAGGAGAGCCGGGGATGATTACACACTGTTACAGGAGGACCTCAATGCGTTACAAGTCCTCCTTATGTCCATTCATTTGCTTGATACATCGACCACTTCCCAGATTCTTGTCATGTTAATAAAGGGCGGTAGCCGGGGAGATCAGTCTGTCATTGAGCCGGCTGCGGCATCCTGTAGGATGTATTAGAGGCCTGTTAAACAGTAAGGATGTCTGATTTATCTATCTGCGCTCTCCATTTGTAACCTCCCTCTAATTGCTGTAGAGGTGCACTAAGAGATGACCTTTCCCAGAGCAGCTCGTTCCTTGATCATCGCTGATTGCCTCGCACAGATGGCCGCAGATACTTACTTTCCCTCAGATTATTTGCATTAAGAAGAGTAATGTAAATACCCATTTTCCTGCGCACGAGAGCAGCATTTATCGCCTTGTTTATTGTCCACCAAGACAAGGGCAGATGTACTCGTAAAATGTAATCATTTGATGGGTTCAGGCTCTTGTCGCAAGGAAAACAGCCCGGCACACTATTCTATTCACCCTCCACACCCTAGTGGAAGGTAGGACATGAAAAACCGCCTGACGGCACATGTCGGCTAACACCAAAAAAACGTGAAAAACTCATGTCAACCTTTTGACTGTCTACTTATTTCATGTGTGGACCTAAGCCATGTCGACCTTCGGTGGTCAACGCAATGCTGCACTGCTGTTACCAGCCTGCCTTACCCCTCTGCTTGCCGCCGCCGCTGGGACCCGCAGATCTACTTGTTTGCGGTCCCAGCAGTGGCGTAGCTACGTTTTGGGCGCGGGGGGGGGGGCACCCCCCCTCGCCGCCGTCCCTCCAAGCACCCCTACCCCACTGCCCTGCCGCCTCGCCGCCCCTGCAACCCCCCCCCCCCCCAATCCCCCACAGACTTACCTATCGCGCTGGTCCCGGCGGCTCCGTTCTTCTGCTGAAGTCCACCACAAAATGGCCGCCCCCATACAGCAGACGGTTTCAGAGAACTGTGTGCTATATGGGGGCGGCCGTTTTGTGGTGGTCCTCAGCAGAAGAACGGAGCCGCCGGGACCAGCGCAATAGGTAAGTCTGCGGGGGATTGGGGGGGGGGTTTAACTATAGCACCGCAGCCCCCGGCGCCCCCACATGCACAGCGCCCCCCCGCGGTGGCGGGGGCTGCGGTGCTAAAGTTACGCCGCTGGGTCCCAGTGCTCCTCCTGGCTCCTGCTAATGAAAAATAGCCCCCACAAAATGTCCGCCCCCTTACAGCAGACACAGGCGGCGGCCTCCTTTAGCATTCTCAAAAACTGTCTGCTGTTAGGAGCAGCCATTTTGTAATGGTCATTTTCATTAGCAGGAGCCAGCCAGGAGGAGCGCCGGGACCGCAGACAGGTAGATCTGCGGGTCCCGGCCACACAGACCCGGCAGTGGTGGGATAAGGCAGACATTTCCATTGGGGGGGGTGGGGGCGCACATTTTATAGTTACACCACAGGGTGGACTCCAATTTATGGACTGTTATGAGGATACAGGTTGTTATGCAGCACGGTTTGCTGAGTAGCGGTACCAGAGAATGGTCAGTGGTCACTTAGGCAGCGAGCGCCCTGTCTCGCTGCGGTGGTTTGCACATGCGCATAATCGCGACCCTCACCATTGGGTACAAGGCCGAACTCGGGCCTGTGGGAAAAGGTCTGAATCGGCTCCATTGTCTTTTCTTGTCCCATCCAGAAGGATCTGAGGATCGTGACCTGTTGCAGGAAAGGGTTTACTGACTAGAAGCTGACAGGAAAGTGCTAACGGACAATGCCACGAGCATAATGTATGACAGGGAAATGTGTTCTACATTAATTAGACATGCTAACTGGGAAACAATTTCCACGGTTTGATCCAAAGGACACACTTGGCGGAATGCTTTTCCCACAGAAATGGAGCTTGCAAAACACTGTGCCCTGCAGTTCCTGTGTGTCACATGGTGGGGCCGCGGAAGATGGATAAGTAACATCTCACATCTGCATCTATAGAGAGATTTATAGTTATACATTTCTCCACAGCGGGGCCTGATTAAGGTGTTTATTTGCTGAGATGGGAGTTCTACTACAGATGGGATGTTGCTATGGGCAACCAATCAGAATCTACTTCTTATTTATTTAGCACAGTCTAGAAGATAATAGATAGAATCTGATTGGTTGCCCATAGCAACATCCCATGTTAAATAGAACTCCCATCTCAGTAAATAAATCTCTAAGGGTTCTAAGGATTCCAGCCTAATTTAGAACTGCCCCCTCTCCTCCCATCCCAAAAATCAGAACAGTTCATTTAGATTGTGAAATAAGTGGCACTACAGGAGGCATTATTGGTATTACTGGCACTACAGGAGGCATTATAGGCATAACTGGCACTACAGGGAGCATTATAGGTACAAATGGCACTACAGGTGGCATTATAGGTGTAAGTGGCACTACAGGGGGCATTATGTGTGTAGGTGGCACTACAGGGGGCATTATGTGTGTAAGTGGCACTATAGGAGGCATTTTGTGTATATGCGGCACTACAGGGGGCATTATAGGTATAATTTGCATTACAGGGGGCATTATATGTGTACATGGCACTACAGGAGGCATTATAGGTGTAAGTGGCACTACAGGGGGCATTATAGGCATAACTTGCACTACAGGGGGCATTATGTGTGTAAGTGGCACTACAGGAGGCATTATAGGTGTACATGGCACTACAGGGGGCATTTTGTGTGTATGCGGCACTACACGGGACATTATAAGTATACATGGCACTACAGGGGGCATTTTGTGTATATGCGGCACTATAGGGGGCATTTTGTGTGTATGCAGCACTACAGGGGGCATTATAGCTATACATGGCACTACAGGGGGCATTTTGCATATATGCGGCACTACAGGGGGCATTTTGTGTGTATGCGGCACTACAGGGGGCATTATGTGTATTAGCGGCACTACATGGTTAATAGTCTCGCCACGGGCAATCCTAATAGCACTGATAAGCTGGCACAAGCCGCGGCTTATCAGGGATGTGTTCACCTGCCCCCAGATCTTACACTGTTCGGTTCGCCAGGGGGCTGGCTGGCGCTCTGCTGTGCCCACCTTCAAAAAGACATTTTCATGTCAAAACGCGTTGGTATATTTTAAAGATCAGGTCCACATAGCCAGTTTTTAATTCTGCCTGAAGGTGAGCATGTCCGGGTTCATTGTCACCGACGGTGCAGTTTGTTTGTAAACTGTTTTCCATGTTATGTAGTACCTGCAATTTTATGTGAACTTTTTTTGAGAATAAAGATAAAAATTGATTTCAAACCAGGAGTGATTTCAAAGAAACCTTTATATGAGGAGACACATCAAGCTGGTGTAAGCGATCCTGTGAGCACCTATCGTGCTTTTCTGTGTGGTGTACAGTATGTGAACAGGGTTTGTGGGACACACCGCGCTGTTGGTAAAAGTATAGATTGGATAGAAAGTCTCACACTGATCACAATAATACAAGCCACGCCATGTAACAGTTAGTTTAGTAAACTTTATATAAAATTATAATGACAATAATGATACAGGGGGGGTAAGCAACTGAGATTGGTATTATAAGCAACAAACCTAAACAATAATAACATATATTAATGATTAAGGTTAAAATTAAACCTGATTAGCACCTGACTATAAAATGATGGCGTCCCAGCTGTAAATAAAAAAGGCCGGAGAACGTTCCGCTTAATTCATCCAAATATTGAGGCATAGGATGAGTAGTATGAAGCCGCAGATGGTTAGTATAATCCAAGTCGGGTTTTTAGTAAGTGAGTAGGCAACACATACAATGATATCCACTTCAGAGCATTACGGCATACCCTCCAACATGACCCATTCCATTAGGTACAAAATGCTCTGTTTCTGGACTTCCCTGCCAGTGGCATTTGTAGAGGTGGGGCTCCAGCACAGTCCAATATTCAAAAAGGAGAGCCACACCTACTGCCACCCCAAGCATCACTGTCCTGGACTCACTGGCACTTGATGTGACCCCCCCCTCTTTGAATTTTGGACTGTGCTGGAACCCCACCTTTGTAACTGCCACTGGCAGGGAAGTCCAGGAACAGAGCATTTTGTACCTAATGGAATGGGTCATGTTGGAGGGTATGAAACGGCATTCAACAGAAGAATAAATGCTGCTTCACCTGCAATTTTAGTATGTGCAGGGAGATATGAGAAGTGATTTCTCACCCATCCAGGAGTCCCAGTAAGGCAATCCTTTAAAGGCACCGGGCCTGCGAGAGTCAGCTTGAAAAAGTCTCCTAGGAGACGAAACGCGATGCTTTACTTCCACCAGTACACCTGACTGCACCTGACTTCCTCCCACACCAGTATTCTGAACTTCCGCCAATATACCATTCTGGCTACAGATCCACGTCGCCGCCCGTCACCAGGAGCTACAGTGTACAGCTCTTAGATATCCAGCTGCCCTCCAGCACACCACCGGCACTTCATCTCTGCTCCGTGTGCACCGGGAACGGACTCTCGCAGGTCCGATGCCTTTAAAGGATTGCCTTACTGGGACTCCTGGATGGGTGAAGATTTGTATCCCTTCTGACAAACATTATTTATTGTCTTATATTTCTTTTCCTCTCTTGTTATGAACTACCTTTGACAATCAAGGAGAGAACGACGTAGAGAAAGACTCTAACAAGGAGGAGATTATTTTATACTTTGGACACCAGGTGATAAGAGCGTCATTAAAGGGCCATCTTTTGTGTTTTGTATTTTAATTTAGGAGGTTTGGCGACCTCCATTTCTGATGGTCTTTCTATAGCTGCTCTTGGCGCAGTTTCAAATCTGTCATTTTTCTATATTGTGCCCAAGCGCTGTCTGCTTGAAGTAATTATCTGCTAGATAGGAAGCTGAGCAACCTCTCCAGCTCAATGGTGGTTGGCTTGATCTTTATTTGGGGGGGCTGTCTATTTTGTTAGTCCCGGGCCCCACAATTTCTAGCGGCATCCCTGTACATGATCGCAACTGACTGCTCAAACACACCCCAAAAATGTCAATGACTCACCCGCGTTTTTGCCACGACTCTCTCGCCCAAACAGGCTGTGAATGGATGTGTTACATAAACATCCATTTGCAATCTATGGGGCGACACCCACATCATCCGATGGTCAGGGGCGAATTTAGGGGTCAGGCCGCCCCTAGGCACAACATTTTTGTGTCGTCCCCCCCTATTTTAATGTTATCATATATGTATATACATTGTTATTTATATATTTCATAAAAATGTAACTGTAGCCCACCTTAATATTTTTTAAGCACTCTGGACTGCTCACTGTACGGAGGACCCGGAGGGAGGGAGCTGGTGTGCAGTGGGGTGAGGCAGGTGAGGCACATCCTTTCCTGTCCTTTCCTGTCATACTGTCATACTAGCGCATATGACGGCGCTTTGAAGTATGTCAAAAATATAAATAATTTATAAAAATATTCTTATTTTTATTATTCTAATCATTTTTATAGTCAAAACGATGGAGTAAAAAGTCTATGGCAGGTGAGGCAGTGCCTCACCTGGCTACCTTTTCTGCACATCTCTTATCAAAACTCAGTGAATCTCCAGCAATACACACTGCTGCACATGTGTATAATGCTGGTATATACCCCATGGCTCATATATTGTGTGCATATCTGGCTCTGGTACTTGCCAGGGACTCTTGAGCCATTTACCTCACCGCACGTCCATGGCTCAGGCACTTATTAGTACAGTGATTAGCACAGTGTCTTCGTCAGTCTCTCTCCGGCTCACACACTGTGACTGACTGAGCGCAGGGAGGATCTGCGCGCCGCTCAGCTGCTGGATACACAGCAGCCAATAGACTGTGTGTGTAGAGTAGCCAATGGGCGGGAGCCGGCAGCAGTGAGCCTGAGCCATTTCTGGACGCGCAGGGGGCCTGTCGGACCCAGCCACTAAGCGGTGATGTAATGTGCATGGCAGAGTGGGTGGGCAGGGGCAGGTGACGAGCGACATATGATAATTCATGTCTGCGGCGCTCTTCACTCGCCGCTGCCCACCCGCTGTGCCATGCTGCTATTTAACAGAATGTCAGCCTGCCTGCCGCCCTTAATTAGTGCCGCCCTGAGGCCGGTGCCTCACGGGCCTAGGCACAAATCCGGCCCTGCCGATGGTCGACGACCATCGAATGATGTGGTGAGTACACTCTCAGGTGACTTAGCTTTTCATATGCCCTGTGCGAGGACAGGGTGGGCAGCTGACACTTCCGTTGTCAGCTGCCCGCTCCCGGCACCCGCATCATCGGTGCATTAGCATGAGAACACACTGTTGTCATGGGAACGACGATGAAACGCTGGGCGTTTCAATGGGTGAATCCCCCGCTTCCCCACCCACACTCTGTTCACCATGGCAGCTTGCACGCACATTAAAAACACTGGGGTACATTTATTAAACTCGGAGAAGTGATAAACTGTCTGGTTTTTATCACCGACCAATCAGCTCCTACCTGTGCTGTTACAGGCTTGGTTTGAAAAATGACAGGTAGGAGCTGATTGGCCGGTTATAAAAACCAGACAGTTTAGCACTTCACCGAGCTTAATAAATCTACCCCAGTGGGCTCCCGTGCAAATTTGCATGGGAGTGCATCAACCAGAATCACCCCCTGAATCTACTGTTCAGTGCAACTGTGCTAATAAGTTCAGCTATTAATGCTGCGACTTTCACACTCGGAGAAGAAGTGCCCGAGGCCCATAGTGTTCACTGTTTGATTCTAACAACAAAAAGACATAAAATTCCTTTCCTGAGTGATCTTCTGGCACAGGGTGACGATAAATATGGCATTTCTAAAAAAAATAAAGCTTTCAACTTTTTCAGTATGTTGCATTTTTATTTTAAGTGCTAAACTCAAGTGACAGATGTTTAGTGCGTCTGAAGTGCACCATCAACTGGAATTCCCGCAGATGTTCTGCACGTGTCCGGGAAACAGAAACACATTCCCACTATTTATGCTACAAGGAACAATAATTATCCAAGGCTATGCAAGTCATCTGCATGAATGAGACAATGGGATCTTCTTACCTTTGAACTGACCAGAGTCTGGAATTCGAATTAAAGTGAAGCTTGTACTTTGGCTATCATTGGTCAACAAAAAGTTCCTTTCACATCAAGGGCCTGATTCAATACCATTCGGAACGGGTCGAATTTGTCCATCGAATGATTTCTTTCTCCTTCGGCTCCATGCAAGGGGATGTATTCGCATACATCCCCTTGCATGGTACTGAGGGTAGTTGGCGGTGGGGGGGCAAACATTCGGCTGAGCGGCATTTCAGGACTAGCTGCTTAGCGAACCATACAGAATCATACCCCAAGTTACATTAATAAAACCGAACAAAAAAACTAAATGTTGACTTTGGAGCCAATGAGGGTCCTGCTGACCCCAAATGCACTGCGGCTAATTTCGGGAAGGGGTTTTGAGGGAACCCTCTACCGGCTGCCCACATTTTGAGCACTGTAATCTCCTAACAGGCTGTTTGACAATTGACAGATACGAGCTGGTTGGCTGCTACTTTGGGCCTCATTCAGCCCAGGCAATTATCGGACATGCGCACGAACAAAGTGTTTGGGGGTGTATCTTTCTCCAAAGCTTAGTATATCAGCCACATAGTCTCTGCCACCACCAGGTCCCAACATCAGCACTTGGAACCGCCTTAACCAGGTACAGGTTTGGTTCAGCTGCTGCAGCACCTCCTGGATGGGCGGGTTTATTCCTCTTAACCGCTTGCTATGGTATCAGACTGCTTTGGTAGTGAGTAGGAGACTTGCACTTATCTGACTGCCACCGGATACGGAGCAGGCATCATATTGAATCAAAATGCTGTTCAGTCACTCAAAATGATTGTCCTGGAAAGGACGGTACTCTCAGCTGTAGGTACGAAGAGCACAAACAGTATACAATTGTCCTCGAAGACGTGACGTTGGTCGAGAAGCTATTTATACATTTCATGGGGTTCACACAGAGGCCCTTATTCTAGTTGATTCGGACGGATGCGTATTTCGGACAGGAACCGAGTGTTCTTAGCCCCGCCTACTGTACGGATCGCTCACACCATCCGAACGCGGTAAGACGGACCGGACCGCGAGTGGATGTTTCATGTGAACAACTCCTCCATCCGTGGGAACCTTCCTCCATCGAATGCTGGACCGAGCAGTCAGGCAGTACCGAGTGCTCCAGACCACTCGGACATTTTTCCGTGTGAAAGCAGGAATATGGGCGGGTAGTTGACATCCGGCTCCGTCAGTTGTCCGCCCCCCACACGTGCGTCACAGCTGCATTACCATACATACACCCAGCGTTTTCATGGGAACACCGATGAAACGAGGGGCGTACACATATGGTAATGAGCCCAAACAGCCCTTCACGCCCCTCTCCACCCCCTGCTCGGCTGGTTCCGACCAATCATTTTCTGCACGGAACTCACCGCGTGTTGGGACGTGCGAGGCGTTCGCACAAGTGCAGATACGCCTCTGCACATGCGCAAACATCGGCCGTCCGACCGAACACGCCGAATCAATCAGAATAAGGGCCATAGCCCCTATATGCAGTGTTTACACACAATACTTCTGGGTAAAATCTAGCTACCGTCTTTAAACGAATCCATCTTGATGCATGTCCTGTGTATTTACCTGGAAGGGGAGGGGGGCTACAGCTGGATGCATTGTATCCAGGGACAGAGGAAGCTGTACTCCCTGTCCTCCAGCTGCCATGTTGAAGACGCTCAGCCCCGATTCACTCCTGTTGGGAGTTTTAGGGGCCCATTTATTGTCAAACACCCACATGTTGAACGGCTTTATTTTTAAACTGCCATTGAGATTTTAGGTTCCTCACGTCCCACCCAAATCTAACTCACTGCCCATGTTACATCTGCCCCACCTGCAGCTCAGCATGGATTTACCCATTTGCTTGCTTTTTTGGTTGGCTAACAAAGCTGAATCAGGCCGACCATCTCCACGAAGGTTCTTGTTATCGGTAAACAACGATCCGTAGAAATGTATGACGTTATCATTGCTTTCCTAGGTAGGAGAGCGTCAGCAAACTGCGCTGGACCACAATGCCCAGGAAGGAAATCCTTTGGCTGTAAATGATGCCTGGGTGTTTCATCCCCATTACGAACGTAGGAGATTATCATAAATTAACCTTGCGGCCCCTGGCGGTGATTTGTGGCCAGCGTTAGGTTTAATAAATGGACTGTAGCGAGCGCGACGGCAGCTGAAATGTACTGTAGGTGTCACTTTCTGCCTGACCTCATCAATATTTTATTACTTATTCTTATTGGTCGATATTGATTTGTCCGCACTCGTTAGTTGTGTACACATTACCTGGAACATGCTTCCCTGGAATTGTGCTCCATCAATCTACACGGGGGGAGTCAGGGACAAGATTACAATACATTTAGGGAAGGCAGTGTATTGATCTATACTTCTGTGCGCTACACAAGATGCAGATTGTGTTTAACCTAATGGGGGTCTGGCTGATGAAGCGCGTCGTAAGAGAGAGGATTCCATTTACCACCTACGGGGAAGGAACTTTGCCTTCTTACTCTATGGGGGTCAATCCTATTAGCGCCGAAGGTAAGAGTTGCCGTTCGGGTGCCGTTTAAACGCTGAGAACGGCACCCGAATTAAGCCGATCTCACACCCTTCGCTGGTCCGAATTCGCTTAAAATTGCTCCCTAAGGACCAGATGCACTCAACTTCAAAAAGTGATAAAGTGAAGAGTAATAAACGACCAGCCAATCAGCTCCTACGTGACATTTTTCAAACCCAGCCTGTAGCATGGCAGGTAGGATCTGATTGGCTGGCTGTTTATCACTCCGCATTTGATCACTTTTCAAGGCTTAGTACTTCTCGCAGGAACCCTCCTTTGTAGCAGCCTAACCCTCCGTCGCTCACATGACCTCAGCACCCGCCCCCTCTTCAGCGGAAGTGTAAACTGACAAATTATTTCTCGTACACATCCTCTGGCATCTTACCGAGGGAATATGGGTGGTGAGGGCGTGGGCGTTCGACGGGGCTAACTAGTGAACGACCGCTGCTTAGTTAAAAGGTAGTGAATCAGGCCCTTTTTTTATGAAAAATTATACAGTACTTTATAGAGTCCAGTCCTGGGCCCTCTTTCTGTCTGGGCCCCCACAGACTCCCCTGATGGCTGCCCTGTGTCCAGTATTATCTGTGGGGACTGCAATGGATATACCATGGGACATTCTGCCCCTTACCAACATCGTACCCAAGAACAAGAATGCGGATAAACCATCGTCCTAGGCAACTGCTCCACATATAAAAGCTTTGTGTTCCTATCATTATTTTTTTTCCTTCTTTCCCTAAACATCTTTAATTCCCAGTCTAATCCGACCCGTAAATTTCCTCGTAAAACGCTGTAATGAGCGAGACCGCAGTTGCAGCCAGGTCCACTGGGAACCGGGACGTGGTTTAAGCCGTATGTGACTTCTTTTTTTTTTTTTTTTCTGTCTTGAATAATGAATTAGTTTTTTCCTATGTGAAACGGACAGTTCTTTACCTATGCCAGAAGCACAAAGAGACGGACTGATTAAAACAGTGTGGGAATAAATGTGCACAAGTATGCGTGTAACCCCTACAAGAAAACCAGACTTTCCTTTTCTTCTTTTATATTTTAATATCCTGGATAATTTTAGCTACTTCCTAACATACTGTAAAAATAGAACAAATGGGTGGTCGTACGTGAGCCTGGAACAGCATCTGCTCTGCAAAATAAAAAATCCCCCCCCTCGATGTTACCAGCTTCAGACGGCAGGGACTGACTAATACCTCTTACACCGTGTGTGTTTCCTTACAGGATTTACTCTCCTCGGTGCCCCCAGTTTTCTTATTTTATAAATCCCCAAAGTGTTTCTTTTGTCTTATTTATTTTCCATGGGCACACTACAAAACGTTATGCAGTACGTCCTATATGGGATGTAGTTGGCATCCCGGTGCTTAGGATGCCACCGGACAGACCACTGCCGGAATCCCAACATCTGTCAGAATACTGGGACTAGAATTGACATCGGTAAAGTGTACCAAGCCATGCAAGGGTACGCGTTACACTAATTGGGATTCTGTGTCGACATTGATACCCAAATAAATAGAAAAACTTATTTTGACCTTTTCCCTCATGGGGTTCCATGCCCCCCATAGAGGGAGAATAGAATAGATAGCGAGCTCAGCTCACCACCGAGCCTGCAGCGTGGCGAGTGCAGCAAGCACACAAGGGGCTTAAATGCACTTGCGCCCCTGTCGGGCTCCTGACAGTCAGGATTCTGATGTTGGAGAAACGACTGCCAGAACCCGGCTGTTGGTAAGTTATACCATACACATCCCGACAGGGGTCAGGTAAGTATACTTACCCTCCCTCTGACCATCTATACATCCCTTATTGCAGCCTAACCCCCCCGGCCTGACCCTTCCATGCTAGTGCCTAACCCTATCCCTCGCTGCCTAAACCTACCACCCCCACAGCCTAAACCTACCCCCCCCCCACAGCCTAACCACAGCCTTCCCCTCCCTGCAGCCTAACTTTAACCTTCCCCTCCCTGCAGTCTAACCCTCCCCTCCTGCTGCCTAACCCTAACCTCCCCTCCCTGCAGCTTAAACCTCCCCTCCTGCAGCCTAACCCTAACCTCCCCTCCTGCAGCCTAACCCAAACCTCCCCTCCTGCAGCTTAAACCTCCCCTCCTGCAGCCTAACCTCCCTCCTAACCTCCCCTCCCTGCAGCCTAACCATAAGTAGTACCTAACCCTAACCCCATCCCGATCTGAACCTGACCCACTCTATATACAGCACTCATCAATCGGGATGCCGGCTGTCAGTATTCTGGAGTCAGCATCCTAATGGTCTCGATCTTCCGGTCCTGTCTTCTGAGGGCAGGATGCCGGTGTCCATATACTAAACTCCGGCACCCGTATCACTGGGATCCTGACTGCATACCGTTCTAACAATGCACAATCACCAAAGGAAAATGATGGAAAATTTATTTTTCCTGTTGTTTTTCTAGCTATAGAATATAAAAACTATTTATTACATTTTGCTACCAAAAGAGGCCATTACATGTCCCCCCGAACGCTACATATGTTATACGTCGGATTAATAAACGGGAAATAACTTTCTGCAGAACCAAGCGGCACAATGCGGTGAGAGCGGGTCTGGTCACAGAGGTAGATGCTGAGGGGGTTAAGGATGGAAGCTGAATATTGCGCTCTGCATTCACAATGAAATAAACACAAACCCTGGGTGGTTCTGTCTCCAGCAGCGTATGGGGCCATGTTACAAGCGTTCCCCAGGGTGCAGCAAGGCTGGCCAGCTCTGAATTTTGTCCTCCATCTAGAAGTTTGACAGGGTCACATTTCCAGAAGTGCAGAGACTGGTAATAGGTTCTGAGACTGACATTACTATGCGACCTTGCCAGAAGATGTGAGTGTAATTGGCAGCTACCACGGGCGATGCTTCCTCCTCACCCCAGGCTCAGTCACAGATATTTCTATTCTGTAACAGGCATGGCGATACAGGACTATAGGGGAGACTAATGGGCCCTACACACATAGCGATGTGTGCAGGGCTACCTAGCTATGCTAGGTTGGGCTGTGCTGCGCCGCTATCGCCTAGCACACAAAGCTGACAGCCCACACACAGAGCGAGCTGTCAGCTCTGTGTGCTAAGCGAGCAGTTAGCGCCAGTGTTCTCCGGTGGGAGAACTCTGCCGATGCCGAGATTGATGGACACTGTCCATCAATCTCGGCCAGCGATAAAGACCTGCTGGGAGCCTTACCTTTTTTTTCCATCTGGTACCATCCCCATTCCTATCCGGATTCAGAGTGGAGGTGGCTCGTTCCTGGCTGTTTATGGTTCTGTTTTAGTTTTTTACTTTTACCTGATACATTGTATATTGTATTTTCCTTGTCAACTTTTTTTGAGTCGCCATGTGCCTATAGGCAGTATTTCATGCCCTACCATCCACTAAGGCGTGGTGGGAGAATAAAATAGTGTGCCGAGCGCAGCGAGTGATGCGAGGGGATGCCGTGCACTTGAAACTGTGTGTCCAGGTCGACGATGTCAACATTTGGGTAAAAAAACTGTGAAAAACCCCATGTCGACCTTTTGACTGTCGACCTTGCCCATGTCGACCTAATGCTTGTGTCGATCTAATGTCCTGTCGACCTAATCCGACGTTGACCTAGACCCATGTCGACCTTGACCCATGTCAACCTAAACCCATGTCAACCTAGGCGACGGGGGGGTGGGGGCAGCAAGACATTATGGGACCATCAGGGAGAGAAGCCGGACTGGGATCAGGAATCATATGGGGGAAGGAGATGGGGGGGGGGGGACGGAGACATAGACAAAGCCCTGGGACATAACAAGGGTATAATCGGGGGTAACTCTCAGGGTGCATCAGGAATGTCATGTAATAAAATGTTATGTTGTAACAGTCACATTACCCCATTACAGTTCTTAGGTACAGATGATCTTAGTATACGGAAAGGAGGGAATGACAGAGGAAGAATTCCCGGAACTATGGAGAGGGCAGGCAGTGTGCATGGTGGGGAGGCCTGTAGAGAGTCTATTGAAGGGGAGAGGGGAAAGAGGAAGCTAGTAAAGAATTCAAATGGGTCCTGGGGTGAAACTAATCACAATATTAGAGCCATATCTAAAAATAAACATAAATTAAAATGCTTACTGGCTAATGCAAGAAGCTTAGTGAGTAAAATCGGGGAGCTTGAAACGGTGATCAGTAGGGATGACTACGACATCATTGGTATTACAGAAACATGGTGTAATGAGTCGCATGACTGGGCATTAAACATGGAGGGATATACACTCTACAGGAAAGACAGGGAAAATAGAAGGGGCGGGGGTGTGTGCCTATATGTAAATAATAACTTAACATCATGTGAGAAAAATATGAGCACAGACCTGGAAGACGACAACTCAGAGACAGTGTGGGCAGAGATAACCGACAATAATAAGAAACCAAAAAACAAATTTATAATAGGGGTATGCTATAGACCACCAAATATAAATGAAAGGGAAGAGTCTCTTCTTTTAAACCAAATCAAACAAGCATCAAATCAGGGTCAGGTATTAATTATGGGGGATTTTAATTTACCCGACATTGATTGGGAAAACGAAACAGGTAAATCAGCAAGAAGCAATGGGTTCTTAAGCTTACTTAAAGACCAAGCTTGGTGACCAGCGCTCAGGCACTAACATACATGTGATATGGTGTGCGTATACTATATACGTGTTATGATGGACAAATCTATGAGCCAGTGTATAAATGAAAAGTTATTTATTAAAGCGGAGTAAAAAGGCAAGAGAAATGACTGCACTGTTCTGCTCTGTGTAGCAGCAGCTGTTGATAGCCGGGGAAGGGCTAAAGGGCACAGCGTGCTGTTAACAAAGTCTCCTGTACGGGATAAGCACAGTCAGGTGGGGGAGGGGGGGTGATGCTGGGTGGGGGCAAGTGGGGGGTCAGGGAAGCACAGTTCGGTGGTACTGGGTTTGGGCGGTGCCCAGATAGTCCCGGACTGGCAATGCAGGAGTTAGACAGCTGGATGCCCACAACGGGGGGAGTACAGTTCTGGGTCAAGGAAGGTGTCAGGGTGTCGTCGAAGGCTGGCGTCCCAAGCACCTCCGGCGGTGCACCGTGCACGTACCTGATACCCGCTTGGTCTTCTCCCGTCTGGAGGGTCCTCGGCGATGTCCACGGCTTGGAGACTGTACCGGCGTCTGCTGTAGGGGAGGACGCCGGCTGTCAATCCACGCCGCTTCTACAACAAACAGCCGCACTTCCGGGTTCTGCGGGGATCGCGTAATCGGAGGTGCGAGCTGGTTGGTGGAGCAGGGTGGGCTCGACTCATGAGTAGTAGGAGACTTGGAGGCTTGTAGAATGATGTTGTGTAGATGGATCCAACGCGTTTCTGCCCTTGTGGGGCCTTTCTCAAGGATACATGGGGTTGCTGGTGAGCCTGGTTTATAGGGATTGTTGGTCACTCCCCCTTGGTGGGTGGTGGCCATAGGTTCCCGGCGCTGTCAATCAGAGAGGTTGTGCAGTCAGCTGATTGCACGGGGTTCTGTGTCAGTTTCATCTCTGTGCAGCAGGAATTATAATGCACTGTGTGAATATGGATACTGGAGGTACTGTTCTGTGTGGGGTGATCAGCCTATGGATGATGCCATATATCATCTAGAGGTTGTTCCCAGGTTAAAATCTATGTTCAGCCCTTTAGGTGCTAGTGTCTGTAGTTGGAAAATCCAGAACAGTTCCCTTCTGTCAAGTTGTTGGGCAAAGTCCCCTCCCCTCCAGTTTCTCTTAGGTGCTTCTATGATGGTAAATTCCAATCCCTTGGAATTGGAGTGATGTTTTGCTTTGAAATGTGAGGACACACTATGCTGTTCAAAACCTCTTTTAATGTTCCTCACATGTTCATAAAGTCTGGCACTCAAAGACCTAACAGTTCTACCCACATACTCTAGTTTGCAGGGACATCTCAAAAGGTATATGATACCTGTAGTGTTGCATGTAAAATGTTCCCTATGTGTGAATGTCCTGTCTATAGTTGTGGAGTACCAGGTCATCTGTTTTTTGGTGGTCAGGTCTTTGCATGCTTTGCACCCTGAGCATCTCCCACAATAAAAGAAGCCCTTACTGTCGGTCAGGGTCGTTTGTTTAATGGATGTGGGTTTTAAGTGGTTTTTGGTCAGTTTTTGTTTCAGGTCAGGGGCTTTTCTGAAAACTACTGTCGGTCTGTTTTGTATGTGCGTAGTGAGGTCAGGGTCTTCGCATAGGATGTGCCAATGTCGGTTTAGAATTTCTTTGAGCGGATCAGCTGCTTGGTTATATTGGGTGATGAAGAGTGTTTTACTGTTGTCTGTGGTTATGTTTTTGTCTTTAACTATCAATGTCTCACTACGTTCCATTTTAAGTATGTCTTGTTGTGCTTTTGTCACTAATTCTGGGTCATAGTTCTTTTCTAGGAATTGTTGTCGCATTTCTGTCGATTGTAGTTCATAGTCAGATGTTTTGGAGCAATTACGTCTTAACCTGTGAAATTGTCCTTTTGGTATGTTACTGAGCCAGGGTTTGTAATGTCCACTGTTGTATAGAATATAGCTGTTTACATCTACATTCTTTTTGTAAGTTTTGGTGTGTATTGTGTTCTGGTCTATGTATATCTCCAAATCTAGGAATTGGACTGATGTCTTGCTGAAGTGTGTGGTGAATTTTAAGTTTCTATTGTTTTCGTTCAGTTGATGTGTGAATTGATTAATGGAATCTTCTGAGCCTCTCCAAATGAATATGATGTCATCTATGTATCGCCGCCATAGGATCAAGTTGGCGCTCCAGTCATGCTCACCCCAAATATGGTCCTCCTCCCACTTGCCCATAAATAGGTTTGCATAACTGGGCGCCACTTTTGATCCCATGGCGGTCCCGGTGGTCTGTAGATAGAATGCATTGTCGAACCAAAAGTAGTTGTGTAGTAAAATGTAGTCTAGGGATTTGATGATAAAGTCTATGTGTTCTGGCGGTAGTTGTGATGCTTCCCCGGCTATCAACAGCTGCTGCTACACAGAGCAGAACAGTGCAGTCATTTCTCTTGCCTTTTTACTCCGCTTTAATAAATAACTTTTCATTTATACACTGGCTCATAGATTTGTCCATCATAACACGTATATAGTATACGCACACCATATCACATGTATGTTAGTGCCTGAGCGCTGGTCACCAAGCTTTATTTATTATTTTCTGAGTTGGGACTCACTCGACTTAGCAGCCGGCAAATCCAGGTTTGAGCGCCACCATCAATTATTGGTAACTTACTTAAAGACCAGTTTATTACACAAACGGTAGAAACTCCAACTCGTGATGAGGCGCTCTTGGACTTAGTATTAACAAATAACACAGACTTAGTTTCAAACACAAAAGTAATTGAACAATTAGGGAATAGTGATCACAATATGGTTTCACTGGAAATCAACTTCAGTAAATTACATCAAAAAGGATCTGCAAAAATACTAAACTTCAGAAAAGCGAACTTTGAATTATTCAGGGAAGCCCTTACAGGAATTGGGTGGGAAACGGTTATGGAGGGAAAAAATGCAGAGGAAATGTGGGATACTCTAAAAAAGGTGCTTGATTCATTAACTATTGAATACATTCCTAAAGTAATTAAAGGTAAATTCAACAAAAAAAAGCCACCATGGTTGGACAAAGAAGTAAGGTCAGCTATCAACAATAAAACCAGAGCCTTTAAATTCTATAAAAATAACTTGAATGAGGAGGCGTTCGCAAAATACAAAGAATCAAACAAAACTTGTAAAGCATTCAAATCAAAGCAGCTAAAATATTATATGAAGAGTGCATAGCCACTGAAAGCAAAACCAACCCAAAGAAGTTTTTTAAATACATAAATAGTAAACGTTTAATTAAGGAAAACATAGGCCCACTAACTGATACTAGTGGAAAAAGTGTTACTGAGGACAAGGGAAAAGCAAAACTGTTAAATGAGTTCTTCTCATCAGTATTTACTAAGGGAGAGCAGACTGTGGAATGAACATTTACCACAAACGGGACAAATAAGCCAGATCTCATTGTGGATTTCACGCCGAAGGAAATAATACTGAGGCTAAGCAAACTCAAAACAAATAAGTCACCAGGGCCAGATGGGATTCATCCGAGGGTATTAATGGAATTAAGGGATGAACTAGCTACCCCCCTACATTATATTTTTAGCAAGTCACTATCGTCAGGTATAGTACCAAAAGATTGGAGAATAGCAGAGGTAGTGCCAATATTCAAAAAAGGAAAAAAGGAAGATCCCGCTAATTACAGACCCGTTAGTTTAACATCAATTGTGGGTAAACTATTTGAAGGATTTTTAAGGGATGGTATCCAGGAATATTTAGATAATCACCGTCTACTCAGTACTAACCAACATGGGTTCGTGAAAAATCATTCATGCCAAACTAATCTACTAGGGTTCTATGAAGAGGTTAGCAAAAACCTCGATAATGGAAATGCTGTAGATGTGATTTTCCTAGATTTCGCTAAAGCATTTGATACTGTCCCACACAAGAGATTGATTAATAAAATGGAGAACCTAGGATTGGGTGAAAATATCTGCAGATGGGTAGGGAATTGGCTATGTAATAGAGAACAAAGAGTGGTTGTGAATGGTGCCGTATCAGATATGATACCGGTACTAAGTGGAGTGCCCCAGGGCTCGGTTTTGGGGCCCATTTTGTTTAACATTTTTATTAACGATATTGGGATAGGGTTACTCAGCAATGTATCCATCTTTGCGGACGATACAAAACTTAGCAAAGTCATCAAATCACCAGAAGATGTCACCATGCTTCAAAATGATCTTGCAATTCTAGATGAGTGGGCTAAAAAATGGAAGATGAGGTTCAATGTAGATAAATGTAAGGTTATGCACCTTGGGAGACACAACCAGTGTGCAAGTTACAACCTTAGCGGAGAGGAACTGGGGAATTCCATATTTGAAAAGGATCTAGGAGTCCAAATAGACAGCAATCTAGGATGTAGTGCCCATTGTAATGTAGCTACAAAAAAGGCCAACAAAATTCTGGCATGTATTAAGAGGGGAATGGAAACTAGGGACTCAAGGGTAATTATGCCACTATATAAAGCATTGGTGAGACCTCACCTAGAGTATGGAGTACAGTTCTGGGCCCCACACTATAAAAAGGACATCATAGAATTAGAAAAAGTCCAAAGGCGAGCAACAAAGCATATTAGGGGAATGGAGAATTTAAGCTACGGGGAGAGATTAAGCAATTTGGGACTATTTACATTAGAAAAGAGACGTTTAAGGGGGGACATGCTCAACATGTACAAGTATATCAAGGGCCAATATAAGGAACTGTCACACACCCTATTTTCTACTAGAAAGGAATCTAGGACGCGAGGGCATGAGTATAGATTAGAAGAAAAAAGATTTCATTCAGCTAGTAGAAAGAATTTCTTTACGGTCAGAACAGTCAAACTCTAGAACTCTCTTCCCAGAGAGGTGGTAACGGCTGGCTCATTAAATGCGTTCAAGGCAAAGTTGGACAAACATTTACTGGAGAAAAACATCCATGGGTACAAATAAGAAATATAATTTGTTTGTAAAATACCAGAACCTACCAAATCAGCAATGGATATCTATACCAGGTTGAACTAGATGGACGCAAGTCTTTTTTCAGCCTTACCTACTATGTAACTATGTAACCTAGTGGTGTCGACCTAATGCTTGTCGACCTAGTTGCTGTAGACAAAATGATCCACACCCCTTCTAATGGCAGGACAGACATCAACGCGCGCTGTAGATGAAATTTGTGGGCGTCACCTGGTGGCAAGGGGGCATGGCCTACAAACCCAGTCAGTGAAAAATAAAAGCCAACTCCATTTTGTACGTCCCGATTTAAAACATTTATCAGCACTGACATATCTCCGCCCAACACACCTTCCCCATTCTCTGCTGCCCACATCTCCAATATGTTCACTGTGCCCTGACCTCCTTCTCCGAGACAGGACCACGCGCCCATGCGGCGTAACAGAGAGGACATCCTGTCCTCTGACTTACTGTAGCCTTCCATCACGATCCTCAGCTGCAAAGGACCGACCGGGGGTACTAGCAGAGGTGTGTGCTGGTAATGACACCGGCTGCCTCCAGGCGCAGAGGAGCTGAGGAGAGGGGGGCGGGCTGTCACCTACGGTACGCAGCTAAAGTACACAGCCACCGCCGCCCATTACTACTGAGTGACAGCAAACTGTGTATTCATACAGGACAGCTGGTATTTTTCAGTGCTCCCTGAGACCGCAGGCTCCCCCAAGCCACAGCTGGGACTGCCACACTATAGTTACGCCACTGCTGCTGCAGGAGGGTGGGCGTGTGCAGCAGCTCGCACGTGGCAATTATATTATGGCCAGGTACAGTGCTTCTACGCATTTGCAGAAGCTACTGTTTGAGCCATAGAAAGGATCAGCACTGTACAGAGGTCTGATCATGGAAGCCGCAGCAGCAGTGTTATTAAGGGCAATAACGGAGGACATAAAGGACGGAGGACAGAACTTACAAAAGATGGACTGTCCTCCCTAAAAAAAAGACAGATTGGTCACCTTACTAGTATCATATAAGCATCTGGAACCAGCTATCACAGGGCTGGCTCAATCTGAACGCAGACTGTTACCATCACTTTCCTGGGGACTGTAAATTCCACCTAAACAGTAACAAGCTTCAGTAAATATTAATCAAGTTCACAGTGTCGTGCTTGTTTGCTAATTACTTGTTTGCATTTTTCTTCGTACTTATTGTGTTTCTGCCAGATGGAAGTGCCCAGATCACACAATAAACACAGATGTGCCTGAAATGTGTTATACAACCACAAATCACATCGATCCCCATTGCCAAAGCAGGGTTACTGGACATTGTTTTACCTTGTTCCCCATCACTTTTTATCATGTGTTTTATCAACAGGAGCTACAGAGAGGAACAAAATAGTGTTACACCGTTACCGCAGTACAAATTATAAGGATATGAAAAGTCACCCTTGAGTTAAGTGGCCATGTAAAAAACAGAGGGTGAAATGTAATAGGATGAGAGATTCAGAAAGTGAGAGATTTGGTAAGAAATCTCCCGTTTTTTTTAAAGCGGCAATCATTTACACGGCAAAATGAAACTGGGTTTGCAGTGTAAATGATTGCCGCTTTAAAAAACTGGCGATTTCTTACCACATCTCTCACTTTCTGAATCTCTCATCCTATTAAATCTCACCCCACATTTCTGAGAGTATTGTTGACATCAGAGCTTAAAGTGGTCCTAGAGTGGTGGTGGAAATCACTTCCCCGCCACTGGACCTCCACCACCACACTAGACAGAGCCAAGGCCAGTGCTAGGATTTTTGGCTCCCTCTGCAAACTACAGAATTCACTTTTCACAAACTTCAGTACTTTCTAAAGGGACAGTGGTCACACAATTGTACACCCCATTCAAATTGCACCACACAGTAGCACAATCATATTCACATTACACCGCATGTAGTGCCCTAATTCATATTACACCACATCGTAGTGTCCCTTATTCACACTTAAACACACAGTAGGGTGCCTTATTCACATTTCGTCACTCAGGAGTGCAACTTATTCATGTTAAGCTGCACAGTAGTACTCCTTATACATGTATGCCACACAGTAGTGTCGATTGCAGATAATTCCAACAGTAGTATTGTTTATTCACATAATGTCTAGAATGTCTGTGTGTGCATGTACATGTGATAGGGAATATAAATTGTCAGCTCCACTGGGGCAGGGACTAATGTGAATGATCAAATATTCTCTGTACAGCGCTGCGGAATATGCGTGCGCTATAGAAATAACTGGTAATAAATATTTACTTATTAACAGTTTCTTATATGGCGCAGCAAATTCCGTTGCGCTTCATACGGGTTCATTTTTTTTGTCAGCATCCAATCACCTTCCAGTGAATTTTTGCAGTATGTGAGGAAGCCCACAAAGGCCCCAGAGGGAACATACAAACTCTGCACAGATCTTCCATGATGGGGAATTGACCTCTTCAGTGCTTATTCTGACTTGGATACAAGTGGAAAGGATCACTCCTGCGAATTGTTTCATCTCCCTGTCAATGGACCCCTCATTTCTGTGAAATGGGCGTTAAATGGGCGCCCACCATGCGATCTGCCCCACTTCATGGCAGTACAGACTTCCAAGTGCGGCCCCACGGATTTTCCGCACTCTTCGGCGGATTCTGGCAGCAGCATACGAGAGTAAGTAGAATTGCTTCTGCCCAGAAAAGCGGCTAGCCCTCAGTGCTGCGAGGCAGCAATACTAACCACTACCCCAACCATGTTGAACATTAGATGGATTCTACAGGTCACAGAGGAGTTCTGTTATCGTATAAAGGCACGAGACAGTCGGCCAAGAGGTCAGGGAAATCTAAGACGACTTCTAATATCCGTCAATAATTTACAGAAGGCAGGCGCTGTACTCCGCCGCACGCACAAGTTACCGTGTTACGTACAAAAAAAAAAGCCCCCGCTGCATGCGATAAAAGTAATGACCAGAATGTCAACACTGGATTTCCTCCGCTGGATCAGTTACATCGCTGTGAGAGTCTCGTTCTTTGTGTCGGGCTAATGAAGTGGGCACCTATGGCGGACAATGACATAAGTGGCTTCTCACTAAGGCAATGAATAGCAATACTTGACCGTCGTGAATTAAGGGCAGCAATTAGTTTCTTTTTCTCGGTAAAGGGTTTGTGTAACCTTTCAAAAGTCTTAATCCCCGCTGCCATGCCCCCCCCCCCCCCCCCCTCCCAACCTTCGCTGGGGCCTATTGAATCTCCTTAATGACACAGCAAAGAGAGGCTTTCAGCGACTGCCGGGACACTTTCACATGGTTCCAAGCCATCGTCTACACAGAATTGTGTTGCTACACAAAAAGGTCCCTGTTAGGATACTAGTGTAGCTTTCATTCACAGGCCGCTTGGATCCCGGGTCCGGCGGTTTTACATATGAATGGGTCCCTCTCTGAATGTGGTCACTCAGCTGATAAATAGGTTCTATAGCGACATTTCCACAGTTATATGGGCACTTGGGAAAACGCTGGAGAAATAAATAATAAAAAAGGCTGCGGTGGGGAATGGGGTGTTGGGGGTGGGGGGGAGGGGGGGTATTGTGGTCGGATGTCATGGCAGGAAACAAAAGCCCAGGAGAGGAGAGTGTAGTCCATCACTGGGGAAAGATGACAAACCGCAGCGAGCCTGTGATTCAAAACACCGGGAGGGGGTCACCGGCTGTGGGGGCGATGAGGGTGGCAACTTGGGCACGAATGCCTACCATCGCTGATATACTGCCAGGTACTCAGTGCAACATCATTAAAAAGGATAGTCACAGAAGTTTTGTTATTCTGTATTATCATGGACTGTGACAATTTGTCAGAGTAGATATAGGCAATCGCAGGGGGGGAGGGGGAGTTCCAGTTGCCCAGCAACCCAACTGCCACCAGAATACTGGCATGGAACTTCAAACAGCTCAGGATGATAACGCTGGAATACCGACTGCCGGCATCCTGAACGCAAGTATGTTGGGGCGTGTTATGGTCAGGCTGGGGATGGGGGGGTGTTAGGTTTAGGCACTATGGGGCGACTTAGGGTCAGACTGCAGGAGGGGGGTATACCTTTTTAATACCTCACGATTTTTTATGACTGTACCGCATCCCACCCGGCGATGGCGGTATATATACACTGCGCACTGCATCTAAACACTGAAGAGAGGAACAGGGAGCATGACCAGCAGTTCCTAGAGCACTGTCCATGCCCCCACAGCGATGAATAATGAGGCGTGTCCTTACAGGAAGTGCCACTATCCTATTCCACGCTCCATGGTTACGAATCCACACCTAATTTCAGGCACACATTGGTCCCGAATAAGGAAAAGAAGACATTGAGAGGTATGGGTTCAGAGTAGGCACATAAGGTGAATTGGGGCTGATCAAAGTGGAAGGTGCCCCCTTTCTACAGCCCATAAAACAACCCTTCACATGGAGAAATAACCATATTCCGCCAGATCCAGTCCTCCCAGACTCAGGACTATTACAGGATTTTTTTACTTTGTGGAAACATTTTAACGGGCTCTTGGAAATATAATGGTGCTGACCCAATTCAGTGGTGTATTATGTAAATGCTGCATAATAAAGTAATGACAGTATACATCTATTCTGTCTGCTTTGTGAACTTCCCGCGCACCATGTATGGCAGGGACAGCATAATTCCACAGGAAGTGAATGGGGAACATCAGGATCAGGAGTTAGAGCAGCAGCAGCAGCAGGACTGATTAGATCCAGTCCAGGTTTTTCCTAATCTGATGTGAATCATGGTTTGGCTAATTAACAACACCTGTGGTTTTCTGTTAAATGTCTGTTTAGTGTAGAGGGTCAGGGTTCCCAATGCCAGTTAGTGGCTGGGCAATAGGCTTGGGGTGTGGGAACTACACTAGGCACTTCTGGAGAGTTGTACCTACATTGTGAAGCCTGTATGTTGCCTGATGGAAAACCTGAAATGCTGTAACCTGTGAATTGCCAAGCTGTCTGCCTGCTACTAATAAAGAAACAGACTTATTGTATGTGATCTCTGTCACACATGACAAACTGTATGTGTGAGTGATCTATGTCACAAGCTTCCGAGGAATGGCCAGTGTACATACTAATAAGCTCATTGCTTTCCCTGTGTGAGGCACCCAGGCATGTTAATCAACGCAGGCCTGTAATTGCTCTATCGTCAAACCCACTGCTGCCCTCATTAGTACCCAGTCACTTGCCCCTCAGTGCCATTTGCGTGTGCTATCTCTATACCAACTGGCAGGATATAATGTGCTCCCAAGTATGGAACTTGTCATTTGCTATGTGTCAGTATGGCTGTACAGTTACACTGTGCCCGGCCTCTGTTTCTATTATCCCTGGTCTGATCATTTCCATTATACGTCATCTTTCTAGAAATGGGAGAGAAAATACAAAAGAGACAAATAAGGAGGTGGGAGGGCCCCTCCTTCCAGTGACTTTCCCCATTCCTCAACTCACTGCATAGATGTCATTGCCCCAGATACCGCAGACCGGAGTCCCAGAATCCCCAGAAAGGGACATAGGAGAAGATATACCAAGCAGTGGAGAGAGTTAAACTATCAGCCAATCGTCTCATACCTCTCTATCAGCCAATCGTCTCAAACACAGCCTGTAACATGGCAGTTAGGAGATGATTGGCTGCTGGGCCCTCACCTCTCTAGCCGGCAACGCTGTAGACTCTGATCATTAGGGGACCCAAGTGCTGAATCTACGGCGCATGCGCAAAATGACAGGAAAATGGCCTCCCTGCCTATATCACGGCAGGGAGGGAGGTATGGCGGGGGGAGCGGGGGTCATGCTGCCATTGACCAGCATAGCCCTCCTACTGATCTACAAGATCGAAACAGAATAGACTAAATCTGCTTTAGATCCCAATGCTGTGGGGCCGCGCATCGGGATCGAATCTGGATTTAATGTCGCTAACACTGTGCAATTCTGACAAACTTTCTATTTGATTTTGACTATATATATAGTCCAAATTGTATAGAAAACGTTAGTCAAAATCGCACCATGTGTACACAGCATTAGTCCATCCCCCTTCCAAGCCTTAGTCCACCCCCTTCCAAGCCTTAGTCCACCCCCTTCCAAGCCTTAGTGCACCGCCTTAGTGCACCCCCTTACAACCCTTAGTCCACCCCCTTCCAAGCCTTAGTCCACCCCCTTCCAAGCCTTAGTCCACCACCTCCAAGCCTTAGTCCACCCCCCTCCAAGCCTTAGTCCACACCCCCCCCCCCCCTCCAAGCCTTAGTTCACCCCCCTCCAAGCCAGGAAGGTCCCAGGGGCGGCTCGCAGGGTATTGGGTGTCCGTACACTGCTGCAAGACATCGCACCTTAGTCCATCTCCCCCAGAGCAAGATCAAGCAGTGTAAAGAGTGGTGATGTTACCCATAGCAACATAACATCTTCTATCTATCATTTTATTTACTTGATAAATACTACCTGAAATTTGATTGGTTGCCATGGGTAACTTCTCCCCTACACCGCTGATATATCTCCCCCCATGAAACACACAGATATATACGTCACTGTTTGTGGTAAATAAACATTTGCATTTTTGGAGACTTACTTGTTTCCCAGGTGATAATCTGACAAATCTGGGACATCCTCGTTCTCTCCACTGCACAACCTTCTCCATTCCATCATCCTAATATCAGCCCTGACCTTAAAATAGCTCAGTACGGTGCCCGAAGATGTGCTTTATGTGTGACGCCGGTGCCGCGATTGATTTCATGTCATATGCGCCCTTTATGTTGCTGTAAGCAGCACTCCGGCCCCTGTCAGCATTCTCAGAGACACACACGCACGTGCACCGGCGCTGCAAAGCGGCAGCTGCACCAGGTGTGGCCTGGGATGGAAGAACACCTGGGATGTTGCTATGGGCAACCAATCAGAATCGACTTTTTATTTATTTAGCACCATCTAGAAGACATAGATAGTATCTGATTGGTTGCCCATAGCAACATCCCATTTGAAATAGTCTTAGTAAATTTCCCCCTCAGTGTAAGCTCGCACATCACCAGCTGCCCAGGCGCAGGATGGCCATGTTTCAGGCTGCATCAGCTGCGTGCGATGTCACACAGCCGCCAATGGGCTCCCCAGACCGGTCCAGACACTGCTCCCACACAATGCTGCGTTGTTGCCCCTGAACTGGTCTGTTGTCACCACCCCCCCCCCCCCCCCGGTCACAGTCCCAGTCCTTACATAAACTGCAGCCTTGGCGAGACCACAGTTTAATTGCTCGCGCACTGTTGCATTCCGCATGCGCAGATCTCTGGAGACCGCCGACTAGCGAATCGGGCCCATAATGTCATACAATGGAATTTCGCTTTTTATTTCATTTTCAACAAATTTAACAAAATAACTGATCACTACGGAGACTTAAATTTAATGGCGCCGTTATAGCTTCATGCCCACGATAACCCCCGTTTTCGCCCTGTAACACCCATGTAGCCGCTCCTTTGCAACTCTGAAAAGCCCAGACATCCACAGAAATGATTTTCTTCACCACAGACCCTCCTGGATGTGTAATGCAAAAACGCGCAGATGAGACCTGAATTAGGCCCTATGCATACCTCCCAACAGTCCCGATTACCGCGGGGATGTCCCGGTTTTCGGGGACATTCTCGCGTCCCTCCCGCGGCCAACAGTGTCCCGCGGCGAGGGGGGGCTGTTGGGAGTCCCCCTGTCGGCTGCTGAGCAGCAGGGAATAAACGCTGTGCGCACAGCGTCTATTCCCACAGCCAGGGGGCTGTGGGTATGGCTAGAGGCTCACAGAGCCTCTGGGTCATGCCCCCATAGCGTCAAAACGGGCCTACGGCACGCAATCCCTGGCCATCGTTGCCATTGCCATCGGTGATTGCCATCGATGGCAATTCTACAACTGGCCATCGATAGTGCTAAACTATACAATGACTGACCATCGATATTTTTACATATCGATGGTCATCCATGGGGGCGCGGGCTTCGCGGTTGTCGGGGGCGGAGCTATGCTTCGTGTCCCGGCACTTTGAAAAAGAAAAACATTGTTTTGCTGTTCTATCGATGGAGGGAAACCATCTGCTTCTCCCCCATTGATGGCAAAATTATTCGACATCGGCCATGAACCATCTATGATTTCAATGCATCGATGGTCGATGGCCATCCCTAACCCTGTGTCCTCCTCCATCTCCCTGTAAGTTGGGAGGTATGCTTATGTATGCCGTAAGACCAGTCACAGGCTGTCACCAGGGGGTGTTAAGGTGCTACATGTTTTCCTGAGCAACAGTTCTATGAGCTGGGGCAATATTTATGAGACTGTCTATCAATGTACTTCACACCAGTGACATCCCTGAGGCAATAAGTAACCAGTATCCACTGGAATGCGGGCTATCGGTTCATCAGCAACATCTGACAGCTCTGAGGCCCTGTAATTACTAAAGTCCAAGTTACTTATATTGTAGTATAAGGGGTGAACGTACTAATGTGGTATCTATGTGATAACCAATTATATTCAAGCTATTATCTTTTAGAAACTGCTAGATAAATGAGAAGTAGCATCTGATTGGTTGATATGGGCAACATCTGCACTTCTTAAAACCCACACCTTAGTAAATAACCCATTAGTACAGTCTTCAGTGTGTATGAGCGCGACCATTTCTTGGCGTATTTCTTGTTTTGTTTTTACGTTTTCCAACTGGAGATTTTCCCGCACGCTCGGACCTGTCCTTGCGGAGACACAATATTTATCACAGCGACCTGTTAAACACTTTGTAAGTGTTAATACGCATTGAATGGAATTCAATAGCTGCGTCTTGTCTGAGAGTTTTCCCTGAGATGTATAATTGGCTAATGGAAAATCAAAGTGGGTAATCAGCCCGTGATCCTTAGAGGTTAATGAGATGTCCCTTCATTCGTTACACAAATCAGGCTCATTAAAATGGATCATCAAGTTCATTTCTCGGAGGCACTGTTCTGCGGGTCTGGGTAACGCAAATCTCTGACTCTTATCCCTGTTTCATTAACCAAAAAAAAAAAATCTATTTGCCTATGATGACTAAGTTGACTTACTGTGCACTGATCTCCGGGGCTGTTATGTCAGGAACGCTCAGCTTAGAGCCAATAGATTTAAACATCGTATTTGTCTTAATAATGCAGATTTTCTTAGGAGAAATGTCAGATTTCGGGGTATGTTTTGGCCCAGTGCACCATAACCTAATCCCATATTTCGGCACCACAGGATTATAACATTCTCACAATGTTGACATGTGGTCAAAATGTCATCCTTGTGTGAGGCATTTCAGAGCAGAGGAAGGCAGAAGAAAGGTAGAATTGAGTTATGCACTAGGGGAAAGAAAGTTAGGGTTAAGCACTAAGGGCAGGGTTAGGTTACGGGTAGATTAGGGTGGGGGACTAGTTGGAGGGTTAGGATCAGAGTAGGATTAGGGTTAGGCACTAGTTGGAGGGTTAAGTGGGAGGGTAGGTTAGGGATAGGTGCTAGTTGGAGGGTTAGGGTGGGGGGTAGGTTGGGGTTAGGCGCTAGTTTGAGAGTTAGGGCGGGGGGTAGGTTAGGGTTAGGTGCTAGTTGGAGGGTTAGGTGGAAGGTGGGTTAGAGTTAGCCACTAGATGGAGGGTTAGGGTGTGGGGGGGGGGGTAGGTTAGGGTTAGGCACTAGTTGGAGGGTTAGGGTGCGGGGTAGGTTAGGGTTAGGCACTAGTTGGAGGGTTAGGGTGGGGGTAGGTTAGGGTTAGGCACTAGTTGGAGGGTTAGGGTGGGGGGTAGGTTAGAGTTAGGCACTAGATGGAGGGTTAGGGTGGGGGGGTAGGTAGGGTTAGGTACTAGTTGGAGGCTTAGGGTGGGGGGTAGGTTAGGGTTAGGCACTAGTTGGAGGGTTAGGGTGGGGGTAGGTTAGAGTTAGGCACTAGTTGGAGGGTTAGGGTGGGGGGTAGGTTAGGGTTAGGCACTAGTTGGAGGTTTAGGATGGGGGGTAGGTTAGGGTTAGGCACTACTTGAAGGGATAGGGTGGGGATAGGTTAGGGTTAGGCACTAGTTGGAGGGTTAGGGTGGGGGTAGGTTAGGGTTAGGCACTAGTTGGAGGGTTAGGTGGGGGTAGGTTAGGGTTAGGCACTAGTTGGAGGCTTTAGGTGGGGGTAGGTTAGGCACTAGTTGGAGGGTTAGGTAGGCGGTAGATTAGAGTTAGGCACTTATTGGATGGTTAGGGTGGGGGGTAGGTTAGGCACTAGTTGGAGGGTTAGGTGGGGGATAGGTTAGGGTTAGGCACTAGTTGGAGGGTTAGGTGGGGGTAGATTAGTATTAGGCACTAGTTGGAGGGTTAGGTGGGGGGTAGGTTAGGGTTAGGCATTAGTTGGAGGGTTAGGGTGGGTGTAGGTTAGGGTTAGGCACTAGCTGGAGAGATAGGTGGGGGTAGGTTAGGGTTGGTCACTAGTTGGAGGGTTAGGGTAGGGGTAGGTTAGGGTTAGGAACTAGTTGGAGGGTTAGATTAGGCACTAGTTGGAGGGTTAAGGTGGGGGTAGGTTAGGCACTAGTTGGAGTGTGAGGGGTTGGTTAGGGTTGTGCACTAGTTGGAGGGTTAGGTGGGGGTAGATTTGAGTTAGGCACAAGTTGGAGGGTTAGGTCAAGGTAAGGCACTAGTTGGAGGTTAAGGTGGGGGGTGGGTTAGGGTTAGGCACTAGTTGGAGGGTTAGGGTGGGGGTAGGTTAGGGTTAGGCACTAGTTGGAGGGATGGGTGGGGGTAGATCAGGGTTAGGCACTAGTTGGAGGGTTATGGTGGGGGTAGGTTAAGCACTAGTTGGAGGGTTAGGGTGGGGGGTAGGTTAGGCATTAGTTGAAGGGTTAGGGTGGGGGGTAGGTTAGGGTTAGGCACTAGTTGGAGGGTTAGGGTGGGGGGTAGGTTAGGCACTAGTTGAAGGGTTAGGATGGGGGTAGGTTAAGGTTAGGCACTAGTTGGAGGGTTAGTGTGGGGGGTAGGTTAGGGTTGGCACTAGTTGGAGGGTTAGGTGGGGGTAGGTTAGGGTTAGGCACTAGTTGGAGGGTTAAGGTGGGGAAGGTTAGGGTTAGGCACTAGTTGGAAGGTTAGGGTGGGGGTAGGTTAGGGTTAGGCACTAGTTGGAGGGATAGGTGGGGGAAGGTTAGGTTTAGGCACTAGTTGGAGGGTTAGGGTGGGGGTAGGTTAGGGTTAGGTAATAGTTGGAGGGATAGGTGGGGTAGGTTAGGGTTAGGTACTAGTTGGAGGTATAGGTGAGGGTAGGTTAGGGTTAGGCACTAGTTGGAGGGTTAGGATGGGGGGTAGGTTAGGGTTAGACACTAGTTGGAGGGTTAGGGTGGGGGTAGGTTAGGGTTAGGCACTAGTTGGAGGGTTAGGTGGGGGTAGGTTAGGGTTAGGCACTAGTTGGAGGGTTAGGGTGGGGGTAGGTTAGGGTTAGGTAATAGTTGGAGGGATAGGTGGGGTAGGTTAGGGTTAGGCACTAGTTGTAGGTATAGGTGAGGGTAGGTTAGGGTTAGGCACTAGTTGGAGGGTTAGGGTGGGGATAGGTTAGGGTTAGGCACTAGTTGGAGGTATAGGTGAGGGTTAGGCACTAGTTGGAGGGTTAGGGTAAGGGTAGGGTTAGGCACTAATTGGAGGTATAGGTGAGGGTAGGTTAGGGTTAGGCACTAGTTGGAGGGTTAGGGTGAGGGTAGGTTAGGGTTAGGCACTAGTTGGAGGTATAGGTGAGGGTAGGTTAGGGTTAGGCACTATTTGGAGGGTTAGGTGAGGGTAGGTTAAGTTTAGGTACTAGTTGGAGGGTTAGGGTGGGGGGAGGTTAGGGTTAGGCACTAGTTGGAGGGTTAAGGTGGAGGTAGGTTAGGGTTAGGCACTAGTTGGAGGTATGGGTGAGGGTAGGTTAGGGTTAGGCACTAGTTGGAGGGTTAGGTGAGGGTAGGTTAAGGTTAGGTACTAGTTGGAGGGTTAGGGTGGGGGGAGGTTAGGGTTAGGCACTAGTTGGAGGGTTAGGGTGGGGGTAGGTTAGGGTTAGGCACTAGTTGGAGGTATGGGTGAGGGTAGGTTAGGGTTAGGCACTAGTTGGAGGGTTAGGATGGGGGTAGGTTAGGGTTAGGCACTAGTTGGAGGGTTAGGATGGGGGGTAGGTTAGGGTTAGGCACTAGTTGGAGGGTTAGGGTGGGGGTAGGTTAAGGTTAGGTACTAGTTGGAGGGATAGGTGGGGGTAGGTTAGGGTTAGGCCACCCTTTATTTGATCTGCTGTAACTGTGGCCTACTATTGGGAATGTAAACTTCCCCGAAGCAAATCTTGTGTCACCATTTGTGCGTCGACCTCATATCTACCTTCTATACTTCTAAACCTCTGTCTAGCATTTTTCTGTTGACCTAATCCATGTTACCATATGGTGCCAACCTATTGACAGTCTTCTTAGATGCTAGATCTTCTACACCAAACCCCACTGACCACCAGGGACATTTTCTCCCCATTCTAGTCATGTCAACGTTTCAGAAGTGTCAAAAAGATTTAATGTCAATGTCAACATGTCAAGCATGTGGGCATTCTGACCATGTCATCATTCTGATGTCGACATGTTGAAATATTCCACAAATCACATGCTTATTTACATGTGCTAAACTGCACTAGAAACTAGTTACAACTATTGCACAAAAAAAACACAAATCACATATTTTGGTGTACGGACTATTCGTCTAAATCTGAGAATCTGATTGGCTGCCATCACTGAACCAGTTGCTATTACTCACAGATGTCAATAAAGGGATAATCCATAGGTAATATAACTTTCTGTGATCTGTGACACACATATTGCAACATGTAAGACCATCTGACCAGTGGCGGATCCCGGGGAGGGGCTGCAATTCAAGATTCAAATAGGGGAGCCCAGGCAACTGCCACCAACTGCCATTCCAAACTGACTCACTGACACTGTGGGCGTGGCTCCCCTATTTGAATTTCGAACTGTGATGCAGCCCCCCCCCCCCCCCCCCCCCTGGAGCCGCCACTGCATCTAAAGCCGACATGTAAGCGCGGGCATGTTTCTCCCGCACATGAAAGGACACATTTCTTCATCAGCAACATAAAGAACTTTCCGGTATTTCATATTCTGCTGCTATTTTATTACAGCTGCCTTTCATGTGTCCCATGTTAAGCACGGCGGCCGCCCCTCTCCAATTTCACCCAGCTCTCCACCGCGATTGCATTTCAAAGTGCTTTTATTTTCCGGATAACAGCTATTGTGTCCTGCTCACAGCTCCTCGCTGAATGGCAGCATGTCATACCGATGGCCTGGGGAATACAGGTCCGGTAAGGGAAGACTGCAGGAATGTGTTCCCCGAGATACAGACCTGCTCTAGTTTCTACAAGATGAAATAGGTCAGGGAGAACCGCTGGCTGCTGCTGGAATGTGGTGCTTCAGTCATGGGAATGCTGAACGCCGTCAGATGGGACTTGAGACTTGGACTTGGAAAATAATAAAGTGGAGAGAGATAAACTACCAACCAATCAGCTCCTATACAGTGGTGTCCCTTACCTGCGGCAGAAGGGGGTCCATGCATTCGCCGCAGGCGCGCACAATGAAAGGGGGGTGGTTTAATGGGAGGGGGTGTGGCTTAGGCACAAAGAGAAATATTGTTTATTGTATACCAGAATGTCCTAGAATCTTCTTACGCAGGTCTGGAGGCAGCTGTATGTATTCCTCTCTCCACCCTCAGGCTAAGTACATACTAAACTGCAACAGCAGAAACAGTGTAAGATAGGACATACAATTACACAAAGTGTAACCACTCAGCTGTTACCTGTCATTTGACTCGATAATGATAGAATACCTAAGACTGGGGTAGCCAACCCTAGTCCTCGAGAGCTACCAACAGTGCATGTTTTGCCGGTCTCCTCACAGACTCACAAGTGAGCTAATTAGCTCCATCTGTGTATCTTTTAAAATGTGTCAGTGATTAATGAGTGCAGCTGTGCAGCAGCTAGGTTGTCTGGAAAATGTGCACTGTTGGTAGCTCTCGAGGGCTAGGGTTGGCTACCACTGACCTAAGACTTACCTGTGTGGGGAATATGGGAATGTAGGCTGTCTATAGCCAGTGAGCCGACTTCCCCGTAACTGGTGGTACTCCCATTATTCATATGCATTGTTTTCCCTTACACTGTAGACACAGCTATTAGCCCCTTCCTGACAGAGCTAGTTTTTGCGTTCCTGACAGAGCCATTTTTTTCAAATCTGACATGTCTCACTTAAGTGGGGATAACTTTTTTTTGCTTTTACTTATCCCAGTGATTTTGAGATTGTTTTTTCGTGACACATTGTACTTCAAATTAGTGGTAAATTTGGGTCGATACAGTCTGTGTTTTTTTGTGAAAAATACCAAAATGTCGTGAAAAAATGGAAAATTTAGCGATTTGCAAAATGTTAAATTTTCTGCTTGTGAGACAAATAATCATACCACTCAAAATAGTTAATAACTAACATAGACCATATGTCTATTTTATGTTTCCATCATTATTTCAACTTCCTTTTAATTTTTTTGGACACTAGGAGGCTTACAATATGAATAGCAAATTCTCAAATTTTCAAGAGAATTTCAAACACTGATTTTTTTAGGGACCAGTTCAGTTCTGATATGACTTTGAGGGACTTGTATGTGAGACACCCCCATAAATGATGCCATTTCAAAAACTGCACCCCTCACAGTATTCAAAACAGCATTTTAGAAGTTTGTTAACCCTTTAGGTGTTTCACAGGAATTAAAACAAAGTGTAGGTGAAATTTCAAAATTTCATTTTTTTTGCAGATTTGCAATTTTAATACATTTTTCTAAGGAACACAGTACATTTTACTAGAGAAATGTGACTAAAAATTGATTCCCCCAATTCTTTTGTTTTCAAAAATATCCTATATGTGGCCCTAGTGTGCACGTTGACCAAACCACAGGCTTCATAATAGAAGGAGCACCTACTTGATTTTGGAGCCTCCTTTTTATGAGATTATTTTTTAGGCACCATGTAGGTTTCTAGGCACCATAAGATGCTAAAATTTAGGAACCCCCCCACAAGTTACCCCATTTTGCAAACTACACCCCTCAGGGAATTCATCTAGGGGTATAGTGTACATTTCAAACCCCCAGGGGTTTCACCAATTTTGATACAACTGGGCAGTGAAAATGAAAAATTACATTTTTTACACAAAAATGCAGTTCTGGCTCAAAATTTTTCATTTTCACAAGGAATGAAGGAGACAAAGCATCCCAAAATCTGTGCCCCAATTTCTCCCGAGTACCGCAATGCCTCACATGTGACCAAAAAATACCAGTTGGGTGCATGGCAGGACTCAGAAGGGAAGGAGTGATTTTTGGATTTTGCAGCTCAGATTCTGGTGGAATTTTGGTGGGTGCTATGTCGCATTAGCAAGACCCCCCAAGCACCAATACAGTGGAACCCCCCCACAAGTGACCCCATTTTGCAAACTACACCCCTCAGGGAATTCATCTAGGGGTATAGTGTACATTTCAAACCCCCAGGGGTTTCACCAATTTTGATACAAGTGGGCAGTGAAAATGAAAAATTACATTTTTTTACACAAAAATGCAGTTCTGGCTCAAAATTTTTCATTTTCAGAAGGTATGAAGGAGAAAAAGCACCCCAAAATCTGTGCCCCAATTTCTCCCGAGTACGGCAATGCCTCACATGTGAACAAAAAATACCAGTTGGGTGCATGGCAGGACTCAGAAGGGAAGGAGTGATTTTTGGATTTTGCAGCACAGATTTTGGTGGAATGAATGGTGGGTGCTATGTTGCACCAATACAGTGGAACCCCCCCACAAGTCACCCCATTTTGCAAAGTACACCCCTCAGGGAATTCATCTAGGGGTATAGTGTACATTTCAAACCCCCAGGGGTTTCACCAATTTTGATACAAGTGGGCAGTGAAAATGAAAAATTACATTTTTTTACACAAAAATGCAGTTCTGGCTCAAAATTTTTCATTTTCAGAAGGTATGAAGGAGAAAAAGCACCCCAAAATCTGTGCCCCAATTTCTCCCGAGTACGGCAATGCCTCACATGTGACCAAAAAATACCAGTTGGGTGCATGGCAGGACTCAGAAGGGAAGGAGTGATTTTTGGATTTTGCAGCTCAGATTCTGGTGGAATTTTGGTGGGTGCTATGTCGCATTAGCAAGACCCCCAAAGCACCAATACAGTGGAACCCCCCCACAAGTGACCCCATTTTGCAAACTACACCCCTCAGGGAATTCATCTAGGGGTATAGTGTACATTTCAAACCCCCAGGGGTTTCACCAATTTTGATACAAGTGGGCAGTGAACATGAAAAATTACATTTTTTTACACAAAAATGCAGTTCTGGCTCAAAATTTTTCATTTTCAGAAGGTATGAAGGAGAAAAAGCACCCCAAAATCTGTGCCTTAATTTCTCCCGAGTACGGCAATGCCTCACATGTGAACAAAAAATACCAGTTGGGTGCATGGCAGGACTCAGAAGGGAAGGAGTGATTTTTGGATTTTGCAGCTCAGATTCTGGTGGAATTTTGGTGGGTGCTATGTCGCATTAGCAAGACCCCCCAAGCACCAAGACAGTGGAACCCCCCCACAAGTGACCCCATTTTGCAAACTACACCCCTCAGGGAATTCATCTAGGGGTATAGTGTACATTTCAAACCCCCAGGGGTTTCACCAATTTTGATACAAGTGGGCAGTGAACATGAAAAATTACATTTTTTTACACAAAAATGCAGTTCTGGCTCAAAATTTTTCATTTTCAGAAGGTATGAAGGAGAAAAAGCACCCCAAAATCTGTGCCCCAATTTCTCCCGAGTACGGCAATGCCTCACATGTGACCAAAAAATACCAGTTGGGTGCATGGCAGGACTCAGAAGGGAAGGAGTGATTTTTGGATTTTGCAGCTCAGATTCTGGTGGAATTTTGGTGGGTGCTATGTCGCATTAGCAAGACCCCCCAAGCACCAAGACAGTGGAACCCCCCCACAAGTGACCCCATTTTGCAAACTACACCCCTCAGGGAATTCATCTAGGGGTATAGTGTACATTTCAAACCCCCAGGGGTTTCACCAATTTTGATACAAGTGGGCAGTGAACATGAAAAATTACATTTTTTTACACAAAAATGCAGTTCTGGCTCAAAATTTTTCATTTTCAGAAGGTATGAAGGAGAAAAAGCACCCCAAAATCTGTGCCCCAATTTCTCCCGAGTACGGCAATGCCTCACATGTGACCAAAAAATACCAGTTGGGTGCATGGCAGGACTCAGAAGGGAAGGAGTGATTTTTGGATTTTGCAGCACAGATTTTGGTGGAATGAATGGTGGGTGCAATGTTGCACCAATACAGTGGAACCCCCCCACAAGTCACCCCATTTTGCGAAGTACACCCCTCAGGGAATTCATCTAGGGGTATAGTGTACATTTCAAACCCCCAGGGGTTTCACCAATTTTGATACAAGTGGGCAGTGAAAATGAAAAATTACATTTTTTTACACAAAAATGCAGTTCTGGCTCAAAATTTTTCATTTTCAGAAGGAATGAAGGAGACAAAGCACCCCAAAATCTGTGCCCCAATTTCTCCCGAGTACGGCAATGCCTCATGTGTGACCAAAAAGTGGCAGGACTCAGAAGGGAAGGAGTGATATTTGGAGTTTGCAGCACAAATTCTGGTGGAATGATGGTGGGTGCTATGTCGCATTAGCAAGACCCCCAAAGCACCAATACAGTGGAACCCCCCCACAAGTGACCCCATTTTGCAAACTACACCCCTCAGGGAATTCATCTAGGGGTATAGTGTACATTTCAAACCCCCAGGGGTTTCACCAATTTTGATAAAACTGGGCAGTGAACATGAAAAATTACATTTTTTTACACAAAAATGCAGTTCTGGCTCAAAATTTTTCATTTTCAGAAGGTATGAAGGAGAAAAAGCACCCCAAAATCTGTGCCCCAATTTCTCCCGAGTACGGCAATGCCTCACATGTGACCAAAAAATACCAGTTGGGTGCATGGCAGGACTCAGAAGGGAAGGAGTGATTTTTGGATTTTGCAGCACAGATTTTGGTGGAATGAATGGTGGGTGCTATGTTGCACCAATACAGTGGAACCCCCCCACAAGTCACCCCATTTTGCGAAGTACACCCCTCAGGGAATTCATCTAGGGGTATAGTGTACATTTCAAACCCCCAGGGGTTTCACCAATTTTGATACAAGTGGGCAGTGAAAATGAAAAATTACATTTTTTTACACAAAAATGCAGTTCTGGCTCAAAATTTTTCATTTTCACAAGGAATGAAGGAGAAAAAGCACCCCAAAATCTGTGCCCCAATATCTCCCAAGTACGGCAATGCCTCACATGTGACCAAAAAATACCAGTTGGGTGCATGGCAGGACTCAGAAGGGAAGGAGTGATTTTTGGATTTTGCGGCTCAGATTCTGGTGGAATGAATGGTGGGTGCTATGTGGCATTAGCAAGACCCCCGAAGCACGGTGAAATTATGAACCTAATATTCCATAGATGTGTGGTATATTTTAAAACACTCCTTTATACATAGGCCGGGTTTGTCGGGGCAAGTGTCACACTGGAAAATAGTTTGCTTTCTTATTCCCTTTTTATAGCAAACTTTGCACCTTTTTTGTGTCCTGCCCTTTTTTCCAGTGGAGGGGATTTCATCAGGAAAATGCTGCCCTGGTACAATACGGGGGCCAGTACTAGAAGTACTGGGGCCCTCTGCCTGCTGGTTCCCAAATATTAGGCCCTTTATGACTTCCTCTTGAAAGTGCATAAATGTCCCCCTCTGGCCGGTAGAACGGAATAGCACGTAAGCGTTATACAGTGCCATCTGGATGATATACACGGCCACCTTCTTGTACCAGATTTTTGTTTTCCGCAGGGCACTGTACGGCTTCAGTACCTGATCTGAAAGATCCACTCCGCCCATGTACCTATTGTAATCCAGGATACAATTAGGTTTTGAGGTGTGGGTACTGGTACCTCGTACAGGGACGGAGGTGGTACTGTCTCCGTGAATTGTTGTCAGTATAAGGACATCCCTCTTGTCCTTATATTTGACCAACAACATATTTTCGTTGCATATTCCCCTGCTTTCACCCCTTCTCATTACTTGGGCAATGTGCGTTTTTGGGAGGCCTCTTTGGTTCTTGCGCACAGTACCGCAAGCTGCTGTACCTCTTGAACCAAGGGCCTTAAACAGGGGGATGCTAGTGTAAAAGTTATCCACATAGAGGTGATAACCTTTATCCAGGAAGGGGTGCACTAAATCCCAGACAATTTTCCCACTAACACCTACGAGGGAGGGGGGGCATTCTGGCGGTTCAATTCTTGAATCCTTCCCTTCATAAACCCTAAACCTGTGGGTGTACCCTGAGGTGCTTTCACACAGTTTATACATTTTTATGCCATACCTTGCCCTCTTACTGGGAAGGTACTGGCGGAATTTAACCCTTCCTTTAAAATGTATAAGGGACTCGTCGATACAAATAAATTTTTCAGGGATGTACACCTCTTCAAATTTGGCACTGAAATGATCAATGACCGGCCTGACTTTGAATAGCCGGTCAAAGGTGGGATCATCTCTGGGTGGGCACTGTGCATTATCGGTGTAATGTATAAATTTAAGAATTGTCTCAAATCGAGTCCGGGTCATGGCCATACGGTAAAATGGAGTACTGTACAGAACATCTGTACTCCAATATTGCCTAATTTCTGGCTTTTTTACTATGCCCATATGAAACACCAGACCCCAAAACGTCATCATCTCTACTGCATCTACAGGGGTCCACCTAGCAAATGATGACGTGGGGTTTTGAGCAATAAACTGCTGGGCATATAAATTAGTTTGGTCCACCATTAAATTTATAAAATCATCAGAGAAAAATAATTTGAAAAAGTCAATTTCTCTGAGACCTGTGGAATCAAATTGGATTCCTGGCATGGCCAAAAACTCAGGAACCTGGGGCTCAAAATTGTCTGGTGGTGGGGTCCATACGAGATCAATTGTTGGGGGGGGGGTCTCAGCTGCTCTACGGGGGAGTCTTTGAGGGGGTCCCTCATCACCAGAGGAGGAAGAGGAGCTTAAGACGAATCCTTCAAATTCCCCGCTTGCATCACTGGCTGTGTCAGAGTCAGAGGCAAGCATGGCATATGCCTCCTCCACTGAATACATTCTCCTGGATGACTGGGAGGACATTTGGGAGGACATTTGGGAGGACATTTGGGATGCCATTTTTATTTTTGTGTTACTGGTAGTGAAATGTTTCAACACGTGTATAGTGTAGGGGGGGGTACAAACTTTATTTCAACCCGGGGGGTATGTAGTGTGTATGTAGTGCAGAAAAAAAAAAAATACTTTATACCAATAAAAAAAAAAAAAAAATGAAGGGGTTAAAAATAAAAAATTGAAGGGGTTAAAAAAAAAAAAAAAAAAGGTCCTGCGCCAAAAATTGAGCACAGATGTTGGTCAGTAACGTCTGTCACTGAACAGCGCTCAAAGGCAACAGGAATTTGATAAAAAAAAAAAAAAAATAGATCAACCCTGTGCCGAAAAAGCTGATCAGTGATGTACGTCACTGATCAGCGCACAGTGGCCACAGGACACCCACAAAATCACAGTGTGTGTAAAAAAAAAATTAAAAAAAGACCCCACAGCACTCACAAAAAAAAAAAAGGTGATCAGTGATGCGACACTGATTACCAGTGAGGGGCAGCAGGTGCACAACCTTTGGTGCAACTGACAGTGCAACTGACAGGTATATATAAAAAAAAAAAAACCTCTGTACCCCCAAAAAAGTTGCTGATCACCTCAGATATAGTGATCAGCACAAAAGGCGGGGGCAGCAGACACAAAATTTAGCACTCTCTATCACTCTCTGTCACTATCTCTCTCTATCTCTCTATCTCTCACTATCTATCACTCTATGACACTGCAGCAGCAGCACTGACAGGTATATCTATATATAAAAAAAAACCTGCGCCCCCAAAAAGTTGCTGATCAGTTAATTTATACTGATCAGCACAAAAGGAGGGGGCAGCAGTCAGTTATATAAAAAAATATATAGCACAATCTGTCACTATCTCTCTCTATCTCTCTCTCTCTATCTCTCTCTATCTCTCTATAACTATCACACTGCAGCAGCACAAAATATAGCACTCTGTCACTAGGCCTCTCTATCTATCTCTCTCTCTCTCTCTCTCTCTCTCTCTCTATCTCTCTCTCTCTATCTATAACTATATCACACTGCAGCAGCACAAAATATAGCACTCTCTGACACTATCTCTCTCTCTATCTCTCTCTATCTCTCTCTATCTATCTCTCTATCTAGCTATTACACTGCAGCAGCACAATTTCACAGCACAGGAAGGCACAAGTAGCAACAGGATCCAGGAAGCATCCAGCACACTACAAGCACAGATCAAGCAGTGATCAAGCAGTGATGAAGCAGTGATCAGGTAAGTATGGAGCAAGGTTCTGGTCAGTATATGGCGGCAGGTGGGCACGGTGACCGCACTGCACGCTATTCCAGACCGGAATGGCGTCTGCAGTGCAGTCACCGTTAGTTTAAACCCCCCTCCATGGCTGTGATTGGTCCGTCGGTCCGACGGACCAATCACGGCCTTTGGGGGCGGGCGGGGTGAGGTGGGGTGACACCAGTGTCACCCTTACACCCCGCGGTGATTGGTGCTGTACTTTACAGCACCAATCACCTCCGATCCCGTGTCACCGGCGAACGTTATTCGCCGGTGACACAGGAAAACGCTGTGAATGGCTGTTCACACTGAACAGCCAATCACAGCGATCGCCGACGGGGGGGCGGCATCGCAGCCCCCCCTGGGCATGCACGGACATGTCTGCTGTCAGGGACAGCAGACATGTTGAAACTGTCACCGCGTCTATAGACACGGTGACAGTTTAAATCCATGACGTACATTTACGCCATGTGTCGGGAAGTGCTTCCCGACCATGACGTAAATGTACGTCAAATGTCGGGAAGGGGTTAGTGGTACCTAGATTCCCATCTGTGTCCCTCAATAAGGGCTATATTTACTAAAGTTTGTGGTTTTTTTTTTTTTAATGGGGATGTTTCAAATAAGAACCAATCAGATTATACTTATTTATCTAGCACCTTCTAGAATATCTATTTCTAAAAATATGAACTTTAGAAGGTATATCCCCTAGCATCCCTTACCAGTGCAGTGAGACACATCATCATGTGACTGGTGGGGAAATGTCTCAGTCTTATGAGTTTTATGTTGGAAAAGGCTTTGTTTGTACCAGTGCAGTGTCTCAGTCATGTTACTTTTGGAAAAGGCTTCTACCATACCGGTACAGGTTCTCGGTCATGTGGCTTTTAGAAAAGGCTTCTACCATATCGGTACAGGGTCTCGGTCATGTGGCTTTTGGAAAAGGCTTCTACCATACCGGTACAGGTTCTCGGTCATGTGGCTTTTAGAAAAGGCTTCTACCATATCGGTACAGGGTCTCGGTCATGTGGCTTTTGGAAAAGGCTTCTACCATACCGGTACAGGGTCTCGGTCATGTGGCTTTTGGAAAAGGCTTCTACCATACCGGTACAGGGTCTCGGTCATGTGGCTTTTGGAAAAGGCTTCTACCGTACCGGTACAGCATCTTAGGTATGTGACTGTTGGAAAAGGCTTCTACTGTACTGGTACAGGGTCTCAGTCATGTAACTTTTGAAAAACGTTTCTACCGTAACGATACAGGGACTCAGTCATGTGACTGTTGGAAAAGGCTTCGTACCGGTCCAGGGTCACAGTCATGTGACTGTTGGAAAAGGCTTCTACCGTACCTCATGTGACTGGTGGAAAAGGCTTCTACCATACCTGTACAGCATCTCAGTCATGTGACTTTCGGAAAAGGCTTCTACCGTACTGGTACAGCATCTCAGTCATGTGACTGTTGAAAAAGGCTTCTACTGTACCGGGACAGCGTCTCAGTCATGTGACTGGTGGAAAAGGCTTCTACCATACCTGTAAGCATCTCTGTCATGTGACTTTCGGAAAAGGCTTCTACCGTACCGGTACAGCATCTCAGTCATGTGACTGTTGGAAAAGGCTTCTACCGTACCGGGACAGCGTCTCAGTCATGTGACTGGTGGAAAAGGCTTCTACCATACCTGTACAGCATCTCAGTCATGTGACTTTCGGAAAAGGCTTCTACCGTACCGGTACAGAATCTCAGTCATGTCAGAAGTATCTCAGTCATGTCATTTAAAATGTGTGAAAAGCTTTTCTTGTGTCTCAGTCATGTGACTATTGGAAAAACATCTTATTCATGTGATGCAAAGTTGGAAAATACAATTTTTTTTTTGGTACCATTGTTGGGAAAGGCTTTACTTATACAAATGTCGTGTCAAAGTCATGTGACTGTTGGGAAAACATCTCAGTCATGTGACTACAAGGTTGGTAAAGGCTGTACTTGTACCACTGCAGAGTCTCAGTCATGTTGAGAAAGTATTGAAGTCATGTGATTGTTGGGAAAAGCTTCCATTGCACATATGCACTGCCTCATCATGTGACTTTTCAGCATCTGAAGGACACGTACAATTGAACCACAGGTCCCAAAGTGGTCTATTTATAAACCAGTTCCAACAATACAGGCTTGCATGTTTTTCATTACAGTCTCATTTTAAATATTGCTTGCATAATAAGACATTTGTTTTATAGAAATATACAATACAAACAGTTTTAATATCACACGGTTTTTCCCTTTATCTTTCTTTTTTATTATTTGTGCTTGAAATATTGGTCTCTACACCATATTTATATATAATGTTCGCTCTGATATAAATACGTATTACAATAGAAATAAAAAAAAAATAATAAACTCCAACGCTTGCTCCACTCATTTATGAGTTTTGGCTTTCGATGGATGTTTTTCCCCAGCCGTTGGAGAGACGACCTCCAAGGTGACCACCACCTGTCTCAGTTCACTTAGTCCACATCCAAATGGATATTTTTCCATTTGAGAAGGACAATTAGCTCTGGTATATAAAAGTTGTGAGTGCTCTGGATTATTCCTGGAAGACATCAATCCCAGCCAAAGTCGTGGCCAGTCATCTGGTAGAACTTCATGTTATATGGTCTATAAAACTCCTGGAGACGTAGCAGGAGGTTCTTGTCTATATTAGGATGCGGGCGCCCCTTGGATTTGCCCAAACACCTGGGTTTGCCACTTCCCTCTGGCTTCTTCAAGCAAGGGAAGCCCTTGGTTTTATTGAAGAAGAAATGTTTTTCTGTTACAACCCTCCTTAGACCCAAAAAGTCTTGCACCCGGCCCATCTCCCCAGCAGGGTCGCTGACTAGTCTCTCACCGCTGACAAAAAGGAATTTGGAGAGAGGGAAATACTGCAGCCAGTTTTCTAAGTGCTCAGAGTAGATACCAATGCGGATGGCACTCCAAGAGGTATCGATCGTCCCTGTGCTGGTGTTTTTGAAGGCCAGCTCTTGGAAGGTGGGTAGGGACGGCGTTTTAGACAGCGTCTGTGTATAGTCAGAGATAGCCCTGGTCACTGGATTTCTGACCACCACTATAAGCTTGGTGTCCTTGGACATTTCGTATATTCGCTTGGGTGCCTCAACGGTTACAAAGTAACTTGGCGTCTTCTCCATAGTAATCTGACCACCTATTGTCCTTGGCATCAGGTTCCTTAATAGAAAAAAGAAATAGGTTTAGTTTCAATCAAAGGAGGACAAAGTGACACAAGAATCGTAGGCGCATTGTACATCTGAGAAAAGCGGGCATAAGACCAAATTGGCTGGGCATAGCAAGACGTGGCTTCCTGGTGCCCATTCCAAGCCTGATCCAATTGGATTATCTCTGACAGGGCCATCCATCAATCTACTATACATGGTGAAAGACTTGACCATTCCAGGTTGAAATAAACCACTGCAGCATTACATTTTTGACAATCTGCGGCCCGATATCGATAATCCACAGCAGTTCCAACTGTCGGAAGATTTAATACCGACTGTCAAATTGACCAGTATTTCCTACTGTCACAAATGTTCCGACAGTTGGAAACAACAAGATTGAATACCCCCCATTATGTCCGTGTCTAGTGTAAAGAGTGACAATTTATTACAAAACTATTTTTTATGCTTTTGAGTCTATAATTGCTGTACACAATAATGCGGCAACAGAAGATACGGTTTAGTTGCAACCTATGGGTGACCTTTGACCTCAGAGGAAATCACCACGGTGTCAACAAGAAAAATTAAATATTACTTGCGATTTTCTTTTGCCCTTTAACAAATGAGACCGATGAAGAGAAGGGTGATTTGTAATGTTCACCTTTGAGTATATATAAGGTTACCGTAGGCCAGGGTCAACGTGACAATGATTCAGATGGCGTATAACAGTATTTATTTTTGAAAAAATAACAATTATAAATCACTGTCTTATTCATCACAGTCTGTTGCTCGGAGAAGGGGGGGGGGGGGGTATGGACAGACAGCTCCAGCCAAATGTGACTTGTGTTGATCTAATGACCTGTACTAGCATTTCTCCATGTATCGGCAGGGAGGTGAGGGGGCAAACTCATGTCAGTCAATATTCTCCTCCCATGTATCACACATCAACCTCATTACTGTGATACTGTGAACACCAAAGATGTCTATACAGGAGCATAGACTGTAACTAGGCTTGCATGGTATTGTATAGGATTATACCCACAGACGATGACCCCACCCCTATAGCATCCTCTTAACAGCTCACTCTGTGAGTCTAGCAGAAAACACAGGGGACTGGCACATCAGTTGTGAGACTGGCACATCAGTTGTGAGACTGGCACATCAGCTGCACTCCGAATGGAACTTGCAACATATCTATTGTGGACACATGTGCAATAGCCATGGATTTATTTGTAAAGGCAGCTGGTAAACCAAACGTCCTGATGTTGGCAGAACAGTTAGCTTTGCGGTCACCGTCCCACCGGCCACCCCTGGGCATGTGCGCAGCACCTACTCATTGCATTGTGGGCCTCGGGGGATGCCCAGCATGATGAACATGGGGGTATGGCTCATGGGCACAGCATCTCTCTCATACCCACAGTCCCCTTGCCTAAAAGACCACACCCTTTTTTAAGGCACGCACCCAACCATAACATCAAGATTGTTCCCAGGTATGGATAAAATGTAACATTTTATTTCTATGGACCTCAAATGGCTGTACTTATTCCTTGTTGTGTTTTAGGCTGCATTCTCAGTAATGTCACTGGCTCTTAGCAACTGTGCATAAGCTGCATTCTCAATGATGTCACTGGTTCCTAGTGAACTGACTGGCTTCCTTCTCAGTGATGTCACTGGTTCCTAGTGACCTAGCCGGCTGTATTCTCAATGATGTCACTGGTTCCAGTGGCGTAACTATAGCTCTGCAGCCCCCGCGGTAGCGGGGAGGCGCAGAGAAAGTTTGGGCGCCGGGGGTCTGCGGGGCTATAGTTACCCGCTGCTGTCTGCGGTACCTGCCTGCCGTGCCGTGCCTGCCATCACAGTCCTGTTTCTGTTAGCGCTGGCTCCTGCTTCTATAATGAAAACGGACACATAGAAAATGGCTGCCCCCATACTGCAGACAGTTTTTTGTCTGCAGTATGGGGGCAGCCATTTTCTAAGATTCACTTTTCATTATTAGCAGCGGGAGCCAGCGCTATGGGCATGGGGGGGGGGCGCCGAGGGGAGGGGGAGTGGGGGGGGGGCGATTTTTTTTTTGCGGCGGGGGGGGGGGGGGGGGCATAATAAGTAGTTACGCCACTGACTGGTTCCTAGTGACCTAGCTGGCTGCATTCTCAGTGATTTCACTGGCTCCTAGCAACTGTGGATAAGCTTCACTCTCAATGATGTCACTGATTCCTAGGGAACAAGCTGGCTGCATTCTCAATGCTGTCACTGGCTCCTAGTGAACTGACTGGCTTCCTTCTCAGTGATGTCACTGGTTCCTAGTGACCTAGCTGGCTGTATTCTCAATGATGTCACTGGTTCCTAGTGAACTGACTGGCTTCCTTCTCAGTGATGTCACTGGTTCCTAGTGACCTAGCTGGCTGTATTCTCAATGATGTCACTGGTTCCTTGGTGAACTAGCTGGCTGCATTCTCAGTGATGTCACTGGTTCCTAGTGACCTAGCTGGCTGTATTCTCAATGATGTCACTGGCTCCTAGTGAACTGACTGGCTTCCTTCTCGGTGATGTCACTGGTTCCTAGTGACCTAACTGGCTGTATTCTCAATGATGTCACTGGTTCCTAGTGAACTGACTGGCTTCCTTCTCAGTGATGTCACTGGTTCCTAGTGAACTGACTGGCTTCCTTCTCAGTGATGTCACTGGTTCCTAGTGACCTAGCTGGCTGTATTCTCAATGATGTCACTGGTTCCTTGGTGAACTAGCTGGCTGTATTCTGTTAAATATTATTAAAAATGGATGTTTCCAGTATATTTAGGTGACAAGTGCACATTTAGGTTGGAAATAATGATGTATGCACTTTATATTAGTGACTGTCCACCTTGGGGGTTATTCTGGCTGAATCACAAGGCCTTGCGAGTCCACGAAACCCGGCCTTGCGAATGGTGGCCTAGGAGCCACCCATTCGCAAGGGCAATTCCCTCACAGGGCCTAGTGGAATCCACCAAGCTGCCCCACGCCCCTCCACGCCCCCACCCACACACTTGGGAGCCGTGGCCGCATGCACCCGGCATCTGCACATGCACAGAAATGCGTCTGACGCATACCATCAGACCCCCTTACGAGCGAAGGGGTCCGAAGGAACAGACCTGAATAAGGCCCCTTATCTCATACATAATAATTAACTCATTGATGTCAGTTAAGCCTAAACACACAGAAAAAAAAGTAGATAACTTCTGCATCCCGCCAGTCTTTCCGTGGAGCCCGACTGTCCCCTTTCTGCTGGCTTGTAACCTATTCAGCACCAATGTTAATTAAAGTCTGTCTTTTCTCGAAATGGTCTTGCTTAATTATTGATACGGCGCATCTGTGTCTGACACACAACGGATACTAAGCATTGAGTGTGCCTGACGCATCCCGTTCCATGTGTTCCAATCACTTTAATTAAACTTACAGCCAATACTGAGTGACCTTAAGAGAATTCTATGTTGGAATGCTAAGCATTGCCCACAGGTATCTGCAGCAAAGAGCACAGCACGGTACCTGTACTACAGCTGACACTAAGCCCAGGGGAGCTGGATTCTATCTGACTGCTGTGTCCGGCAGAGAATTCGGACACATTCACGTAGAAAGTAAAGCAATAGACAGACCATGCAAAACAAAAAAAAAAAACATACTTGTTTTCTCATTGTAACTATTGGATGCCCTTGGATATGACACAGCTCTGCTGTGCGCCCTGATTTTATAGAATTGTATGAGGAAAGCAGCTAAATGTCATATCCAATGTCGGCAATGGAAAGCAAGCCAATAGAATTGCAGTATGGTATTGACCTGATTCAGACCAGATTGCTCATCTGCAAATGTGCAGATGACTGAGATTGGTTAGCCGCCGCCCAGGTAGAGTGAAAACCCGCCCCGTGCAGATCTGCAAGCGAATTGCAAGTCTGCGACAGAGAAAGACTGACCTATCCTCACGCCTGACTTTCTCCATGTCGGGCGACTGAGCAGAGCTCCTCTGCCAGTCCCTGTCTCTGAGAACCGGGCAGCCACGACCAGACTTGCCAATCTGGCATTCAGGCCTTTCGGAATTTGCCAGAAATGGCAGATGGCCAGTCCATCCCTGGGTACAGAATGGCAAAAATGTACCCTGTGCCATCCACAATGCAGACCGGCACTTCAACCCTTGTGTGGCCCGATTTATAATACCAATATTGGGGTGCACACCCATGAAAATGGGTCCAGCATGATGTCCCCAATATGACACAACGCTGTACATTGAGGTGAAGGTAGAGGTAGCCCTGGACAAATAAGCTTGCAATCTGTGTGAAGACGCAAATGTCCCACCTCAGAGAGTACGGGTTCTCCAATGCAGAAATATAACTCATTTTATAATGAACATGTTCCTAAGCGCAATAGATTTTTCCAAAGCCTTCATTTTACCCTGTAATATCAAACAATTGATTTCCCATCTCCCGGCCTCATTACTGGCGGAGCAGAGACAATGTCTAATGATTCTTAATGGGCAGATGGAGGTGGAATATAAAAAAAATCTCCTTTATGCAGAATACACAAGAAGGAAAAGTGCACGGAAGGACGAGATGTACTAAGCCTTGTCAAGTGATAAAACAGAGAGCGTCAAACCATCAACCAATCAGCTCCTAACTGGCATTTTTTTCAAACATAGCCTGTAACATTACTGTTACTGGTACTTTATCACTCTCCATTTGATCACTTTTCAACCTTAGTACATCTGGCCCAGAAAGTGGGGTTGAGAAAGCGGAGAGGACACAGAGCCACTTGGTCCATAGCAACCAATCTGATTGGTTGCTATGGGCAACATGCCAGAAGCTGTAGTAAATGTACCCTGTAGTTTATGGTGTGTGGTGTGGGCTGCGATGTTGAATGGACGGGTGAATTCTAGCTGATACGATTGTGAAACGGGTTTGCATAAGATTTTACGCTATGCAGATAACAAGTCATTGTGGACGTAGCCTAAAGTCACACAAACGTGAAAAGAGATCTCCGCGCCCATCAGTCCTGTCCTCCTATTACACGGGCTTGTCAGTCATTGCAATCCTTTCTGCTGCCCTCTGATGGGGAAACAAGTCCGTATTAGATCCAACCAGCATTGGGCGGAAACACAGCAGACCATGGGCCAGATTCTCTAAGCTTCAAAAGTGATCAAATGGAGAGTGATAAACAACCAGCCAATCAGCTCCTTTCTGACATTTTTCAAACACAGTCACATGACATGGCAGGTAGGAGCTGATTGGCTGGCTGTTTATCACTCTCCATTTTATCACTTTTGAAGCTTAGAGAATCTGGCCCCATGTAACAGGGTGGTGCGGGGTCCCTTAATGAGGTTTAGATCGTTGGGTTGACGGTCATGAAAACGGTCGACACACAATAGGTCGACATTGTGGAAATGTCAACGCAAGCAAAATGCTGATGTGGGAAAAGGTCAACATGAGCTTTTCATGGTTTTTTGGGTGTCAATGTTGACATGGACACCGTGTTAGTGTACGGCGCACTCTCCATGCTTCGGGCACGGTGCCCCGCTCTGCTTGGCACACTATTGTATTCTCCCTCTATGCCACTGGGATGGTAAATTATGAACAAGTCCCTTGTGTTTTTTTTTTAATCATTAAAAAACTTATGTTGACCTTTTACCATGTCGACCTTTTTCGACCTAGATCAACATGTAACACGTGTCGACTTTCGTTGATGATGACATGGTCAAAATTACGACGTGATCATAATGTTAATACTTAACATGTTGAATGATGACAGTACATTTGATGACAGTACATTTGAGTGTTATTTTTAGGTTAAAATATGCCAAAAAAATAATATGTCGACATTTCGACCATGCAGCAAGAGGAGGCTGGTTGTACGTTTCATGAACGAATGCTGCATTCAACTTCTGAAGGCTGCAAAGTTTGGCTATTGTGTTCTCCTTCCCCCCCGGAATCTGACTTGCCAATCACCCTTTCTCCGCGCCCCACATGTAGCATATGTTGTTATTTCTGGGTGAGAGAGCCATCGCAACACTCCACATGCAGCGACTGTTCTGAGCGTTGCAGCGGGGGGGAATTGTGCATGGCGATAATGAGAAAATTAACCTCAGACGGGTCATCCAAGGTGCCGGGCTGCCAAAACTGAGGCATGACAAGCTATTAGCCACACAAAAAGTCTTGTGGTCAGCCGTGTCGGCGGCTCAGCTCCTAATGGAGATCCTTTGAGACGGCGGGCCCTGCCAGCTCTCGTCTCGCACCCTGAGAGGTGGGAAAATGCATCTGTTGTATCATACAGTAGAGTCTCACACGGAAAGTGCGGACAATTTTATTTTTTTCTCTCCCTTTCCACAGCCAACAGGAAGTCGCCTCTTAAAGTTTTAACGAACAATGTTTTGTTTTTTTGTTTTCTTCCGCTCTCTACCTCTAACTTTACACCACCTAAATCCCCCGCAGGGGTCATTTTTGAACTCTAAGTCCTTTTCTTTTTTCTAACTCTACTTTTGTTTCTCTTTTTTAGTTTTTTAGTTTTTCCACTCATTGTCAGCCAAATTCAAAGTCGGCCTCTCAGCCTCCCTCTGCAGAGGCTGCAATTTAATTGCCTTTAAGCTCAAGATGAATATGCTAATGTCCTCCCTTAATGAGGAAATGATCCGTCTGGAATAAAAACTGCTCCTGCTGACTTCAAGGCATTTCAATTAGCAGCGGGGGCGGTGGGGGGGGGGGTTTGGTCTGAGCGAAATCATTTTCATAACATCTCCCCTTTGCCCCAGCCTCCTAATTACAGCCCAGATTAGAGGCGAACACTGAAAGCGCTTTAACTGGTTCTACTGGTGGGGCAAAGGCCAACTTCTTATCTTTCACCAAAGGTCCGTAAATACGGCTGCCGCAATTATCCGCGCCGAGAACACACTTCAGGAAAACGTGAAATATTTATTGTAACACGGAGAGTCCATTTTTTTGGGGGATTTTTTTAAAAAACAAAAACAAAAAATTATTTTTAAAAAAAAGTGCCATAACAGGGAGCTTGGGAGAAGGACTTCGCCTCCGAACAGATCAAAGTTAACTGGGATAAGATATATCAAACCTCTAGTGTCTGTTCGGCTAGTCTAGAAGTGGTTGAGACTCAATATAAGTTACTGACTAGATGGTACCGCTGCCCAAATACTTTACATAAATTTACATAAGGGTGTGTCCCCGCTGTGTTGGAGATGTGGACAGGAACAGGGTACCTTACTCCATATATGGTGGGACTGCCATTTGATGGCACCATTTTGGGATAGTATGCGTGGAATGCATGGCTCGAATTCAAAAACACCTCCTAATCTAAAAACCTAATTCCTCAGACCATATAGAATCAAAGCCATGCCAGGAGAGTCTTGGGCTAGAACGGGCCCTAAGACCTGTCATTTGAGTCTTGACTTAGCTGATAGCTGGATAGAATCCTGGTCCACGTCGCTACGAACATACCCCCTTCCTCCTACGAACATACCCCCTTCCTCCTACGAACATAACCCCTTCCTCCTACGAACATACCCCCTTCCTCCTACGAACATACCCATTTCCTCCTACGAACATACCCCCTTCCTCCTACGAACATACCCCCTTCCTCCTACGAACATACCCCCTTCCTCCTACGAACATACCCCCTTCCTCCTACTAACATACCCCCTTCCTCCTACGAATATACCCATTTCCTCCTACGAACATACCCCCTTCCTCCTACGAACATACCCCCTTCCTCCTACGAACATACCCCCTTCCTCCTACGAACATACCCCCTTCCTCCTACGAACATACCCCCTTCCTCCTACGAACATATCCCCTTCCTCCTACGAACATACCCCCTTCCTCCTACGAACATACCCCCTTCCTCCTACGAATATACCCCCTTCCTCCTACGAACATACCCCCTTCCTCCTACGAACATACCTCCTTCCTCCTACGAACATACCCCCTTCCTCCTACGAACATACCCCCTTCCTCCTACGAACATACCCCCTTCCTCCTACGAACATACCCCCTTCCTCCTACGAACATACCCCCTTCCTCCTACGAACATACCCCCTTCCTCCCTCTTTCCCCTCTGTTTTTTTCCGTCTTTTTCTCTGTTCTATACTTTACTATCTATCTACTTAAATGTTTAAATGTTTTTATATTTTGGTGTTGCGAAGATACGGATGATATTGACAATTTATATTTAAGATTTGTGATGATTTGTCATCTTTATGTTTCGCGGCTATGTTATGTTTCCAAAATGTTTTCCTAAAATATTCTGATATTTCTGTTATTGATTAATGGAGAAAAAAAATTTCATATGTGAAAACTTTTGGAAAATAAAGAATTTATTAAAGAAAAAAAAAAGCGCAAATAGCAACATCCCAACTCAGTAGAAGTCCCATCTCAGTAAATTACCTCCATTGAGGTTTACATTCCCTCTCCAGGTAGACGTGGACCCAGTGCATGATGGGAAAGGTCCTCCCGGTAAAGGGGATCTTGCTGCTATATACAAATTGTATGTTATACCTGCACAACATCGGGTCTTTACTGACGTTCCATTTTGGGTGTCAAAAATGTTGCAGAATGTCTTAGAAATTTCTTATTTTTTTAAGTTGCAATGAGATTCCTTTCCCAGCGGCGTAACTATAGCACCGCAGCCCCCGCCACCGCGGGGGGGCGCTGTGCATGTGGGGGCGCCGGGGGCTGCGTTGCTATAGTTAAACCCCCCCCCAATCCCCCGCAGACTTACCTATCGCGCTGGTCCCGGCGGCTCCGTTCTTCTGCTGAGGACCACCACAAAATGGCCGCCCCCATATAGCACACAGTTCTCTGAAACTGTCTGCTGTATGGGGGCGGCCATTTTCTGGTGGTCCTCAGCAGAAGAACGGAGCCGCCGGGACCAACGCGATAGGTAAGGCTGTGGGGGATTGGGGGGGGGGGGTTGCATAGGCGGCGGGGCGGCAGGGCAGGGGGGGTAGGGGTGCTTGGCGGGGCGGCGGCGAGGGGGGGGGCGCCCCCCCCTAACGGCGGGGGGGCGCCCAAAACGTAGCTACACCACTGTCCTTTGCTATTCGACTAAACAGCAGAATAAGAACAAACATAAGGGGGACATTTTTTAAGAGTGGTAGGTCTATTTTACATGAGATGTTGCAATGGTCAACCAGTCAAAAACTATCTATTAAAGAGAATGAGCTGCAAATAGCAACGAATGAGTATAAACGCTCAGCCTGTGCTCCACAAAAAAGAGACATAATTGCTGGAGGGGGGAAGGCAGGTAGGGTAGGTGCCAGCTTAAAGCAAGAGTGAAGATAAGGTGAAGAACAAAAGATTAATGGCCCCTCCCCAGGGCATAGGCCATACTTAAGGAAGGTGGAGGATGGGGGTCATTACACTCAGAAGCAACCCCAGCAAGGATCATCCAGCAGCAAGAAACGGAACCAGAAATTATGCTAAGTATCTATTTATTTACAAGTATTCCTTCTTATTCTTTTACTTAATCTCCTATTCGGCACCCTGCCACCCTCTATAGTCGCCCGTCACAAACTCCCAATGTATGTTATGAATTCAATAGTCAATGCAGCATACACAGGTTCTGTTTCTGCCTGGTCACAGTGGCTCTGGTTCTGCCTGGTCACAGAGGTTCTGGTTCTGCCTGGTCACAGTGGGCAGGATTGCCATTGCTGCTCTCTTATTATGCATCTGTCCTCTCTCAGTAATACCACATGCTGTTTGGGCAACTTTCCCCTAAGGAATAAAGGCACCTTATAGGGTTTGTACACCAATTACCTAACAGTACAGTTGGGATTCAGGGCAGGAGTAGTTCAATGCTGCTTAATAGGAGGTTACTACAAGGGACAAGGCCAAAATAGTACTTTATATATATATAAGGGATTTAAGATTATACTCCCTGCAACCTTTAGCAAAGCAGCAGAGAATTAGGCCCAATGGAGACAAGCAAGTTTAAAACAAGTATCATGATCCCCCCCACCCCCCTTAATGAAATTACTGAGGGCTTGTTTACATAACATAGCAGGGGGGATTTTCTTTGATAGAGATGATATCGCCTTTCACCCTGCATCTACTCCTCCCAACATGAACCATGAACCAGGCTGCCTAGCAATGGAAAACAAATGCATAGTTTTGTACAGATAAATGTTGGAAAAACTGAATTGTTTTTTCAGTAACATAATATAATATTGCGTAGCAGCGTTATTAAGATACGGCTAATCAATAATGTAAGAGAGGCAGAATGCAAATATGGGAATGCATGGTTGCAAGTGTATATTTATAATGTTAATATAATGCAATATAAGGCAGGAGAATTAATATGGTGGCACATTTTTCAGCGTGCAAGGCATCATAGCATTATAATATACAGTATTAGAAAGATATCGCTGAATGGGGGATGATATATTGTATCAGGTTAGATTAAGCTGCATTCAGAAGTATAACATGGTGTTGCATACAAAATAGTAACTTCATTGTTACATGTTATATGTACAATCATAATGGTAGTACATGATATCAATAAGTGAATTCATTATGTTTGTGCATCTTTAGCATTTTACTTCAGTATTAGACTGAATGTTCAAATATTCTCTGTAAAGCACTGCGCAATATCTAATGGGTATTATTAATAAGGGCACAGGGAGGGAACCATAAGTCTGATAGCAACTAAGTTTGCGGTACATGCATGGCCTTCACATGGAAGAAACATTACTGATGCTGGGTGCAAAGGTAGATGGATCCTTTAACAGATAAGGCAAAATAAATAAGTAAATAAAAATGGGTGTACGCATAATCTTCCCTCCAAGTCTAGCTGTTGTTAGCCAGTTTGTTTTATCACTGTTTACAATTGTAAAGCACAATGGAATCTGCTGCTCTATATAAGAATCTGTTTATAAATCAATAAATTAACTACACAGTACAGGTAACTGCTCAGTGCGCACTAGCTTGCCAATTAGGAGGAATGTGCTGGAAATTCTGACATGGAATAAGCAAAGCACAATAATTATAAGAAAAGCTATGTCATTTTATGTAACTTGGGTAGTAAACCATCATAGCTGCAATAATGACAGGTATCAGAAGGGTGCAAGCAGACATATGCGCAGTGCACCTGCCAGCAATGTGGTGGCTAATACTTCTAACCTTTATGCAAATACGAGGGATAACAGCCCCTTCGACAACATGCTAGCAGTTTAACAACCCCAATTTTCATTAGGAAATTGGGTTCTCTGTTTAAGCTTAGTACAAGTTCTCTATCATGGTCATTTAGAACAAAGGTAATGAACTATTTACTGAACAAGCCGTTACAAATTCCATGGGGGTAGTTATCAGCGCAAATTCAGTCACTTGTATATGGATAGAGGCAGTTTAAGAAACGGAAAAAGGAGAATGCATGGAGGTGGCATTATAGGATTATTGCTCAGGTTTGGGAGGCTGCATGGTCCAACGTATTTACACACAGTACAAACTAACATGTTTTATGTCACCTCGCAGTGCAACCCTTCTTCTTCCACATGCAGATGCCTAATGATCGGAGGAGGCGGGCAGGCTGATGACCTGGACGGACACTGTGCTACGACAATGCAGAAAGCGTAGTATGCAAAAGTACTCTTCCTTGACAGGAAGGAGGGGTGAAGCTAGCATGGCCATTCATGGGGCCCCAGGAAAGAACAAGTTAAGGCCAGCATGGAGGAGGTATGAGGTACCCGGCATGCAGGCAAGAGGAGGGTCTGCTACTGGAGCTGTCCCCAATAATGCTTCACATACAACAGCACATACAGCACCAGGGGCCAGTACTGCAAATACAGGCACGCATGCACACACTGTGGCAAAGGGCACCCAGCAAAGGAATGCTACAAGAGAGCAGGCGGTTACACAGTGCCTAAAACAGAAGGACATCAGCGCAATAAGTAAGGCCGCAACCCCGATACAACTAAAAACATGCAAAAATGGCTAGGATGGTACCACAACAAAGAAGATGCAGAGTTTCTGGAAAAGGAACCCACTTTACAGCAGCTAGTAGTGTCCCCCTTGAGGGTAGTACCAAAAAGGATGCCTGGAAAATTCATATAAATACAGCACATGTCATACCCCACAGGAGGGTCGGTAAACGATGCTATAGAAAAGCAGCAGTGCAGCGTGGCTTACCAGTCTTTTGAGGATGTGCTCAAAATAGTGCACAGCTGCGGGGAAGTGGCCCTTATGGGGAAGATAGATATCGAATCAGCATTCAGGCTCCTTCTGCTTCACCCCTAGAGTCAAAGATTCATGGGCTTCAAATTTGAGGGCAGTTATTTCATTGACCTATACTTACCAATGGGCTGCGCCATTTCATGCACTTTCTTCGAAAAATTCAGTACGTTCCTGCACTGGTGTGTGGAAGCAGGAACAGGCAGTAAGACAATGGCACACTACTTGGACGACTTTCTAATGGTTGGCCAGGCTAATACCGATAGACGCGAGCAGCTGCTCAAATCCACCCAGGCGCTATTCCACACATTGGGGGTACCAATAGCAACCGAAAAAACAGAAGGACCAACAACAAGGCTCTCCTACCTAGGCATTGAAATAGACACCTCAGACAAGACGTTTAGGTTACCAGAAGACAAGGTGTCCAACCTCCTGGGGCAGATTAGCGAGCACGCAAGGGCAAAGAAATTGACACTAAAACAGCTCCAATCATTGCTGGGGTCACTAAACTTTGCATGCAGGATGATCCCTATGGGCAGAATCTTCTGTCGCAAACTGGAAAGGGCCACAGCGGGGACAAAAAGGGGCATCACTTAGTTAACAGCAGAGATTAGAGAAGACATGCTCATGTGGGAAACCTTTTTCTAGAAAGTCAATGGAGTAAGGATCCGGCTGGCACCACCCGTGCCAAACAAGAAGTTACACCTATACACGGACGCAGCAGAGTCATGGGGCTTCGGAGATTACCTAGAGGGAGAATGGTGCGCGGCGCTGTGGCCCCAGAGCTGGGCAGAGGAGGGGCTGACTAAGAACTTGCTGCTTCTGGAGCTGTTCCCAATAATAGTAGCAGTTGAATTGTGGGGCAGCAGGTTAGCCAACAAGGAGATAACTTTCTGGTGTGACAACTTGGGGAGGTGCAGGCGGTCAACAAGGAATGGCCTCCTCCCCGCCAGCGATTAACCTGATCAGGCACCTGGTATTGGGGTGTCTGCAACACAACATTAACTTCCGTGCCAGGTGTAGACAACAAAATAGCCGATGCCCTCTCCAGGGGAAAATGCGAAGCCTTTAGGGAGGCAGCACCGCAGGCTCAGCTGCAAGGTTTAACCTGCTCTCATCACTTATGGCAGATTGTGAAGACGAGGTGTTACCACAACAACAGGCAACAAAGGTCAGAGCACAGTATGGACAAGAACATAGCTCGGTCACAGCCATCTGGGCAGAGAGTAAGCTGGGGACTAGGACACCAGCAGGCATTAGGGGACAAAAAAAACCCCATCAGACTAGAGTCCAGGGCGAGGTAGGGTCACGGTAGGGTGGCGGGCTACGGTCCTAGGACCTAGCGTTGGCGGAAGTACTGCGGGCCAGCCAAGGTGGGCGCCAGGCCTGGCGTCGGGGGGCAAAACGGGATCACCCACGGGTACAGGTCGTCAGTTGCGAGAAGGGGATCCCGGCCCCCCAGGCGGTTACATGATTCAGTTGGTAAGGGCTGGTGGACCGCAGTGCTATCTTTGCCACCCAAATTAAGTAACAGTAAATCTGAAATCAAGTTAATAAATTGTGACCATTTAATTCGCCAAAAATACTATACTCCGACTGGTTATTTCAGGTACAAGGGGAAGGTTACAAAAGGGGAAAAAAGGGGAGGAGATGGTGCTTTGGGTTCAAGGTTTGTTGACTGGTGAGGGGCATCAGGCGCTCAGCGGTTTAAAGAGAATGAGCTGCAAATAGCAACGAATGAGTATAAACGCTCAGCCTGTGCTCCACAAAAAAGAGACATAATTGCTGGAGGGGGGAAGGCAGGTAGGGTAGGTGCCAGCTTAAAGCAAGAGTGAAGATAAGGTGAAGAACAAAAGATTAATGGCCCCTCCCCAGGGCATAGGCCATACTTAAGGAAGGTGGAGGATGGGGGTCATTACACTCAGAAGCAACCCCAGCAAGGATCCCACCCACCCACCCCAAGAGGAAGAAGGAACAACATTAAGCAACTTCAAGAAGGCAAAGCAACAGACGGAAGTACTGCAGACCAGCCATGGTATGGCGCTAGGCCTGGCGTCGGGGGCGGAAGTACTGCGGGCCAGCCAAGGTGGGCGCCAGGCCTGGCGTCGGGGGGCAAAACGGGATCACCCACGGGTACAGGTCATCAGTTGCGAGAAGGGGATCCCGGCCCCCCAGGCGGTTACATGATTCAGTTGTGAGAAGGGCTGGTGGACCGCAGTGCTATCTTTGCCACCCAAATTAAGTAACAGTAAATTTGCAGGAAGGGGGTCATTACACTCAGAAGCAACCCCCCGCAAGGATCCCACCCACCCACCACAAGAGGAAGAAGGAACAACATTAAGCAACTTCAAGAAGGCAAAGCAGCAGACGGAAGTACTGCGGACCAGCCATGGTATGGCGCTAGGCCTGGCGTCGGGGGCGGAAGTACTGCGGGCCAGCCAAGGTGGGCGCCAGGCCTGGCGTCGGGGGGCAAAACGGGATCACCCACGGGTACAGGTCGTCAGTTGCGAGAAGGGGATCCCGGCCCCCCAGGCGGTTACATGATTCAGTTGGTAAGGGCTGGTGGACCGCAGTGCTATCTTTGCCACCCAAATTAAGTAACAGTAAATCTGAAATCAAGTTAATAAATTGTGACCATTTAATTCGCCAAAAATACTATACTCCGACTGGTTATTTCAGGTACAAGGGGAAGGTTACAAAAGGGGAAAAAAGGGGAGGAGATGGTGCTTTGGGTTCAAGGTTTGTTGACTGGTGAGGGGCATCAGGCGCTCAGCGGTTTATCTTCTAAAAGGTGTTAAATAAAATGAAGTCGATTCTGACTGGTTACCCATAGCAACATCCCATGTGATATATAACTCCCATCTTAAGAAATTCCCCCCCAAAGTCTGCTGCCTCATGCCTGTTTGAGCAGCCCCCAGATCTTGCTGCTAAGCTGCAGGATAACGTCTACCTGGGCCGGGCCGCAGCCGACGCCCTCTCATTAGGCCAAAGCAGCCCAATTAACAGCCAAAGGAAAATTAGCCAGGCTGGTACTAAAACCATTCATCCCCAGGAGATTGGGGGATTAAATTATCTCATTAACCAGCAACGTACATAAAAGCTAATTACTCCGGATATTTGTGCAGACCGGCGCTTTACATGCTACAGTTTACACGTTTGAATAAACAATGGAAAATCCTTGGAGGAAAAAGGTATTAAAATATGATTTTTTAAATTAGTTATGTAAAATATGTGTTTCATTAAATGATTGGGGGGGACGCAGACAAAGTTCAGATTCTATTAACTATTTCACAGCGTTCTTTTCAACATGGCGGCCTTAAGGTTACAGCTTCACATTATCATTGATCTACATGGAGAAGTGACTGTGACTGACTTCTGCACCAGCTGTGGTGATCGTAACAGTATTACCAGATATTGGGCCAGATGCACTAAGCTTCAAAAGTGATAAAATGGAGTGATAAACAGCCAGCCAATCAGCTCCTGTCTGACATTTTTCAAACACAGTCTGTGATATGTCAGGCAGGAGCTGATTGGCTGGTTGTTTATCACTCTCCATTTTATCACTTTTGAAGCTTAGTGCATCTGGCCCATTAACAGTTCAATAAAGTACCTGGCATACAGATAACTCACAATCACCGGGGTCCAGTGTCGTGCTGGAGTAGGGATGTCCACAGATCATCAATGATTCATAATCATCAATGGATTATTGCCAATGAAGAATAGTTTTGCCATCGATGGTGGAGAAGCAAATGCTTCTCCTCCATCGATGGCACCACATTACTGAATAGTTTTTTATTTTATTTTCCCAAAGGTGTTCAGACTAGAGATGAGCGGGTCCGGATCCCCGAGATCCGACAGATCCGAATATCGGGGATCCGGGCCATATCCGAGCCGGCTCGGGTGTTCCCGCCTGAATTCCGGACCAATAACGAGGCCGAACATCATCATCGCGCTGTCGGATTCTCGCGGGAGCGGGATCTTATAAAAGACGCACGCGCGCCCGCCATCTTCACTCCAATCTTGGAGAGGGAAGAGGGTGGTTGGGAGGCTCCGTGTGCTCCGTGCTGTGCTCTGTGCCATGTGCTCCGTGACCTGACCTGTGCCCTCACTGCCCTGTGCTGTGCTCCGTGCCATGTGCTCCGTACTGTGCTGTGCTCCGTGACCTGCCCTCACTGCACTGTGCTGTGCTCCGTGCCATGTGCTCCGTGCTGTGCTGTGCTCCGTGACCTGCCCTCACTGCCCTGTGTTGTAGACTTGTGGCCTGAGCCCTGTAGTGTGATTTAACTAACTAGGTGCTGCAGTGCTCACACGCAGGGGCTGCAGTGTCCACTGTCCAGGGGCTGTCCTGTGGCCCGTGCCCTGATGTGATTTATTTAGCCCTAAGCCCTGTGTTGTGATTTATTTTATTTAGCCCCGGCCTATATGTTATCCATTGTCCAGTGTCACAAGTCACTCACGACATATATCCTGTGTCCTGTCCTGTGTGACGACTGACGACATATCCTGTGTCCAGTGTGTCGACATATATCCTGTGTCCAGTGTGACGACATATATCCTGTGTCGTGCTGCAGTGCTCACACGCAGGGGCTGCAGTGTCCACTGTCCAGGGGCTGTCCTGTGGCCCGTGCCCTGATGTGATTTATTTAGCCCTTAGCCCTGTGTTGTGATTTATTTTATTTAGCCCTGAACCCTGTGTTTTTTTTGTGATTTAACTAACTCAGTGCTGCAGTGCTCACACACAGGGGCTGCAGTGCTGCTGAGTAGTACACTGTGTACAGGGGCAGCATTAATACAAGGGGCTATGTCCAGTGTGACGGCCTATATCTTATCCATTGTCCAGTGTCACAAGTCACTCACGACATATATCCTGTGTCCTGTCCTGTGTGACGACTGACGACATATCCTGTGTCCAGTGTGACGACATATATCCTGTGTCCAGTGTGACGACATATATCCTGTTTGGGAAGAAGTAGTCTGATCAAGTTTGATAAGGAGGTATCTTCACAAACCACGTGACCTCACGCCAGATAGGGGTCTTGTTAGATATTAAACTAATCAAATGTTCTCTTCTCTTGCTAATGGTGTGGAGGTTCTAAAAGAGGAGTGCAGCTACAAGGGGGGGGGGGGGGTGTTATTAAACTGCCACAATGTCTGCCCCTGTAGTGCTGCTCTGCTTCCGACATGTGCCAGGTTGGAAGTGTAAGGTCCACATGTATGTGATGCCCACTGCTGTCGCTTCGCTTAGTCATCCAGCTACCTCGGGATAACCTTATGGCCCTACTACAGTAAATGAAAACGATTTTGTGAGCTGTGAAGTGATCAAAATTGTCTAGAAATGAGTGGAAACTAATGTTATTGAGCTTAATAACACTTTAGGGGCAAAAACAGGCCTGAAAACTATTATTTTAGCAATTTTTAGCATTTTTCCAAATAAACCCAGATCCAAAACCAAAACCCGCAAGGGTGGTTTTGCCAAAACCAATCCAGATCCAAAACACGAAGGGAGATCCAGATCCAAAACCAAAACCCGAAAAAGTGGCCGCCGCACATCTCTAGTTCAGACATGGAGCAAAGCTCTGCCCCCAACACCTGTGAATCCACACCCCCAGGTTCTGATTGGCCCACTGCCCGGTCAGTCAAATGCTATGGATGTCCAATGATAGTTAAAACCATCAATGATCATCCATTACATATCATGCTGCCATTGATGACCATGTGTATCATCGTCATCGATGGCGATCGCAACGATGGTCATCCCTAGGCTGGGGTATGAAGTGCCCACTGGGGATATTGCAGTCTTAGGGGCTAGTCTACAAAGGGAGTGTGGCCAACTACTATAGAAGTTTGGCTAGCCATTAGAAAATGCATTGTCTGAGCCCCTGGAAGGTCGACACAAGTCAACAATGGGAAGGTCGACAGTCAAAATGTCTACATGAGTTTTTCACATTTTGTTATGAGCCGACATGTGCCACCAGGTGGTATTTCCTGCCCTACCATCCACTACGGTGTGGTCGGACAATAAAAAAGTGCCCGAAGCATGGCAAGCGCAGCAAGCCATGCGGGGGATGCAGTACCCCCCAAAAAAAGCGAAAAACGAATTTTGAATTTTTGACAGCCCACCTTCCCATTGTCCACCTATTTCAGGTGTAGACCTAAATCAGTGGTCGACCGAATGCATGTCGACATAAATAGGGTGTCGACGCAGTGTCACATACCTGACATTCAGAATTGCTAGAAAGGCCCCAAAAGTGGTTTTGAACCAGATCTTTTAGAAATTTCAAACGTTCAACGGTTTTAGTAGATCGGGTCGGCGGGCCCTGCCCTTAATGAGGGGACAGCTGGAGTCTTAATTCAAGCTCACAGACTTCCAGCAGGAAAACTTTGAGCGCCCTGGGAAAGCAAAGGCTCATGGGAGCAGTAAATGTCCATGGCCAGACAATACCCCACTGGCTTCTACGCACGGAATCCTTGAGTGACAAATAAGGACACGATATTCCATGCGGACCAGTATATGAGAAACTTGTACATTAAGAGGCCCCTGCAGCCAATCACCATGAAGAACATTCCCCAGAGATAAACAATTCACCATGAACTAATGACATCACCCAAGCATCACTGGGAGCTCATTAATATTCATGAGAATGCAGTCTATCAATGGACTGAACAATTATATGACAGGCATTGAAAATTGTATTTCAACTTTTTTTTTGGTGGGATATAGATAGATAGATAGATAGATAGATAGATAGATAGATAGATAGATATAGATAGATATGTGCAAATGTATATTTATCAATTTAAAAAAAATACTTACAAAAACTTGTGCAAATAAAATGCAATAAAATTGTACGATTAACCCGCAACATTTGCTAATTCATAATATAAAAAAAATAATAATTAAACTGTTCCCAGTTGGAGAAAATGAGCACTCAGCGCGCCCATGGAGAGGCGAGAAGATTAAGGGAGATGCTCATTTCAAAAAATGTTGATTATGACCCTCTGGGACCGGCATGTGCGGCGTTTTACAGCTGCAATCCAAATTAATTCTCAGATCTATCTTCCACACGCTGCCAGTAAAAGCACCGGGAGCTTCTCTTTAAATACAGGTCCCCTCTGTTAGGCTAAAACACAATCAAACATGTTGACAGCCGCTATAATTCCTGTCTCTTCCTCAGTCGGCACATGTTATGAAAACTCCACCATAAATCCCCAGGGAAATGAATCATTTCACTATATTTGTATTTATTTCATCCTGCGACCGACGGATCTGTGGAAGGAGAACTGCAGGGATAAGGGATATCTCCGCGCTGCCGTCACGGTGCGCAGGGCGATGGGGATCGGAAAGATTTTCAAGGTGGCAATACCCTGGGCGGCGAAAGTGCTGCGGCCGGGTCTTAGTATATTTGAAAATGCGGTAAAACTTTGGAAACCGGGGGTTTTAATGCATTTTTCCCTTAGTACATCCCGCTCTGAATCTAAACGGTTGCTGTGGGCCACATCCCATATTAAATAGAACTACCATCTTAGTCATTTACCCCTCAGCATCGGGATGCTGCAGTTGGTCTTCTGACCGAAGCCATTCTGGCTGCCGGACTCCCAAATGTATTCCTTTTAGAGGGTCAATCCCATTTTGAGAGGTGTGTCCCACCATTCAGCGAACTGGACATTCTACTCGAATCAGAACTATTTTGGGGGCTTGGGAGGTATTCGTATGCCCCAGACACCAGGGGATGGCTGCAGTTCATCTGGCTATATTATTAAGTCTATTGCCAATTCACCGCCGCACGTGTCTCCATGGCATCTCCACCTACGGCTGAATATGCGTAACGGGGGCGTAGCTGGTAGGTTGAGTGAGGGTGCGATGAGTAGGTGGAATTGTGGGTTATTCTGTGATGAGCATACGCAGAGATCTCAGGTTGGTCTATTCCACTAGGTACAGAGCTGATGATGACGATGGTTTCCACCATCGGATGGATAGGGGTGATGTGGTCACATCCGTACACCTCTGTGCAACTGTATGCAAGTCTGAACCGCCGAGTCAGTATTTGGCTTGGGCAGTAAGACTCGGACTTACAGTAAATTATTCAGTAACTTAATTTCCCTTTGAAAATAGCTCAGGAAAAGGCCTTCTTGGAAACATTCCACTCTCACATATCAGATAGGATTTCCATCCAGCAATTTTTAAAAACATTTAGACTTTTTATTCAACTTCCTTTCCAGCTCACTACAATACTTCCCTTCGGTCAGACTTGCCAGGGCCTAGATCAGTGGTTCCCAACCTGGGGTACTAGTACCCCTGGGGGTACTCTGCAGACCAGTTGGGGGTACTTGAAAATAAGGTACTCTTTACCTAGAAGGGCGCCAGCGATTGGAATCGCGGGCGTCGGGGGTAAAAAATCGCGGGCATCGCGGGTAAATCGCGGGTACATAAAAATCGGCTGCCCGCGATGACCGCGATTTTCCCATAGGGAACAATGTTAAAAAGGATGATTGACCGCGATTTTCATGTAAAATGCCTCAATGGCCGCGATTTTACCATAGGAATCAATGTTAAATGGGCTACAGAGCCCAAATAGGCACAATTAACCCTTAAATGTCCCCCCAAATTTTTAACGCCACCCCACGATCCACGCCAACCCGAAGCGTGGCGAGCGCAGCGAGCCCGCGTGGGGCGGCGGTACGCGTCCTCCGACCTTTTCATGCCCTACTATCCACGTCGGCGTGGAGTTGAGAATAGAATAGTGTGGCGAGCGCAGCGAGCCACCGAGCCCGAAGCGTGGCGAGCGCAGCGAGCCCCGCGAGGGGACGCGGATACCTTCACAGGTAAACGCGTCCCTTCGCGGACTTCACAGGTGTCCGCGTGGCCACGGACACCTGTGAAGCCCGCGAGGGGACGCGTATAACTGTGAAGGTATCCGCGTCCCCTCGCGGGGCTCGCTGCGCTCGCCACGCTTCGGGCTCGGTGGCTCGCTGCGCTCGCCACACTATTCTATTCTCGACTCCACGCCGACGTGGATAGTAGGGCATGAAAAGGTCGGAGGACGCGTACCGCCGCCCCTCGCGGGCTCGCTGCGCTCGCCACGCTTCGGGTTGGCGTGGATCGTGGGGTGGCGTTACAAATTTGGGGGGACATTTAAGGGTTAATTGTGCCTATTTGGGCTCTGTAGCCCATTTAACATTGATTCCTATGGCCAAATCGCGGCCATTGAAGCATTGAATGTAAAATCGCGGTCAGCACAAAATTTAACATTGAACCCTATGGGAAATCGCGGTGATCGCGGGCATCGCGTCGCGGCCGTTAATGTACTGCCCGCGATGCCCGCGATCACCACGATGGGCGCCCTTCTAGGTAAAGAGTACCGAAAATAATATTGGTAATGGCGGAAGATGAAAAAGTATTTTAATGGCTGAAGAAGACCCATTGCCATGGAGAAGAACCATGCTGTGTCACTTATGGTTCTGTCTTCAGCGTCATCAGCATCTCCTCTGAACTTTTGCCTGACCAGCAATCCAATGGGAGCTACCCATGCTGTTCTCAGACATCAGCGATCATCTGCCCTGCACTGACGCGGGTGGAAGAAGCAGCGGCATTAATCCTACAGGTGTAAGTGGGAACCCTGGAGACAATACACAACCAGCGGCCAGACACGGAAGGGCACGATTCCTGTCTGCTACTCCTTAATATAAGGATACGCATACCGCTCACTACCACTCCACTCATAAGTACTGTCTATATTTTAAATTGAGAGGAGGGGGTACTCATCAATGAAAAGCCTAATCAAGGGGTACGGGAGAGAAAAAAGGTTGGGAACCAGTAATCTGTAATGATCACTCCGAGACACAGGGGTCACACAGAAATCTCAGGAATGAGATAAAAGGTCACAAATATTATATGTCTTTTTTGAAGAAACTAAACTTGCTGGGAGCCATGAAAGGGACACATTAAATTATAAGGCCTTGTGAACAGTTAAGAATGTTAAAACTAGACAGGGGGTGAGAGCAGTTCTGGTCATTGTTCAAATTAATTCTGTCAAATGTTTTCGACCTTGCTCTTATCCAACGTCAGCCCCCCTCCTCCACACAGGTAGAAGCTGCTGGCTATTTTGCCTGGTCTGGAGGAGGATTTGAGAGCCCCTGCCACCGACCGGGTCCTGCCACCTGCGCAATGGAGCTGACATGGGCTGGCCAGGGCCGGTGTAAGGCTTCTAAGCACCCTAGGCAAAACTTCAACCTACTGCCTCCTCCCCCCCCCCCCCATACTGCCACCAATAACCATTTCCCAACACCTAAATGCATACTTGCCTAACATTCTGGAATGGCAGGTAGCCTCCCAAAAATGTTGTGGTCCACCCCCAAGGAAGGTGGGTAAGACCCCTGCTTTCCCTGGAGGCCCCCAGCACCCTCCCCTTTGCCACATATAACAGAGTATAGAAAGAGAGGGCAGTAACGTAGGGAAGTATGCCTCAAGAGAAAGTATGGAGATAAGGACTTAGAGGTTCCACAGCAGCCACCTGCATTAAGTACAACAAGGATCCTCACAGACATCATTGATATTCTGATAGGCAGACTTGGTGGCGCCCGCCTAGATCCTGGCGCCCTAGGCAGCTACCTAAAGCTGCCTAGTGGTAGAGCCGGCCCTGGGGCTGGCGCATGCGCACAAGTGGCAGTTTAACTGGGCATACGAAAGACACCTCCCAATGGGATTGCCACATACTACAACTGATTCACTGTCACGGCCCATACACACTGAGCGATCCCCGTGGGCACCGGTATGAATTCTGGTGGGAGGAGCGTCGGCAGGAAGCGGGGGCCATGTGGATCCTCGTTAATAATCCGATCTCTCGCCTTTACATGCAGACCCTGGCCCTGCATGGTACACCCACAACAGAACTCATTCTCTCTCTCCAGGGTGATGCTAGGGTTTCAGAACACGGAAGATGATAAGGCATCAGCTGATCAGATATGAGAAAAATGGCAGTTGGGGGCAGATTGGCTGGTACGTTATCACTTTCCACTTTATCTCCACTTCATAATTTCACCAGGCGTAATACATCCATGTTATCTTCAGTATAACTATAACCCTTCACAGTGGAGTTATATGTGCTGCAGCTGGGACATAACATACCGGCCACAAGCAGAACCTCTGCCTCCTACACTCACTATAAGACTGCAGATGTCGGACTGAGAGAAGATCAGGTATCTGCAGACCCAGAACTCTCGGAGAGATCTGCTTATCCGACTCACCAGCATCGCCCGGGGAGAGTTCTGCTGTGGGTGTATGAGGCAGGGCCGGGGATAGGGTTTCCTAGTACATTCCTGCTAAGGAAATGCCCGGGGCTTGTACTGAGCAGTAACACAGTGCGGCCTGCGGCAGAACGGCAATACACGTGCTGGAAGGTTCCCTCTCACAATCATACTGCAGCACACTAACCCCAGCATTGTGTCTGTGCGGTATCATGCTGCACTTCTAATTCTTTTATATTATGTATGTACTCCTAATGCTTGTCATCCAGGATATGAGATGCTAGTGACCTGTTTTGCCATTAGGTGGACATGCGATGTGAGTGATGTCACACTCTGTGTAGACTGTAGTGGGCGTGGCTTGGTGATGTGTACTGTGTCAGTATGGCATGTCACACCTAGACCATAGGGAGCGGTGTGCGATTGGTGCTGTCACCAAGTGCATAGGGTCTTGGGATCAGCACTGTTGCTGTCCCTAGGCCCTTGCATCTAGGGTGGCCAATCCTGAGATCGGGATCAGCTAGGACCTGGGATTTGGCCCTAAACCTGCCAGGATTTGGGGAATAGACTGCGAATGCATCTGATGCTGCCTGCTGCTCCTGTCTCCGGCTGTGTGGCTCTGTGTAGCGCAACGTGGTCAGAGGTTGCACAGCGCAGCCCACCATCCGCATCACTGCCCCTCTCCTGTCCCCATAGCCGCCCCTCTCCCAGTCACATCGCCGCATCACCGCCCCTCTCCCGGCCGCACCACCACTCCTCTGCCAGCTGTACCACCGCCCCTCTCCCGACCGCATCACCACCCCTCTCCAGGCTGCACCACCGCAACACCAGCCCACCCATGTCAGTAAATGTGTGGGGCACGTATTGGGGGGGAGATTGGCATTCCTACTTGCATCTGGCTAGCACAGTGGTCAGGGAACTCGGTCCTCATTACCCCACGCAGTGCATGTTTTGCAGGTCTCCTCACAGAATCACAAGTGAAATAATTAACTCCACCTGCGGACCTTATAAAATGTGTCTGTGAGTAAATAGTACACCTGTGCACCTGCTGGGTTACCAGCAAAACATGCACTGTGTGGGGTAATGAGGACCGAGTTCCCTGACCACTGGGCTAGCAGGATGTCTGGAATGGCATGCTGAGGCTAGCGGTGCAGCTTTAGGCCCCCATTTATCATTGATCGCATTTACAATGCGATCTGGGCGGAATATTACCGACCAGGATCGCATTGTAAAATGCAATCATTTCGCCCCCATGTATCATCTTCCAGGGCGCAGGGACAGGGCTCCGAAAGGAGCCCGTCCGTGCGAAGCCCTGACCCAGAAGCCGGGGGGTCTGCGCATGCGCGGTTACGCGCTGACCCCCCGCGACCCCGCTGACCGCACTGCTGCTCGGACAGTGCGATATGTAGCCATAGGCTACAACAAGCTATCGCCACATTAGAATGGCGATAGCCCAGGGGTGCGATGCCGGGCTGCCCGATGTTGATACATCGGGCAGCTTCGCAACCCCCATAGAAACCCATGGGGGATGCGGCCGGCGGCGCTGCAGGGGGGGATCGCAGCGGGAATCGGAGATTCCTGCTGCGGTCCCCTTTAATACATTTAGGTGATTCTTAATATTTGCGGCTAAACTCCGAAAACTGGTGTTTTCGGGGATTTAGCCGCAAATATTGCTTGATAAATGGGCCCCTAAGTGTTGCTCAGAGCACTGTGTATGTATATATATATGTATATATACACATACACAAACACACACCTTTATGCACTACACACACTGGCACAGCTGCTGCGGTCACCCCGCCACGAGATACAGTCACCTGCGAGGAGGACCCACTGTCCCACCTCTGCCTGACACAGATCCCTGTTAGTGAATTAGACAATGATGAAATATGTGTGGAAAGTACCGAGCCAGCTGCTGCAGAGAGGACGTCGGAAGGCTCCAGGCCGGCAGGTGCTGTGTGAGGCCATTACCCATAATTCTTATTAACTCAAACCTTTACATTCATATAAGGCGGGATTCCAACCTCCCAATCCATCATGTATAAGTTATAATATAATTACTGGTGTCCTGTTATTACTGCACTGATGGCTCAAACATGACGAAGACACTCTCACTGTCATCCAATATATGGACGGAATTAGTCAATGTCATACACGGAAACAAACTGTAATTCAAACTATAAGTCTCCGACGTCCCAAACTTTCTGCACCCGTCCAGCTCCGCGGAAGTGACACCCACGTGCCAGCATCTTCTCCAAAGACTGCTGCAACAAGTCACAATGTTTTTTTTATCTCATTTATTTTCTTGTAATAAAAACTACAACTTTGTGGAATAAATCTGAATTCTTGCCTGAAATGTGTTGTTGATAACTGTAAAACACACTTGTTCTGGACACTACTGTACGTAGAGGTTGTAAATGACTGATCTACTTTAGCATCATATGTAACCACTAGCTAAAAGCCTGTCAAAATGATGGTTTCTGTAATGTACTTTCACTTTGAGCTGTGACAGTTTTCTCTTTAATTTTGAGCTGTGACAGTTTGTAGCCCGCAAACTCTCTGCCCCACTCCCAGTCCCTACCTCCAATCTCTGTTTTCACAGCTCCCTCTCTCCATATCCAGCTAGTTTGAAACAGACCAGTGTCCCTGCAAAAATAGCTTTCACTTTCTGTTATAACATAATTTAGCACATAAAGGAGTCATTTGGTCGGTTGAGTGGCCCCTAGTGGTCACTGGTGGGAATTCACCTCACAAGAGCAGTTAGTCTTTTATATACAAAAATAAATTTAATTTTGCTAGTTTTCATTCCACACACAGTGCCTAGCCTTATACAGTATATATATATATATATATATATATATATATATATATATATATATATATATATATATATATATATATATGTCTAGTGTCTGTGTGACTCCGAAACACTGCCATCTGTTGACAGCAAGTGAAACCACATCTACTAGCTTTTGAAGCATTTGCTTTGAGGGGGCTTGCTAGTCATCTATATATGTCTAGTGTTTGATTGTGTGTCTCTGAAACACTGCCAGCTGTTGGCAGGGAGTGAAACTGCATCTCTTTCTCTCTCATACATGCACAAACACAAAGGCAATCACAAGGTAGCAGACTAGCTTTCAAAGCCTTTGCTTCAAGCGGGCTTACTAGTGACAGATAACTGTTCACACGGAACCCTTATTCTCAGCAGGACACTGGGATGAAATTAATTATTTTTCACTGTAAACAGAAAATAAAATAAAAAACAGGAAGTGATCAGATCTTTTCTTAATTCCATTCCCAGAATTTCTGGCCAGTCTCCACAGCAGCGTGAATGGAAAGTTTGGAAACCACGCTCCGTAAAGCCACCGAAAGTCTATTATTCAGATTTATTTAGCGTAAAGCAATCCAGATGAGTCTGGTGTTTGACGTAGGATGGATATAAAACACGTGCCAAGGCAGGGATTGGCACCAACTCTACAGGTGTCATGTACCATGGTGGTATACAGCTATCCACCACTGGGTGAGCTTGACGATGGACTCCACTGAAATACACATTTGACCCCTTGGGACTATCACCCATCCAGTTAGCTATGACCTCATTTAGGGGGGGATGCTCTAACATCCGCGCCTACTTACCGCCGCACATGGCCGCAGATCGCCTACATAATTATCGCATATGCTGTAACATATGCGATAATTATGGCAAAGGACAGCTCTTGCGTTAAGAGCTGTCCTTTGCGGTGAGAGACAGCGGGTCCCATCGGGTCCCGGCAGCTCCCCCCTCCCTCCCTTACCCGGTGCTGCTGCGCCGGGCTCTCCTCCTCCCTGCACCCGGAAGAGGATCATAGTGCAGGGAGGAGGAGGTCGCAGGTCCGGGCAGCACAGCACTGTGCTGCCCGGACACAGGTGAGGGGGGGTAGATGCGGGGCGGCGGGGGGCATTGCGGGGCGGCGGGGGGTCGCGGTAAAAGCCCATAGGCTTCTATGGGGCATCGCCAGATTTTTCTGGCGTTGCCCCCCATCACGATAACCCGACGGAGGATGCTTAGAGCATCCTAAAATGCTGTAAAAACCCAGATAAAAGGGTTTTTACCGCATTTTTAGTTTAGAAAGTCTCCCCCTTAGGGTGGGATGTACTAAGACGAAAATGCGTTAAAACGTTGCGTCATCGCGGGGCAGGGTATCGCCACCTTTGGGCTTATGGGTTTCTATTGCCGTCCGCCGCAGACTCCTATCCCCCCCGTCCTCCGTGCTGCTCCTCCACCCCCAGCAGCATGTCACAACCAGGGATGTCCTCCTGCAGGGGGGAGGAGGAGACGCCGGGTACCGCCGCAGAGCCCAGGAGGTGATGGATACAGGTATCGCTGGGGGCCTCCGTCACCGCACCGCAATGCTAGCCGCATATGTTAGGCAGGGGCGCGGCGAGGGGTTGCCCCAAAGCTTATAGCTTTAACAGTCCTCCCAGGAAGTTTTACTAGATGGGGAGAGGAGTACTAGAGCTATATCTAACTACCTCGCCCCCACAATGCCATCGGCACTGGCCTGATTGCAGCCGTATCGCGCCTCAGGGACAAATCTCCAGCTTCCTATAGCTGCACTTACACCTGCGAGAGGCTACCAGTAAAATAAATCCAATTCCATCCAGTGTCCTGTTTTCCTGAATAGACTGAGCCTATATGGAATACCAAGGTTGGGAAATGATGTTGTAAACAGACCATGGGCCAAATGCACTGAGATTTACAAAAGTGGAGAGTGATAAACAACCAGCCAATCAGCTGTCACTTTTAAACGCAGCCTGTAACACGACAGTTAAGAACTGATTGGCTGGTGGTTTTTCACTCTCCACTTTATCACTTTTGAAGGGAATGCATCTGGCCCCGTATATGTGAGAAATCGGTCTGCTTACACACATATGGTAAGGTTTAAAGCAGGCACAGCGAGTCAGACATTTTAGGAACTTTTAGGATATCTGTTGTTTCAGACCCCCCAACGCCACCCTCCCCAGCGGCTGCAACAGATGTCTGATTATCGCATAGCCCTGCAAAAGGCCTTGTTTCAGAGCTATTTATTAAGAATACAATTTCTGCAATACTCTCTGTTCTCCTGTACCACGTGCAGTGTTCCCTCTAAGCTGTGCGCACGTGCGTGCGCACACAACTCGACGAGCGTGCGCACAGACATTACAACAGAGCGCACAAAGCAGCAGTGGTCCGCTTTTTGCAGTTGTGGGTTCAATTAATGTGTGTTTCACCCATTAACTACATTGTGTGCTGTGTTTTGAATGTTTAAATGTTTAATATCATTTTGAAGTAAAGTTAACACAAATGCTGAACGTCATTTTCCAGTTATATATAAGTGACGCACAAAAATTTTAATTTCATTCCAAAGTTGCACAGCTAAAATCTGTTGTCGCACACAGCCTTCGTAAAATTAGAGGGAACATTGACCGGAATGGGATCATTCGTCAGACTGCATTTAGGTCTACAGTCATTAGGTCGACCCCACTAGGTCGACTGGCAGGAAGGTCGACCTGACTTAAGGTCGACATGGGCCAAGGTCGACATGACTTAAGGTCGAATTTGCATAAAGGTCGACATGAGGAAGGTCGACTGGTCATAAGGTCGACATGGGTTTTTCACTGTTTTTTTATCCGAATGTCGACACAGTCGACATGGACAAAGTTGGCAATGAGAATCGGACCCTCGCAACGCTCGCTTCGCTCGCAATGCTTCGGGCACGGTGCCTCGCTGCGCTCGGCACACTATTTTATTCTCCCACCACGCCCTAGTGGATGGTAGGGCATGAAATACCGCCTGTCGGCACATGTCGGCTCAAAAAACAGTGAAAAACTCATGTCGACCTTATGACCAGTCGACCTTCCTCATGTCGACCTTTATGCAAATTCGACCTTAAGTCATGTCGACCTTGGCCCATGTCGACCTTAAGTCAGGTCGACCTTCCTGCCAGTCGACCTAGTGGGGTCGACCTAATGACTGTAGACCTAAGTTAATTCTAATAGATGACCGCATCCCCATTGACCACGTGGAACAGCAATACTGATGAAGAATGAAATGGAGATAGAAATGAAAGAGGCACAGGGGAGACATGAGGCTGGAGAGACGCAGGGAGGGCATCAGGATAGAAAGACAGAGAAGGCAGGGGACTGGAGAGACACGGGGGAGGGGGGGCAATGACATGAGGCTGGAGAGACGCAGGGAGGGCATCAGGATAGAAAGACAGAAGGCAGGGGGCTGGAGAGACACGGGGGAGGGAGGGGCAATGACATGATGCTGGAGAGACGCAGGGAGGGCATCAGGATAGAAAGACAGAGAAGGCAGGGGGCTGGAGAGACACGGGGGAGGGAGGGGCAATGACATGAGGCTGGATAGACGCAGGGAGGGCATCAGGATAGAAAGACAGAGAAGGCAGGGGGCTGGAGAGACACAAGGGGAGGGGGGCAATGACATGAGGCTGGAGAGACGCAGGGAGGGCATCAGGATAGAAAGACAGAGAAGGCAGGGGGCTGGAGAGACACGGGGGAGGGAGGGGCAATGACATGATGCTGGAGAGACGCAGGGAGGGCATCAGGATAGAAAGACAGAGAAGGCAGGGGGCTGGAGAGACACGGGGGAGGGAGGGGCAATGACATGAGGCTGGATAGACGCAGGGAGGGCATCAGGATAGAAAGACAGAGAAGGCAGGGGGCTGGAGAGACACAAGGGGAGGGGGGCAATGACATGAGGCTGGAGAGACGCAGGGAGGGCATCAGGATAGAAAGACAGAGAAGGCAGGGGGCTGGAGAGACACAAGGGGAGGGGGGGGGCAATGACATGAGGCTGGAGAGACGCAGGGAGGGCATCAGGATAGAAAGACAGAGAAGGCAGGGGGCTGGAGAGACACGGGGGGAGGGGGGGCAATGGCATGAGGCTGGAGAGACACAGGGAGGGCATCAGGATAGAAAGACAGAGAAGGCAGGGGGCTGGAGAGACACGGGGGAGGGGGGCAATGACATGAGGCTGGAGAGACGCAGGGAGGGCATCAGGATAGAAAGACAGAGAAGGCAGGGGGCTGGAGAGACACGGGGGAGGGGAGGGCAATGACATGAGGCTGGAGAGATGCAGGGAGGGCATCAGGATAGAAAGACAGAGAAGGCAGGGGGCTGGAGAGACACAAGGGGGAGGCAACATCATGAGGCTGGAGAGACACATGGTGTAATATAAGAAAACCTCTCAAGACAAATCATTCAAAAAAACTCCTGCGGACTTACGTACCCCTTGCAACCTCCCCCCATATTTATAATTATTTATGTAAAAATATGAGAGCAGTTCCATGTACCTAAAATGCCATTTGAGAGTTTCTCAGTACATGCTGCCATATATTACACATAATCTTGGTCTGTTAGCAGCAATATATGCTATAGTTGAGGTATTTCTTACTTCCTCTCTTTTTGACATCTTAGACAAGTAGAACAAAGCATTTCCCTCAGTACTGAAGGCACACGTGCGCCAAGTCAGACACGGCCCATCGCCCCCGGCAACGCAACCGTCCTCCTGCCTGATGGGATGTTTCTCGTAAGTGTCTAAAGATGATCTCATGAAACAACAAAGTGTAACAATGTGATGAAGTAAATTTGTGCCTAAATAATATGTGATGTCTTTAATTAGCTGTAAAACGTTTCTCAGAGCAGCGCTGTTTATGTAATACGCTGAGAGGGGAACAAATGAATCCCATCTGCCTGAATAGCTGCCTTAGAAAGCACAGACATGATCCTTGGCCGTGCCACGGGGGAAACATTCGCTGCTTTGAAGTCTGGTAGTAGATTACCCGGCCGGTGGAAAATTGTGTTACCAAGCTGCTGGTCCATCATAGGACGCTGCTGTTGGCTATAAAGAGGCGTGCCATTTACATTCATGCTTTGCAGGCTGTGCACACTCTCATAACTTTTACGGAAAACATTTCTTTTTCTGTTGAGTCTTTGTCCGTGCTTTTTTATACCATCAGGTAGAAACACAATTCAAGGGGCCTTTCGGTAGCATTCTCTAGCTGCCTACTAGCCTGCACCCAGACAGTGAAAGGTTTTCAGCATGCCAATTGGTGGATGGCTGCAGCTATCCACCAATCAGAGTACAGTATTCTCTACCTGCCTCCCAGCCTGCAGCCAGACAAAGATTTGGTGGTCAGCATGCTTATTGGTGGATAGCTGAAGCTATCCACCAATGAGAGTACAACATTCTCTACCTGCCTCCAAGCCTGCACCTAGACAGTTAATTGGTGGTCAACATGCTTTTGCTGGTGATACCCCCAGCAGCAGTAAACCAGCGTGCGGGTTTTAGTGCATATGAAAATGCGGTAAAACCCCTGATAACGGTTTTACCGCATTTTCGTGCTAGAACATTCCACCCCAAGTGTATTGCTTTGCCCAGGATCTACAAAATAAGACATCGCAGTTGTACAGAAAGACAGAAGAAAGAGCATGCAAATGTCTCTGGTTAAAACTACAATGATCAAATACAAGCCTGGCCAGTAAATAGATCTGAAGGCAGGAAATCCCCAACAACAAGCAGATGTATCAGCGAATATATCAGATTTATTTTATCACGTTTACTATATGAAATACCATCAACCCTTTGGGTGCCAACATCTCTGTGAGCGATGTGCAAACTATCCGCTAAAAATGCCAGCGTCGCTCACATTTGTAATATAAATACAAATAAAAAATGTTGTGTAAAAAAAAGATGCTATTTCCTACATAAGGTAACATTACCGGTCATTATGATGGATAACAATGTTTATTTGGCAATTTTCACACCTATTTTGAATAATTCACTTGGCACTCAAAGCTTTAAGCACTGGCTTAGCTTGTATACCTTGTATATGAAGTGCCACCCAGCTAGAGCAAGTGGCACTTCATATGAACATCAAGGAGCAAAGGCAGTGGTGTAGCTACGTTTTGGGTGCCCCCCCCGCCCGCCGCCCGGCCAAGCACCCCTGCCCCGCCGCCCATGCAAACCCCCCCAATCCCCCACAGCCTTACCTATTGCGCTGGTCCCGGCGGCTCCGTTCTTCTGCTGAGGACCACCACAAAATGGCCGACCCCATACAGCAGACAGTTTCAGAGAACAGTGTGCTATATGGGGCGACCATTTTGTGGTGGTCCTCAGCAGAAGAACGGAGCCGCCGGGACCAGCGAGATAGGTAAGTCTGCGGGGGATTGGGGGGGGGGTTAACTATAGCACCTCAGCCCCCGGCGCCCCCACATGCACAGCGCCCCCCCGCGGTGGCGGGGGCTGCGGTGCTATAGTTACGCCGCTGAGCAAAGGGCCATTCTGGAAGAAGCAAGATGGCCGCTGCCACCGTTACCTCAGTGGAAACAGCAATTAAGTGATTGTACAATACAGCTATCAAAGCATCCAAGATACATTGCAGGCAGGCAACCTGCAGCCTGTGGAGCTGCACGGAGCATCCTTAGGTTGGCGAATGATGGTGTTGCACTGCCGATGCATACAGTGGTGGAAACCAATCCTTGCATCCTGCCATAGGCCATCCCTAGGAAGCAGTGATGAATTACAGAGACGGGACATCCTCAGAGGATGAACACTCACTGCCGGCCTCCTCCTCACCGCTGTGCCGGCTACCTGGCAGCCACAAGAGCTGTCACAGCAGCAGCAGTCGTCATGCCTTTGCCAACCACGGCATATAATTATGAGGGGAAATATATCTCCATGTCAGAAACTAAAACTCGGGTAATCTTTAGACTTTGCAAAGGAGACCAATTGATTTTAGGATTGTAAAAAAAAATATGTAAGTGTAAACCTGTGTAACACAATGCTGCACTGCAGGGGGGCAGATGTAACATGTGCATTGAGAGCTAGATTTGGGAGGGGTGAGCTCAAAGAATCGCCACCTGTGTTGCTCTGGATGGAACAGAATGAAGTTGAACCCGTACATTATTATTGATTTGATTGATTATTGATCTGGGGGGGGTATAGTGATGACCATCGATGATTTGAAATCATTGATTGTTGAATACTTTTGCCATCTATGTAGGAGAACCATCGATGGCAAAGGAGAACCTATGTTTCTTTAAAAAAAAATTCAAGGTGCCAGGACACTGAGCATAGCTCCGCCCCCTCACACCTGGAAGCCCCACCCACAAGTTCTGATAGGCCCACGGGCCATTCAGTCAAAATAATGGATGACCATCAATAGCTAAAACTATCGATAGTTATCCATCAAATAGTTTAAAACTATCGATGGCTGGTTGTAAAATCACCATCCATGGCACTGATGACCATCCCTAGGTCGAAACAGTGGTGGGCGATGTGAGGGTTGTGTTTGTGTCATTGTAGCCACTCTTGCTGCCTTGCGGTGTGCATAATACATTTCTCTGGTCATTGTACTGCATGTTATGTCTGCTGCTTGGCCTGTGGAGAAGGCGGCTTCTGTGCAACGGCCCCACGTGTCATATATAATGGGGTCCCCACAGGCAGGGTCACCAAGGGCGTATACTCATTAACCCCTTTACATATTTATTACCCCTTCAGTACCTGGGCCCTGTGGCTGTGTCAACAGCCCAGTGTACAGGAGCATTTCACACCTTCACATTGTCCTGTTCCAGGCTGTGCATAGGCCGGAGTCTAGAAATGGGATTAAATGAATACTGTCGCTGCATTTTCCATTAATAATCCCCAGCTGGGCACAGGCCTGTGGCGTCACTGTACATGGGACAGCATGGAAGTGGCTAAACATGTATTATATTCATCTTCTACATTTTACTGTTTACTACTTGTTCTTAGGTTGTCTTGTTCATGCGTTTGCTTTCAATGGCTTGTTATATTATTTTTTAGGGGGGGGGGGGGGGGTAGACGTACAAGGGCAAACTATCCAAATTTAACGATGAGGCGTGAGGGACATTCTCTTAATTAGGACAGAGTGCAGCAAGCAACTTCCTAACATTTTCCTGAGAAGCCTAAACTGTTCTTCCATTCAGCAGAGACACAATACTACAGGTCACCGTGCCCTACAGCAGGTGAAAGCATTTACAGCTGGGATCATTAATGCTGCACCTGATGGCGGGACGCCCGGCTCAGGGACTAGTCTCTGAGGAGGACACACTGCGACTGGCGAACAGACGGGTGATTGGCATCCTGTCAGGATATCTGCAGCCTAGCAATTACCGCTCTGTGCTGTCATACCTTCACCCAACATCTCTAAGCAAGCACATCCCCCCTTCAACCCCCACCTCATTATTCACGTGGTCGTCGTCCCCTGTATTCCTACGTAAAGTATCGCTTTCCAGGTCAAGCTATCCAAACCATGATGCTGACCGCTGGGACGTGAGGAGATTGTCAGCTGTCAGGCAGAAACATGAGCTTCGCTTTATGCCCTGCTCTGTATCCCACCCATGCCTCCTATATACTGTTGCCCTACGTCTTATGCCCTAGTGCAGGGGTGGCCAAACCTGTCCTCAAGATCTACCAACGGTGCATGTTTTCCAGGCAACCTGTGGATCTATAGTAGGAATGAATGCAGCAAGTTTTAAAATGTGACAGTTAGTAATGACTACAGCTGTGCACCAGCTAGGTAACATGGAAAACGTGGACCGGTGGTAGATCTCGAGGACCGGTTTGGCCATCCCTGCCCTAGTGGGTTTTTATCAGCTTAGTGTTGTTTTATTTATGTTTTGTGTTGGGAGCCTGTATCCGGCCCCCCAAAATGACCACCATGTTAGATCAGGGGGGCCTACCTGTAGCTCTATGCAGGGTTGCCTACCCACCCAGAATGGAAGGAGGGATCCCGAAAATAAGGTCCCCCTCCCGGCACCCTTCTGACTAATATCGGAGTTTTATTGAGGATGGGATGTTGCCCATAGCAACCAATCAGATTACTAATTATTATTTAGGTAGCACATTCTAAAAGATAATTGAACCTGATTGGTTGCTAATGGCAACATCATATCTTCAGTAGAACCCCCATCTTAGTAAACGTCTGTTCTGCTGTCATCATCCGTTCTAGCCACACTAAGGGCGGGATCTATTAACATACATCGCCGCCCCTCGCCACGCCCCCGCCGTGATGCTAGCGCATATGTACTAACATTTGCGGCTAGCATCGCGGTGCGGTGACGGAGACCCCCCGCGATACATGTGATGTGGTGTGCGGGGGTGCCCGTCACCTCCTGGGCTCTGCGGCGGTCCCCGGCGTCTACTCCTCCCCCCTGCACCCGGAGGAACATCCCCGGCTGTGACATGCTGCTGGGGGAGGTGGAGCAGCATGGAGCAGTGGCGTAACTATAAATTTTCCTCCCCCCTGCCAAAAAGTTTGTGGCGCCGGGCTCCTCTCCAGCGTGTTTCCCCAGCGGGAGGTGATGACATCACACGCATAACGGAGAAGCTGAAGCACGATAGAGGAAGAGAAACCAGCAGACACTGCTGCTTCCCTTGGCTCCGACGCATCCCAGGCCGCCCCAGCACGCCCATCCGCCCGCCCATCCTGTACACAGTAGCCAATAGCCAGCTCTGTGTACAGTCAATTGAATCAGTGGGGGGGATTTGTCGTCTCAGCATGTCAGTGCGTCCAGCGGGTGCTGGCGCCCACATAGACCCCACTCCCCCAAGCGGCAGCTGGGGCTGCCTTACAGTAGTTACGCCACTGGCCATACGCATACACAGTCTATCTATAATATATCTGTGTGCGGATTCACACAGCAGCGGCTGGGGCGAGGGGCGGCGATACATCCCGCCCTTAGTGTGGCTAGAATGGATGATGACAGAACAGACGTTTACTAAGATGGGGGTTCTACTGAATATATGATGTTGCCCCCCCCTCTGAATCAGGCCCTGAATAAAAACTGGCACACATGAAGAGGGAGCTCTAACCAAGAGCAAACAATGGGGCCTGTCTATAATGGATGCAGCACATGAGGGTCACACAAACCCCTGGGTCCAGAGGGGACCACTCCGTACACACTACACTCAGGGCCTGATTCAGAGCCAGTTGTAGTTTAGGGAAGATACAGCACAGGGCAAGGCCATTTCGCTTGCTGGGTCCCGTCCTGCAATGTGCCCGCAACATTCTTCGGGTACAACCCTCAAGTGCGAGCGCTTCTCTACACATTGCAGCACTCGCACGTCACCAGCTGTCCCCTGGCTGAGCTGTTTCCTGGCTAGCTAATACAGGCAGCAATGGCTGCGCGTGACATCACAGCCATCGTGGCCCACGGCCCGCGTGGTCCGGACCGCTCCCTTAAATATGTCCGTCACTGCCTCCTGCAACGGTCCAACACCAACTCCGAAACTGCAATCGGCTGTGATCTTAGTTTCAGGGCTCGGTATGCGCAGAAGTATGGAAACTGCACTTCTGCAGGTACGCCTGAATAGGGCCTTTAAGGTGCCCATACATGGTGCAATTTGTGGGTGCGATGCGATGCCCGCTCCCAAGCACATCCCATCGGACAGATCAAAAAGTGCTGCACATACTTTTTGAACTAGGTCCCGATTGCTTCACATCACACGCAAATCGCATGCAATTTGCGTGCAATGCGATCTAGACCAAAGTGCATGCAATTATTGCACCGTGTATGGGCACCTTTAGTCTGGCGGCCATTTTCAAAGAGTGTTGTTCTTACACAGTAGGGAAATCACTGGAGAAATTGAGTCCTTTACATGCAGTGTGCACAAACTAGAGTCCACTAGCGTCTATGTACTAAGACAGTGATGGCTAACCTTGACACTCCAGCTGTTGTTGAACTACACATCCCAGCATGCCCTGCGTCAGTTTTAGCATGGCCAAATAGTAAACCTGCAGCAGGGCCATACTTGCCTACTTTTGAACACTAGTTTCAGGGAGATTATACTTAGTAATAGAATTTTGTACAGCGGCCCATTGAGGGGGTGTGTCATGCTCCTACCAAAGGGCGTGGCTAGTTCCATATATGGAGAGATTGTGAACGTGGCCCCTAGAAGCGTGGATGTGTACTGCTACATTTGAGAGGAATCTTTTGCACACAGCATCTATCCCTGCAGCCAAAGGGGCTGGGGGCACAGTCAGCAGCTCACATAGCTGCTGGGCATGCCCCCACAGTGGCAAAAACAGAGACGTGGCCTTATGGCAGTGCAGCCAGCACAGGCCACGCCCCTTTCCACTAGGCCACGCCTCCAACATGTCGGAATTGTCCTTCCTTGACAGGATGAAAAGTTGGGAGGTATGAGTGTAATGTGGGCTAGGTGAATTGAGGGAGATTGCTAGACTAATGAGGGAGAGAGGGAGATTGCTGATATTTCAGGGAGTCTCCTGCAGAATGCAGGAGGGGAGGTAACTATGATGTAACAGTGTAATGTGGGCTAGGTGACATGAGGAAGATTGCTAGACTAATGAGAGAGAGAGGGAGATTGCTGCTATTTCAGGGAGTCTCCTGCAGAATACAGGAGGGGAGGTAACTATGATGTAACAGTGTAATGTGGGTTAGGTGACATGAGGGAGATTGCTAGACTAATGAGAGAGGGAGATTGCTGCTATTTCAGGGAGTCTCCTGCAGAATGCAGGGGGGTAGGCAGCTATGAGCTGCAGCCGGTCACCATTTGGGGCTGGGGATTCTAAAGACACAGGACCCACACTGCATCCATCTCTGAATGAGGCCCCTAATTCCAACAGCCCCAGTGACCATGTTTGGCCCCTTTGTATTAGTAATGTGCACAGATCCTGCAGTGTTTCTTCCTTTCAAAAAAACATTAAAACATCTAACAGCCAGGTGCAGCGATATCAGTAGGTAAATCGGCCACCGGCTGTCCTGCAGGACCAATGTCATGTGACTGTGAATGATGTTGCTCAGTGTGCACAGACCTCTACCTGTCAGGAGCCACAACCACTGTACCTTTTACAATGCCCACCTATTGTATTTTGACCTTTTGGTGCCGACAGTGTAGACTTTTCCATCCACACCGGCTATGTCCCGTCAGCTGTGTCGGCAGCTGCTGACAATGTGCGGTGTGTATGAGTCGTAACCTGTGTCATACAGAATGGCTACAATGTTGCAGCACAGGGTGTGCTGCAACATTGTAGCCATTCTGTATGACACAGGTTACGACTCATACACACCGCACATTGTCAGCAGCTGCCGACACAGCTGACGGGACATAGCCGGTGTGGATGGAAAAGTCTACACTGTCGGCACCAAAAGGTCAAAATATAATAGGTGGGCATTGTAAAAGGTCGGCATTGAGAACAGGTTGACACGAGTAAAAGGTCCACATTGAAAAGTCAAACCATGTAGATATGCTCCAAGTCAGCATTGAAAAAAGGTTGACACATGTAAAAGGTTCACATTGAAAAGGTCAAACAATGGAAATATCAACATGAGTTTTTCACTGTCTTGTGTCTATTACAACATCTGTCGACATGGACCCACAAATAGTGTAGTGCGTACCCTCACCACAAGTGTGAAAATAGAATTAGTAACTTGAACTGAAATGTAATAGATGGATGTTTTGCTAGGAAATGTAAAGCATCATATAAATCTAATGAGTCTAAGTCCCTGCTAGCAGGCTCCATGCAGTAGTGTTTGTGATGTCATCATGATGTCACAGAAGTAGTGTTTGTGATGTCATCATGATGATGTCACAAACAATAGAAGGCAATAAATTGCAGCTCCCGGGAGGTGAGGCTCAGAAAGGGGTAGAAGTGGTTGAGAGGAGAGGAGGTATAATAGATTTGAGATGAATTCTCTACGTTTAATTATTTTTCTTATGGTGACTTTGCTCACCCTAAGAACCAACGGCCAGACTACAGATACAACTGAAGGTAATGGAGAATTATTTCTATGAATTTATATTAGTAAGGATAGCTAAACTAATTTATATAGGATAACGGGTATATTTATCATAGGAGAGATACTGTTGACGACACGTCAAATGGGACAGAACAAGATTTGTCTAAATGTGGTGCACCAAAGTAGAATAGGAAAAGTGTAAAATTTAACTTTGATTTATTCCAATAAAACTGCGAAATATAAAACCACAATAAATGTGAAAAAGACAAACACAGTGACGTGTGTGAATGTTAAAAAAACAAACAAATGGGGATTGCAATTATATCTCACAGTTTTATAGGAATTATTAAAAATTTTGTTACACATTTCTTATTCTACTTTGGTGAACCACATTTACACAAATATTGTACTGTCTTAGTCGATTGCGCTGTTACTTATAGTAGCAGCAGACCCCTAACAGCAATTTGTGATCCTGGCAAATTCCATTGGATAGGGCATATATATATATATATATATATATATATTCTTTGTGCGGTCCGGCACTCCAATCCTGTGCCAACTGCCTGGGTGCCTGTCCCCAACGGGAATAGATAGATGCTGGAAAGAGGGACTGGCACACCTTGACAAAGGGGCTGCGCCCCGAAACGTTGGGATTCATGTTTATTTGCACATAAAAAAGCAACTTTAAAAGACCGTGGAGTGCCAGTCCCTCTTTCCAGCATCTATATATATATATATATATACACACACACACACACACACATATTTATACTTAATAGTCTTGTGTGATTGATCAGCACATAGGCCCTTATTCTGATTGACGAGGACTTTACCGCATACTTTCGGATCGCGTGTTTACGGCGTCTGCGCATGCGTGGAGAACGCAACGCGCATGTGCCACGCCTTGACTCGGTACCAGTTCGGCCAGATCCCGTCCAGAACTGTTCACCGCTATCATTCGGGAAATCGGGGCGTATTATGGGCGTCATGCGGAATGACACATGGGCGTAGTTTCAAAGTGGGCAAAACGGGGAGGAAACATGGGCGGACACGGGGGAGTACACTTATGTTGGGGGGCGTACATTCGGAAACCACTCCGAATGCACGCGATCAAAAAGGGCAGAAATGTGCGGTGTCCACAAGTGTACTATTGCTTTGCGGACACCACTCGTTCATGCGCTAGGCGAACGTACGCCTAATGACTACAACCATTAACACCTGAACCCAATAGAATCTACTCCTTTACTCATTACTCACTAATAGGCCGCTTGTCAGTGCTTTAATTGAAACCATTGCTGCTTCAAGGAAACCTTACTAATCCCCCACATATGCTGTACTTGTCAGACACTTTAAAACTGCTAACAATGGACATGACAGAATATTAATACTAGCAATACAGAAGATATATAATAGTGGGTTGTTTGGCGTAAATACTCCGCTTACGTGCGGTAGCACCGCTTGGCTCCCGTTCGGATGCGGTATTCCCGAGCATACTCTGTAATACTCAGTAATACCGTGCCGAATCTGAGTGTTTCTCCCGCACACGCATGGTTTGTATGTCGTCCGTAAACACGCCCTGTTCTTAAAGAGTGAGTCCGTCCGAATGCGGAGGACACGTGGGCGTTTCTACGGACGATGGCCGCACGCGGCAAAACACCGTGGCGTGCGGACCGCACCGTAAGAATGCGGGAATTTCCGCACAGATCAGAATAAGGGCCATAATGCGGCAAATTCAGAAACGTTCTTTCGAGTCCGAATTTGGCCCCTTCCCTGAATAATAAAATTAACAATAATAATAATAATAATAATAATAATAATGTTATAATGCCATTGATAGGACAAGAGCAATAACACTGCTTTATTAAAGGCATAGGATTTATTTGATTGTCGTAGTATTGTAATTATGTTTAATGATTCATTTCGAGTAATTAATATGAAACACAATGATAATACAAAGCCAATGTGTACAATATTAATAATAGTGACTTCCTTTACTTTCACACAACCAAGTGAGTAAGAAAAGTGGCCACAAGTGTGTAATAGGAATCAACAATTTGGGACTAAAATATAGTATATGGGTGTGAAACATATTTTTAAGTTTTGTTAGCAATTTTAAATCCACCATATAAACCTACTGGGCCTAATCCCAGCTAGATGGTTCCATGCAGTAGTGTCTGTGATGTCACAGACAATAGACATTATGATGTCACAGACAATAGTCACTATGATGTCACAGTCAATAGAAGGTAATAAATTGCTGCTGCTGGGAGGTGCGGCTCTGATAGGGGAAGCAGTCGTTGAGAGGAGAGGAGCTAAAATATTGATGAGAGATGAATAATCTACATTTAGTGATATTTCTTATGGTGACATTGCTCACCATGGGAACCCAAGGCCAAACTACAGATCCATCTGAAGGTAATAGGGAATTATTTTTAGGACATTCAATTAGTAAGGAATTAATATAACATAATGGTGTAGTTGTCCTAGGAGAGCCCTATAGCTGATGAGATAGCCCTATGTATTACAGCGTTTAACTGCCCACACCCACATGGTATAACCTGTTCTGGTAGCACAGTCTTGTAACTCCATTGCCAGAGCACTTTTTATGTGGTAGTACAGGTTGAGTATCCCTTATCCAAAGAATTCCAAAACCCATACATTCCAGAAAGTGAAATACAATTAAAATTCTAGCTAACAGCTCTACTGGGGACATCTGTAACAGCACTACTGAGGACATGACATATAACTGGCACTACTGAGGACATGATATGTAACTGGCACTACTGAGGACATGATATGTAACTGGCACTACTGAGGACATGATATGTAACTGGCACTACTGAGGACATGACATGTAACTGGCACTACTGGGGACATGATATGTAACTGGCACTACTGAGCACATGATATGTAACTGGCACTACTGGGGACATGATATGTAACTGGCACTACTGAGGACATGATATGTAACTGGCACTACTGAGGACATGATATGTAACTGGCACTACTGAGGACATGATATGTAACTGGCACTACTGAGGACATGATATGTAACTGGCACTACTGAGGACATGATATGGCACTGACACTACTGAGGACTTGATATTTAACTGGCACTAATGAGGACATAATATGTAACTGGCACTACTGAGGACATGATATGTAACTGGCACTACTGAGGACATGATATGTAACTGGCACTACTGAGGACATGACATGTAACTGGCACTACTGAGCACATGATATGTAACTGGCACTACTGGGGACATGATATGTAACTGGCACTACTGAGGACATGATATGTAACTGGCACTACTGAGGACATGATATGTAACTGGCACTACTGAGGACATGATATGTAACTGGCACTACTGGGGACATGATATGTAACTGGCACTACTGAGGACATGATATGTAACTGGCACTACTGAGGACATGATATGTAACTGGCACTACTGGGGACATCTGTAACAGCACTACTGAGGACATGACATGTAACTGGCACTACTGAGGACATGATATGTAACTGGCACTACTGAGGACATGATATGTAACTGGCACTACTGAGGACATGATATGTAACTGGCACTACTGGGGACATGATATGTAACTGGCACTACTGAGGACATGACATGTAACTGGCACTACTGAGGACATGACATGTAACTGGCACTACTGAGCACATGATATGTAACTGGCACTACTGGGGACATGATATGTAACTGGCACTACTGAGGACATGATATGTAACTGGCACTACTGAGGACATGATATGTAACTGGCACTACTGAGGACATGATATGTAACTGGCACTACTGAGGACATGATATGTAACTGGCACTACTGAGGACATGATATGGCACTGACACTACTGAGGACTTGATATTTAACTGGCACTAATGAGGACATAATATGTAACTGGCACTACTGAGGACATGATATGTAACTGGCACTACTGAGGACATGATATGTAACTGGCACTACTGAGGACATGACATGTAACTGGCACTACTGAGCACATGATATGTAACTGGCACTACTGGGGACATGATATGTAACTGGCACTACTGAGGACATGATATGTAACTGGCACTACTGAGGACATGATATGTAACTGGCACTACTGAGGAACTGGCACTATATGTAACTGGCACTAAATATGTGCAAGAAAATGAATGCTTGAGATAGTACAAAAACTTTGTTTCATATTTTGAAACCTTGTTTTATGCACAAAGGAAATATATTAGTGTGTATTTCATGTGTTTGATGTGTTTGTACAACATAAATGCAAGATACATCGTTGAAATATAAAAATATTCTGAAATACTGAATAATCTGTTATCCGTATTTCTTCTGGTTCTGAGCATTGTGGATAAGGGATACTCAACCTGTATTATCATTATGTTTAATTACTAAAACAGATAAAATATTATAAGTACAATGTAAATAGTAACATGTATATGTATCTTTATGAAGAAAGTCACATTTGTATGTATTTGTTTATTTTAAAGGTGCTACAGAGACGAGTTCCGTTGCCCAGACAAGCTGGAGATCAGGTACAGTACTTGCTGAGTTTTTGCCCTATACCAAATGTTTGATGCTAAAGTCTAAATTAAGACAGTTACATTGCTGGCTGGAAATGACATTATTAGCCCCCTATAGTGCACATAATCCCTGTATAGATGGTTATGGCAGGGTGTGTAAGAGACTCCCCCCTCAGGCAGCAGAACAGCACTACAGGTGGCACGTATAGGAATGTATATGTCACGGTCTCGGACATGGGGGGAGATTCTCTAAGCTAAAAATGCGGTAAAAACCCTGTTATCGGGTTTTTACTGCATTTTGGGATGCTGTAAGCATCCCCCGCCGGGCTTCTACCGCATCCCACCGCCGCCCCGCAACGACCCCCGCCGCCCCGCATCGCCCCCTCCCCCCTCACCTGAATCCGGGCAGCACAGAGCTGTGCTGCCCGGACCTGTGACCTCCTCCCTGCACTGATCCTCTTCCGGGTGCAGGGAGGAGAAGAGCCCGGCGCAGCAGCAGCAGCGCCGGGTGTGGGAGGCAGGGGGGAGCCGCCGGGACCTGCTGGGACCCGGCGACTCTCACCGAAAAGGACAGCTCTTAACGCAAGAGCTGTCCTTTGCTATAATTATCGCATATGTTAGAACATATGCAATAATTATAATTTCGAAGAGAGGCGAAGGGGGGGGGAGATTCTTAGAGAATCTCCCCCATGGGCCTGTGACAGGATTGTTGGCCAATTTGTGCATTATACAAGTGGCAGCCATCTTAGCCTGGCCGTAGATAAGTGCACGTGATAGGCTGACAGCAGTCATGTGCGCATTGTCCCCTTCCCTCAGCTGTGCTCAGGCTACACATGCTGTGATACCCGGCCAATGGCTGCATTATCACAGAACATGTAGGCTCCTTACACACAGGACCAGCCTTACCCATATGCATTGTCCCTGTAATTATAATAATGTCCCATAGTCACTGTCTCTATACATATGTAACGTGTATCACGTGCTTATCTTGTCTGTTTCTCTTTCCTGAACAGCATTACCAAAACTGGAAACGGGATTATCCATTGGAAAGATCGTCTTAGGCATCCTGATGTTGTATGGACTTTATACACTGTATAAGCACATCCAGGAATAGTAAGTTACTAACATTCTCTACACATAATATTACATTACAGAGGTCTCTGGCCTCAAATACTTACTTTACTTGAATCACTTGGGCCCTTATTCTGATCGGTGCGGCCGGAGCCGATTATGCGGCCAGGACCGTGCGTGCGAAACCCCGCCTTCCATACGGATCGCCAACTCCGTCCGTACGCGGTAAGAAGCTGTCCGAACGGACCGCACGTGTATTTTTCACGGAATACGCCTCCTCCATCTAAGGGAACCTCCCCCATCATTTGATGGTCGCAGACCATCGAATGCAGGACCGTGTGCTCCGCCAGCACCCGCAACCTCAGACCACACGGACATTTTTCCGTGCAAAAGCAGGGATCTGGGCGGGCAGCTGACATCCGGCGATGTCATAAGTCCGCCCCCTACACGTGCGTCACGGCCGCATTACCATGCGTACGCCCAGCGTTTTCATGGGAACTCCCATGAAACGCGGGGCGTATGCATATGGTAATGAGCCCAAATAGCCCTTCACGCCCCTCTCCACCCCCTGTTCGGAGTGTTCACATATCATGCAGAATTTGGCCGTACGCCCCACTCGCACATGCGCAGAGACGCCTCTGCACATGCGCAGACACAAAACATCGGCGGACCGAACGCACGCGGATATATCCGCAGCGATCAGAATAAGGGCCTTGGTCCGGACACACGACGGAGGAAGCCATTTTGTGGATGCAACCAATATTCATTAGGTTGCAGCCTAACACCTCAGTAGGAGCCACTGCCTTGTGAGGATTGGCCATGAGGTGCCTCAGGAAGGTCATTGGTACCCAGTGATACATGCGTGTTGGTTTAGCCCACAAAATGGCTGCCTGGACTAGTAAAGAAGGACACATCTAATTACCGTATCACTGTATCTGGGACGTAATTGAGAAAACTGGGCTATTTTATGTCTCTGTGCTGTGCTGTGTGCACTATTATCAACTGACCGCTTCTCATTATTGTTATATTTCAGCTACCAACGTGTATGTGAATATGTGGATAACAAATACCAGGCTGTAAAGCAGATGGTGACAGGCGCAGGTACAGATATAGATCCAGATATAGATATTGAGGCAGGAATGGAGTTCCATCACCCCGGACACCGTGAATCAACATACCACGTGGAATATGAAGGGGAGCGCTACCACCGCGCACATGATGAGGCACACCATTATAAAGAAGACCATCACAGCGAACACGAGGCTGAGAAACACACACAACGCGGCAAAAAAGACTCAAAGCCGGTGAAGAAAGAAAAGAAGCCCGTGATTCGTCAGCTAATAAAGAAGCCCATCCAAAAGCTGAAGCTCACCAAAAAGAAAAGCTTCATAAATGCAGCACCCAAGAAACCAGCGACAAGAAAAACACCTAAAGTCATGAAAAAATTCAGGCGTTAAAGAACCAATAGGTCATAAGAACAATCAGGGGTAGATGTATGAAGCAGTGATAAGGGAGGAGAAGTTATAAAGTGCTTCGTACTTTATAACTTCTCCTCCCTCATCACTGCTTCATACAACTACCCCTCAGCCTCATTGTAATATCTTGGGGTCTGTGCCATTGCTGTGTACACCCGTCTGCCACCACTAATATCTGCTGTGTGCCCTGGTCCGCTACCATCTTGAAGATCTACTGCTGGTTTCTATCTGATTCTTGCTGCTGCTGGGACTTCTCCTTGTCTGGGATAACATCTGCTCAGACTGAACAGGAAAGAAAAGTGGGGATTAGGGCTACTGGCGATACCCCCCAAAAAAAAACGACACTGGGCAGCCACCCCACGGGTGTGTTGGAAGAGCTGCTAAGCTGATAATTATTCTTAATGATGACAGTGACATCCAACTCATTGGTAACTTATTAACTTGTAGATTTAAACCTGGGCAATGCCGGGTACTTCAGCTGGTCAACAAATCAGCCTAAGCTATTACACAATGGGATTCTGTTATGGGGCACTCATGTATAAGTGCAGAACGGACTGTAAATATAAAACATATACTTTATATCACCTTATAAAATGTCAGGGAATAAAGCATACTTGCCTAATTTTGAAAACTATTTTCAGGGAGATTATAGTTGGTAATAGAATTTAGCAAAGCCCCCATTAAGGGGGCGTGTCATGCTCCTCCCAAATGGCGTGGCCAGTTCCATATATTGAGAAGTTGTGAACGTGGCACCTAGAAGCGAGGATGTGTACTGCTACATCTGAGAGGAATCTTTTAAAATGACTTATATCCAAATGTAGATGAGCCCCAAAGCAGTTAGGAAGAGCTACTGTACTTTGTAAAGTGCTGGGAAATGGTGCTGATGGTTCAGTATAAATGTATCTGTCTCTCATTCCTTTTTCCCCCAAAAATGTAACAGTGTAATGTGGGCTAGGTGACATGAGGGAGATTGCTAGACTAATGAGGGAGAGAGGGAGATTGCTGCTATGTCAGGGAGTCTCCTGCAGAATGCAGGAAGGGAGGTAACTATGATGTAACAGTGTAATGTGGGCTAGGTGACATGAGGGAGATTGCTAGACTAATGAGGGAGAGAGGGAGATTGCTGCTATGTCAGGGAGTCTCCTGCAGAATGCAGGAGGGGAGGTAACTATGATGTAACAGTGTAATGTGGGCTAGGTGACATGAGGGAGATTGCTAGACTAATGAGGGAGAGAGGGAGATTGCCGCTATTTCAGGGAGTCTCCTGCAGAATGCAGGAGGGTAGGCAACTATGAGCAGGGCATGCTGGGATGTGTAGTTCAACAACAGCTGGAGCGTCAGGGTTAGCCATCACTGTACTAAGAAGTCTTTACATTAAGCCTTAGAAAGAGATAACGTGAACAGAGATAAAGTACTAGCTAACCAGCTCCTGTCAAGCACAGCCTTCAGCATGGCTGTTACTGGTGCTGTTGGAGGTCACCAGTTAGCCGTCCCTGACAGATCGTATAACCTCCGCGCACTGGGGAGCTTTGGCAGGGCAGGATGTGGGGGACACGCCAGCAGTTTCTAATTAGCGCAAAAGTTTCCTGAAGTGATATTGGCATCGTGCAATGTAACTGTTGGGGCTGCGCTACCCAGAAGCCCCTCACGGATGACTGGTCAGAGTTTTTACACAAGGGCTGAGAATGCATCCAATGTCACAGACATCTGACCGTCGCCGCGCAATTACCAGGAAGCCAAAACAGATGGGAAGCAATGAAATCTGATCCCAATATAACACCGTGCCACTTCAGCGCTCCCATTGCCCATATGGTAGCATTTAAACTCATCCCTGGTGCTAACAAAACAGGATGTGTTTACCTCTGCCCATTCACTTAAACCCACAGCGAGTCCGCGCCTGGGGCTGCGGGATAGAGATCCGGCAGGCTGCTTCAGTCCAGCGGCCATGATTGGAAGAGGCAGGAAGATCAGACGGCGGGGAAAGTGGAAGCAGCCATTGGGGCGGTGATCTCAGATGCTGCTCCTGACATTTTCCTGAATTAAACCGATGCTACAAGCACATGAAGATCTAGCAGAGCAAAAATAGAACAATCCTCAGACAGAGAGTACAGTAATTGCCTTTTCCTGTGCCGGGTACATGGGGCTCTGCATCCGTTCTAATATAATAACTTTTGAATGTGGAAAAAAAAAAAGCAAATGGTGCGTCAGTCCTGTTTTTTATCATTCCCCGTAAAGAACATTTTAGCTCTTGGGTTAATCCGAGGATAGTTATTCATTTTAGTCTTTGTAGTTGTATATTGAAAATGCTGAAACTGAGCAAACTCCATATTGTTCCTAGGACAAGGAGGCTTCGTTCCCTGCACCAAGATGGCCGACGACCTAAGTGCTGCGCATCTTCCACTTAGTTTCAGTAAAACCTGCGATTATCTGTGGTTAAATACACTGTTCCACTATCCTGCGCTAATACCTGGCCAATCCCAGGATTGAGATTGGCGGGATCCCGGAATATTGGCCTCACTGGGGGCATGGGCTGAGCCTTTTGGGGGCATGCTAGACAGTGGTTATTCGCTGCTTAGCGAGCCCCCTGATGCCACCCAGCCGCCAACCTGTATCACCCCCATATTTCCAACAGAAAGGTACAATGTGATTAACTCGCATAACCCTGCTTCATGATTTAAAATCCAAAATGAGTCCAGATATTTGCTTCAAGCAGAAACAAATTGGACAGATAATCTTATAGTGTGTATCCAGGTTTACTGGCAGCCCCTTCCCCAGGGACATTTTGAAAATGAAACAATGATTTGTATGAGGATTGAGAAAGAAAAATGAGTATTGTAAAAATGTATGTAATATAGACAGATGGTCAACCCTGCACTATTACTCAATGGGCAGACTACCAATTGGTGGAAGGGGCGGGGATTTTGGGTCACATGGGGGGAGGGGAGATATCCCGGTGCCAGTGAGAAAAAAAATCCATTGGCCATTGGTGGTTAACCAGAGATGGATGTCAACCATCACTAGTGTATTTACAATGGGTGGATATGGGCCCCTGAGTCCAGGGGGGCCCACACCGCACACACTGCATCCATTTTTTAATACTTACCCCTCAGTGCTGTGAAAAATCTCTGACAAAATGGCCGATGCACCATTTTTCTGGAGATCTGCGTAGGTGCATTAGTCTGACTCCGCTAGAGCTCAGGCTCCATAGCGCAGAGCTGCCGGCAGAGGGGGGTGGGGGGTAGAGGCTGCACAAGGGCCTCCCTCTCTCTTAAAATTAGGGCCATCGTTGCCTTTGCCATTGATGGTTGCCATGATGGAAAAAGTGCAACTGGCCATCGATAGTGCATTATTATGCAATGGATGACCATCGATGTTTTTACATATCGATGGTCATCCATTTTCTTTGATTGATTGGCCCGTGGACCAATCAAAATACGGGGGTGGAGCTTCACAGGTCCTGGGGCGGAGCTATGCTTGGTGTCTGGCCCCTTGGGGAAAAAAGCAAAACTAAACTAATCGTTTAAACTTTCGACATCGATGGTGGAAAACCATCTGGTTCTCCCCTATCGATGGCAAAACTATTCGACATCGGCTATAAACCATCAATATTTCTAATCATTGATGGTCAATGGTCATCTCTACTTAAAATGTCCCTGGCAATCATTGACGGTTGACACTGAAGGGTTGGAGTTCCACGTAACTGCGGGGTTCATGTGGAAACATTGGATCGGGAAGGATAGTGTGGGGACCGGGGGCCAGATTCTCTAAGCTTCAAAAGTGATAAAATGGAGAGTGATAAACAGCCAGACAATCAGCTCCTGCCTGACATATTTCAAACACAGTCTGTGACATGGCAGGTAGGAGCTGATTGGCTGGCTGTTTATCACTCTCCATTTTATCACTTTTGAAGCTTAGAGAATCTGGCCCTGGAAGTGTCAGCTAACGCTGCACGAGGGAGCCCTGAAATCCGTCTATTAACTCACAGCGCTCATTTACCAGCCGCTGCCAATAACTGAGGAGCGTTATTGACAAGTCGCTGACCAGGCTTCCGTCCCCCCGCTACACTCTGAGATGTTATTGGCATCTCCAGGCAATTAATGGCAGCAATGATAAGAGCACTCGTCCTGCCTCTAATTAATCACAGCACATCAAACCCTCCTCATGGCCTTCCAGGGACTGTGAGGCTGGTAATCACCGTATCACCTATCAGTTACCCATGCACAGCAAACAAAAGGAACGCTATAGTTTTACCCCGATCCCTGGATGCTCAATAGGGTTTAATGGGGGAAATAGGACACATGACAGCATACAGGGCCTTTATTAATGATCTGGTTATTAACACAAGAACTATAACTTCTTATTGCTGCTATTCACGGTAACAGGAAACAAAGGGCCTGATTCAAGTTCAGCCGGTCCTCTGCGGATTCACTCTAGGGACCAATTGTGCGGCTCTGCGCATGTGCGTATTTGACAATCTGCAGGGCCGCTGTACAAACGCCTTCAGCGACAATCATGGTCACCGAGGTATTCATATGGGGAGGGGGGGGTCGTTCCCCTGGGAATGTGGGGGCGGACCGATGCTTGTGAGGGACGGGCGCCTGACGTCACATGACATCACAGCCCGCCCCCTCTTCTTCGGACAACAAAGGAAATAAAAGTCAGTTCCGACTCACTTTTATTTCCAAAGGGGACAGAAATCCTTTGATGTTTGGTGACCATCGAAGGATTTCTCTCCCCTACGGCCGCTTGGTAGGGGATGTGTTCGCGTACAACCCCTCACATGTTACCGAGGGTATTCGGTGCAATATAAAGTGCGGAACAGAGCTGTGCCGATGTGCGCGCTTACTCATCGCACCGGAGAGAGTCTGCGTACCGTGGCGCTGCATATGTCTGAACTACTGTATTACATACATGGCACTTTACGTTACACTATAGCTTGGTACACGCTATTTGCGCATTCTACATGGGCCCCAAATCCCGTCAGCTACCGTACTCGCGCCTTGTCACACAGCCGCTGTGTACGGGATCGCAGCCGCAACGGCTTTTGCCTCCAAATCTGAAAAGCCCAGAAAAATATTTTTCAAACCTGGACTGAAAATTTTATTAATATTTTATTTTATACACGAAACGCTGCCAAGGAACGTGCAGTGAAATATTACGCAGTAAAACGAATCGCAGACCAACCCGCTTCCAAGTGCGTTTATAACGGACAACAATTTGCTCCATTTTCATTGATGAAAAAAGCAACAAACGAAAACATAAACAGGAAATAAATGGAAACAAGCACACGTGGGATTAATTATCATAACGCAGTATAATAATATCTTCAAGTCGTTCTTGTTTATTACCCGGTTATATGGTAGTGCCGAATAGATTCTTTTCATATCTGTAACATAAATGCAGTTCCCAACGCCACAAAAAAAAAAGTATTTCCTAGTAAAGAACATCTGAAATGTGAATTATCTTGTTCCCACAGATTCTATGTAACCAGAGGGATGTTCTCCGCGTTCCCCGCACGTCAGTGGACTTGGTGGGTTATTTGCAATGTAAACTCTTATTAAACGCTACGGATCGCATTTCAGATGATGTCAAACAACCCTAAACATGTCACTAAAGGCCCCGGGGGTATTTGCCGGGTGTACAGAGCTGCCACGGGCACTCATACTGATGCTGCTTTCCCACTGCCTACACGGGTAAAGACCCGTTTTTTTTAAACGGGTCTTTAAACGGGTAAGAGCCATAAGACTCTTTCCCACTGCAGCTTTTAAACGGTAAATTACCGTTTAAAAGCTGTTTTTGTCACATTCACACTTACCCGTTTAAAAACCCGTTTAAGCAGTGTAAAGATAGGGGGGGGGGGAGAATTAAAAAAAAAAAAAACGGCGTGGGGTCCCCCCCACTGCCGTAACCAGCACCAGGCTGAAAGAGCCGGGGCTGGTAATAAAAAATCAGGAAACCCGACAAATAGGGGTTCCCTGATTTTTTACAACCAGCCCCAGGCTCCAGGTCCGGGGCTGGTTCCCAAAATACGGGGGACAAAATGACTAGGGGTCCCCCGTATTTTAAGAACCAGCCCCAGGCACAACCAGCCAGCAGGGTAATGCCACAGCCGGGGGACACTTATGATATAAGTTCCCGCGGCCAAAGCATTAACCCTACCGACCAGTCAGCCTGGCCAGGGGCCCTGGGGGAGTGGGGACCCCCCCAATAAAGGGGTCCCCCCCCTCCAGGACTTACCTGACCAGGCTGAAGCCTGGTGCTGTCCCCGGTGACCCTGGAGCGGTGGTCACCGGGCTGATGGTATTGTGTAAAAAAATAGAATAAAAACCATTGTCTTTTACTGGTGAACTATGAGTCCCAGCAAGCCTCCCCCGCAAGCTGGGACTTGGAGAACCACAAGTCCCAGCCTGCGGGGCATTAAAGGGCCCGCTGGGTCTTGTAGTTCCACAGTAAAAGAAAGAGTTAAATAAACACACTGACACACGTGAAAAATAAAAAGTTTAATACATACATAACACATACATACTGATACTTACCTATCTTGAGCCCGTAGGTAGCCCTGGTCCTGATGTCCTGGTCCGTGTCGGCGTCTGTATCCAGTCGGCATCCCTGTCGGCGACGGCGTCGGCGGTCCGGAGTCCGAAGAAATCCATTTGGGAAGCTGTGGAAGGAAATCCTACTCACCTGTCCCAGCGCGACGTAGTCCAGGTAAGGTCTTTGCAAAAAAAAACAAACCGACACCCGAACCAGACCGGACTGACGGAGACACACGGTGTGTTTACATCGTGCGGCTCCGCCCCCGAATGCCGCTATTGGCCGCCTTGCGGCCTAGCGGCCAATCAGGAGCCGCTAGGCCGCAAGGCGGCCAATAGCGGCATTCGGGAGGCGGAGCCGCACGATGTAAACAAACACACGTGTGTCTCCGTCAGTCCGGTCTGGTTCGGGTGTCGGTTTGTTTTTTTTGCAAAGACCTTACCTGGACTACGTCGCGCTGGGACAGGTGAGTAGGATTTCCTTCCACAGCTTCCCAAATGGATTTCTTCGGACTCCGGACCGCCGACGCCGTCGCCGACAGGGATGCCGACTGGATACAGACGCCGACACGGACCAGGACATCAGGACCAGGGCTACCTACGGGCTCAAGATAGGTAAGTATCAGTATGTATGTGTTATGTATGTATTAAACTTTTATTTTTCACGTGTGTCAGTGTGTTTATTTAACTCTTTCTTTTACTGTGGAACTACAAGACCCAGCGGGCCCTTTAATGCCCCGCAGGCTGGGACTTGTGGTTCTCCAAGTCCCAGCTTGCGGGGGAGGCTTGCTGGGACTCATAGTTCACCAGTAAAAGACAATGGTTTTTATTCTATTTTTTACACAATACCATCAGCCCGGTGACCACCGCTCCAGGGTCACCGGGGACAGCACCAGGCTTCAGCCTGGTCAGGTAAGTCCTGGAGGGGGGGGACCCCTTTATTGGGGGGGTCCCCACTCCCCCAGGGCCCCTGGCCAGGCTGACTGGTCGGTAGGGTTAATGCTTTGGCCGCGGGAACTTATATCATAAGTGTCCCCCGGCTGTGGCATTACCCTGCTGGCTGGTTGTGCCTGGGGCTGGTTCTTAAAATACGGGGGACCCCTAGTCATTTTGTCCCCCGTATTTTGGGAACCAGCCCCGGACCTGGAGCCTGGGGCTGGTTGTAAAAAATCAGGGAACCCCTATTTGTCGGGTTTCCTGATTTTTTATTACCAGCCCCGGCTCCTTCAGCCTGGTGCTGGTTTCGGCAGTGGGGGGGGACCCCATGCCGTTTTTTTTTTAACGGGTAAAGGGCTACCCCTTTCCCACTGCCGAAAAAACGGCTATAACACGGTAAAAACACTGCTTTTTACACGGGTAACAAAAACCGGTATTTGTTACCCGTGTAAAGCAACCTGGAGCTTTCCCACTGCAGCTCTAGCCGTTTAAAAAGGCTAAAAAAACGGCATTTACACGTGTAAAGCCTGCAGTGGGAAAGGGGTATGAGACAGACAAGGGGGCTGGGAGCAGATATTGAGCGAGACAGGAGGGTGATGTGTTTTTCAGGAGCCTAATTCCATTTATAGACAGTTTGACACTAAGAACGTCAGAAATCCCTTTCTTTCCCCAGTATACAATGACACAGACAGCATTGCAGTGCCCCGCTAATCTTTGAGGATTAAGAGGAGATCATGGAAAAGTAGCCTCTTAGACGCATTAGTACATCTGAAAGGATAATGGCGAGCAGACGGAGAAATATAGACTTAGGGCTGAGAAACGATACTCGTTGTAGAGGAACGTAGGATGGCGACTCGTGTTTCAGGGACCTTTCAGGTTTCACGGCGTCATTCCAGCGGGAAGTACAGAAGTAGGGACCTCGTACGTATCTACGCGGAAAACGTCCTGGCGACAATCAGAGCAGACTTCTGCTTCTTAGGTGACCTAATACGTATTCACAGACCGATTGGTTTGGTTTGGATTCCGATTTTGGTTCGGATTAAAATCGATTTTAAAAAATGATAATACTTGATAAAATGATGTCATTTTTTAAACTCCAAAACCCCACATTCAGATTTAAAATCCAAATTCCGAACACAGGAAGATTTAAACTGGGACTCGGTTTGGATGGAACTCGTAGGTAAATTCAAATCAGGTTTTGTTTAAATTCGATCCACATAATCTGTGGGTCGATCTTTTAGCCATGAGACTCAGACTCTATGGAACTCACTTCCCTGCACAGTTCGAGAGGCCCCAACTTTAGAATCCTTCAAAAAAAAGACTCAAGACTTTTCTGTTTATTCAAGCATTTCCAAAATTCCTTTAATTATTGTTTATAAAAAGCTTTTATGTACTTTATTGTTCCTGTACTGTATTATATTCATTCAATCTGGTAAGCGCCTTGAGAGAAAGAGCGCTATATAAATGAAGTGATTATTATATTATTATTATAATTCGGATGGATTCGGATTTCTGGAGAACCAAAACGCTGTATTGTTTAGTTATATAGCGCCACTACATTAGCTATTGGTCACAGCACTGAGGTCATAGTTCGATTCCCACCATGGCACTATTGGTGTGGAGTTTGTATCAAAGCAACAACCAAAGTGCGGTCTGAAAGGGGCATAATGCTGACATTGCCTGGTGCCTGGGACCAACGTGTCTATAGGAGATGACGGATTCCTTTGCACCCAGCAGAGAATTTCCCGCTGACCCCGGGTGCCCCCATCACACTGCCCTGAGCACAAGTGCTATCACTGCTGCCTGTCACTCAGCCTAATCCACTTGTGCACCAGCTACACCGGCTGGGAGGTTTGTATCCTTCAGGACTATTATTTATTTCCTATTGGTGGAGGTAGGGGGATAAAATAGCGCAGACACGGATTACCATAATCTTTTGGCAATGTAAGAAAGCTCTAATCACTTCAGCCTTTTTCATAGTCTCATGAAACTCTTAATATACTTTTTATAAAACACAACATACTGTCCACTCAGCACCTGTGCTGCCCGTCCGCCGTGTCCTGTACTGCTGTCAGCACCAGTGGAACATCTGCCACACGCAGGACGAGGTGAGATACTCTTCACAGCAGGAGTACCCGCCAGACCCAGATTCAGTGGCGTAGCTACGTTTTGGGCGCCCCCCCGCCGTAAGGGGGGGGGGGCGTCCATACCCACCCCCGCTCCATCAAGCACCCCCCCCCCCCGGCCGCCCCGTCGCCTATGCTTACCCCCTCCCCCGCAGTCTTACCTATCGCGCTGGTCCCGGCGGCTCCATTCTTCTGCTGAGGACCACCACAAAATGGCTGCCCCCGTACAGCAGACAGTTTCAGAGAACTGTTTGCTATATGGGGGGGGCCATTTTGTTGTGGTCCTCATCAGAAGAACGGAGCCGCCGGGACCAGCAAGATACGTAAGTCTGCGGGGGATTGGGGGGGGGGGGTAACTATAGCACCGCAGCCCCCGGCGCCCCCACATGCACAGCGCCCCCCCGAGGTGGCGGGGGCTGCGGTGCTATAGTTACGCCCCTGCTCAGATTATCTATATCTAATAAGTAAATCAGGAGACTGTGTACTAGGCCTTGGAGAGAGATAAAATACCCGTCAATCGGCTCCTGACTGTCATATTACAGGTGGTGCTCTAAACATGTCAGTTAGGAGCTGGTTAATCGGTACTAAAAGAATCTATGTACTAAGCACTGGAGGACAAAGTGGAGAGAGATAAAGTACCGACCAATTAGCTCCCAACGGTCCTATTAAAGACCATACTCTAAAATGACAGTTAGGAGCTGGTTGATTTTTACTAAAAAAAGGTCTATGTACTAAGTTTCGGAGAAGGATAAAGTGGAGAAAGATAAAGTACCAGCCTACTAGTTCCTAAATGTCATTTCCAAAGCACAACCAGTAAAATGGCAGTTAGGGGCTGGTTAGCGAGTAATATGGGCGGGATGTAATGAACTTTGAGCTCAGCGTCCGTGCTGGATGCCAGCCGAGCCCGGACATTTTTTTTAAAGGGGCGATCATTTATAAAGCTTGTCTAAAGGAGGTAAAAAACTCAGCCATGTATGTCGACCTTCGTAGTGTCGACCCTGTAACCCATGCTCCTGTGTCCACCCCCAGCATGTGGCAGCAGCACTGTACAGTGGTTCTAGACACGTTGGCTGTGACCGGGCTGTTCCCAGAGCTGCCGTAAGATACTAACGGCTCATCGTAAACTTGGCACCTTCTTAAGTGTCAGGACACATAAGGATTTAAGAGCCGCCGCTGCTCACGTTACAGAGGCTACGACCCTCTTGTTAGCCCTAATAGGGAATTATATCCCAAGTAGCAACTGCCCAGGCCAAAGGTCAGAGGCCTCCCAATTCCTGACCTAATGATGGTGTCACACTAAAGAGACCTAGTGTAAGAAAGTGTGAACCATCTCACAGACAGATAAACATTCCGCTCGGTGCCGGATGGCGCTCCGACAGTCGGGATTCCAACTGTCATTAGTCCACCATCGGAATGCCTGACAGTCGGGATTCCAACTGACATCCGCGCCCCCATAGTGGGAGAATAGAACCTGTTGCGAGCGCAGCGGGAGACACCGCGCCCTCAAGGGGCTTCTCTACAGTTGCCCCGCTGTCGCAATCCCGGCAGTCAGGATTCCGATGTCGGACTAATGACTGTCGGAACCCCGACGGTCTGAGCGTCATTCCCCACCCAATCGACGCAAAAGAACCTTTATCGCTAATTTCTTTTGTATGTAATAAACTGTGGAGATCGCAGCTATTCTCTATCCCAACAATCATTGGCAATAAAAATAAAAAATCGCTATCATCGGTTGTTAATAAATAGTCATAAAACTCGGTATTTCTGTGTCAACGCTACAAGACAGGCAGACGGGAAGTGTGGGAAGGGAACCAAACCAGAACCAGGGAATTAGAGATGTCTGAGCCCGACTGCAGTCACGGGTAAGTTACATGATGGGATTTTGCAGTAGAGGATTCTGGGATATAATGTAGAAAATAATGTGATAACGTCTAATGGCTTCGGCCAGGACTCGGTCATGCCTGTGCACCCTGGCTATCTGGAGTGCAATTGATGTGCTATACATTACAATATGTTCCACATAACATTCTGGTTAGGAGACCTCTGTATGTGCAGGGAACAGATGAAGGTAGAGAGGCCCAGTTATCACAGACCACACATTCAATGTCATTAGGGTGGGATCTTACTAACCAGGATCGCATTGCAATATGCAATGCCATCAGCAGCGGGTGTTAATGGGCACCCGCAGGGTCAAGGGCCCCAAAAAGAGCCCTGCTCTACCAGCTGCTGAAACGCTCCACAATGGCCACTTCCGATGAAAGATTTCCCCATAGAGACCAATGGTGGATGCGGCTTACTGACGAGGGGTTGCAGCAGGTCTTAGTTGTCTACCCTCCTGCTTTCTGCAGTAGACTCCCTGACATAGCAGCAATCTCCCTCTCTCCCTCATTAGTCTAGCTATCTGCCTCATGTCACCTAGCCCACATTACACTGTTACATCATAGTTACCTCCCCTCCTGCATTCTGCAGGAGACTCCCTCAAATAGCAGCAATCTCCCTCTCTCCCTCATTAGTCTAGCTATCTGCCTCATGTCACCTAGCCCACATTACACTGTTACATCATAGTTACCTCCCCTCCTGCATTCTGCAGGAGACTCCCTCAAATAGCAGCAATCTCCCTCTCTCCCTCATTAGTCTAGCAATCTCCCTCATGTCACCTAGCCCACATTACACTGTTACATTATAGTTACCTCCCCTCATGCATTCTGCAGGAGACTCCCTGAAATAGCAGCAATCTCCCTCTCTCCCTCATTAGTCTAGCAATCTCCCTCGTGTCACCTAGCCCACATTACACTGGTACATTTTTGGGGAAAAAAGGAATGAGAGACAGATACATTTACATTGAATCATCAGCACCATTTCCCAGCACTTTACCAAGTATAGTATCTCTTACTAACTGCTTTGGGGCTCATCTACATGTGGATATAACTCATTATAAAAGATTCCCCTCAGATTCACCCACGCTTCTAGGTGCCACGTTCACAATCTCTTTTCACAATCTCTCAATATATGGAACTAGACACGCCCTGTGGGTGGAGCATGACACGCCCCCTCAATGGTTTGCTTTGCAAAACTCTACTACCAACTATAATCTCCCTAAAACTCATTTTCAAATGTTGGCAAATATGCAGCACAGCAGGTATCGAATGCGCAATATTTGTGGCTAACCCCTGAAAACAATATATCCGCAAATATCTATCTATCTATCTATCTATCTATCTATCTATCTATCTATCTATCTATCTATCTACTCCTCACCTCTGTGCCTCTAGAGGCCACTCGAGGGACCAAATTGCTTATTTGTCTGCTAAAAGATGTCATAACAGAAAGTGAATGCAATTTTTGCAGGGACAATGATCTCTTCCACACTTGCTGGATGTGAAGACAGATTGGAGGTAGGAGCAGCTAGGGACTGGTTGTGGGGGTGGGGGTGGTGGTGAGGGGTGGAGAGTCTGTGGACTAAAAACATTTTTTCTAGTTTTTTTGCCTCGAATTTCAACGTTACAAAAAAACCCGATTCAGTTATGCTGTGCCAAAGACAGAGGGAAACCATCTGGTTCTCCCCATCGATGGCAAAACTATTCTACATTGGTCATTAGGAATCAGCGATGGTCATCTCTATTCCTTTGCTTCCCTACACCTCAGCTGTATTGTGTACTGGGAATTGTGCTGGGAATTGTTGCCTGTGCTCTGGTTTAGGGTTTCGGTTGCTGTTATGTTTAGTCCTGTGCACCCTGTATTGTTCTAATGTGTGCCCCCTGTACGGCGCTGCCAACCACTTGTGGCGCCTCACAAATAAAATATAATAATAAGAAGAAGAAATGTCTTTCCCCAGGTAAATATTGGCAAATGTCACACATTGGGGGCAGGAGACATTTTTTTTTTTTTCAAAATGACAAATAATGAGAATGTGTACGTAACTATGTAACTACGTAACTATGTACTGTCAGTTATGTAGCAGATGGAAGTGTTACATTCAGCAGATATAACCACACAATCTGTATGTTTAATGTTTGCTTTGGAGGGTGTTACACACACCAGCACAATGGGTTCTTAGACTGTAAAGGTGCATACACACAGGGCGATTTCAGCCCTAATTCTAAGTAAACTGCTTAGAAATGGTGCACTCATTGCTCCCTGTGTATCCCATGCAGTGATGGTGAGGCGCAGTCCAGTGCGGCGCTATTGCCCGCGTGTAAAGCCAGCGCTCGCTGCGTCTGTGCGCCCCTTTAGACTGTAACACTTCTTTAAAGAAGCAATTCAGGGAAGCACAGGGACGTACAGACATTATTATACATTACATATCCTCATCTGTTTGATCTGCCACATCTGTGACTAAACAACTATAACAAGCAGAAATATATACAATAAAATACTGATATAAATCAAAGCATGACAAGTTTACAGAATAAGGCGCGCGCTGAACCGAGAATCGCGTCGGACATTAAAGGCCCCCATACACTAGGGCGACTTGTCCTTAGGACAAGTCGCCCCCGACTTCCCCCTGAGCTTCCCCGGCTGCTCCCCGGGGGAGCTTGATTAGATTGGCACTTGATGTGCCATTTTTTACATGTGATAAATCGTCTCGATTTATCACATGTAAAAAACCCGGGGAGCAGGGGGGTGGGGGGTGGGGGGCTAAGAGGTGAGAGCTGGTGGGAGCAGGGGGGCTGGGGACGCTGCGGGGGACAGCGTCTGTGCGGCAAGAAGGTAGAGGGAGCAGGGGGGGCTGGAGACGCTGCGGGGGACACGTCTGTGTCCCCCGCTGCTGGGGACAGCGTCTGTGCGGCGAGAAGGTAGAGGGAGCAGGGGGGGCTGGAGACGCTGCGGGGGACACAGGCTGCATAGAGCCGGGCAGGGGGAGACGGCCGGGAGCTGTCAGTAATGAATAAAAAAAAAAGCCCATACAATGAATGGGCAGCCTGTGATTGGCTGCTGAGCGCTCTCTCAGCCAATTGCTGACTGGCTGAGAGAGCGCTCAGCCAATCACAGGCCGCCCATTCATTGTATGGGCTTTTTTTTTTATTCATTACTGACAGCTCCCGGCCGGCTCCCCCTGCCCGGCTCTATGCAGCCTGTGTCCCCCGCAGCGTCTCCAGCCCCCCCTGCTCCCTCTACCTTCTCGCTGCACAGACGCTGTCCCCAGCAGCGGGGGACACAGACGTGTCCCCCGCAGCGTCCCCAGCCCCCCCTGCTCCCTCCACCGCCCCACTAGGTCCCAAGTCGGGTGGTCGGACGTGCAGCAGGTCCGACCACCCGACGCAGATCCGATGCGCACGGGACCGCGCATCGGATCTAAGGGGACATCAAAACTAGCCGATTTTGGTCCGATTTCGGCCAGATCCGACTGATCTGGCTGAAATCTGACCAAAATCGGCTAGTGTATGGGGGCCTTAAGGAACGAGGAGTTCTCACACTGCTGGAGTCTGAGACATTTGGTCTGTGCAGAGACCCAGATAACATTCGCCACAGACTAGGCCGCAGCCTGCAGCCCAGCAGAGCTTAGACCTGGCGGTACCTATTACTCGTGCGTCATCAACAAAACACGATCACATGATCTGAGGCTTAATGTGTCCATTAATAACGTTAAGTAATAAACATTTCAAAACATGAGCGTGACCTGTGTTTTTCTAAAATCAAAATTGAGTATTTGTGATGATTTGATAATTGCGGAATTGTTCAGCCGTCCACCCCAGGGATAGTGGAAAGTCCTGGTTACTTTCTATTTCGGGAACATCGCCCTCCCGCGGCATTCTCCGCTCTCAGTCTGGGGCTGTACTTCTTTACTGTAACAGCCGAGCACCACTCTCACACTTATCATCACCTTCATACATATGAGCGACCGACTACCACCCCTACAGGTTGACAGTGATACAGTGATAGGGGCCCATCAGTGGCGGATCCAGAGGGGGGCTGCCACTGCCAATCCAAACTGACTCACTGGCATGCCTCAGGAGCCACCATCTGTGGCCCATAATTAGGTTTGGGGCTAGGGTTGCCTACCCTCCCGGAATGGCCGGTCCCTGCGTATTAGGAAATCGGATCCCCCTACAGCCCCCCCAGAAAGGGGGGCAAGCCTCCCGCAATGTGGCCAGTCTCCCCTCGGCAGGGGGTCCGTGGGAGAAAATTACATGAATCGCGTCTTTGTAGCCCTGCCCCCTGTTGTGCAATGCCTGAACTATCGGCATTGAATGGTCGTGCTGACCAAACCTCCACCCCATCAGCGCCCCCCCCCCCCCCAGCCAGAAAGTAGGCAACCCTGTCTGGCGCCCTTTGTCAATATAATATAAATACTGTAAATACAAACTTTGATTTCACTGTATGTTATGACATCTTTTAGCACACAAAGGAGTAATGTGGTCCATCGAGTGGCCTCTAGTGGTCACTGGTGGTACTTCACCGCATAGAGGTGAGGAGTTGCTAGCCTTTTATATATAGAGATATATATATATAGCTACTCAGTTAGAGTGTAAAGGTGCGTACACACGGAGCGATTTGGCAAACGATACAATCTTGTTAACGATTTCCTCAGAACTCCTGGACAAACGAGTTGATGAACGATTGTACAAACGATCATACATGAAGGATTGATCTGTAACGATGGTGGAGGGAGAGGGAGCCAGTCAATCAGCTTTACCAAATCGTTCATCCTGCATACACAAGAAACTTGATTGGTACACATCGCTAACGATTGGTCGCTGATCTTTCTGCATGCAGGAAAAATCATCGACCTCTACGAACGAACGGCGAGTACGCGCATCGTCCGATATATCGTTCATACACACAGAACATTTTCAGCGATTGGTTGTTTCAATCGTTCGGTAATGCCCAGATTGTTGGCCAAATCTATCCGTGTGTGCGCACCTTAAGAGAAAGGTTAAAACAAGAGGACTGAAATCCCTGTTCCCAAGAGCTTACAATCTAAAATACAAAACCCCAGCAACCACTAGCAATTAGCTTTTATACAATCGATAGGGGTTACCGTTACACAGTGTAAGCCACCTTCTGTCCTAACTGTGGACATTACAGCGCAGACACACGTTATTGTAACGGAGAAGCCCTTTAACCTCCAATCAACAACCACAATCAGCAAAGATCTCTCTGAATATCTGGCTTCAAGCTGCAGCCATCTGAGACCAATGAACACCAAGGCGTAATATCCGTACAGCCCGTAAAATGTAGTATTGTTATCACGTTTTTGGCAGCGGAAAAGTAAGAACTGGAGATGCGGGTGAGAGAAATCAAACCCAGCTCTCCCGCTATACAATGACCACATAAAATCGCAGGCCAGAGACTTCCTGCTGGGGCTTGGGCTATTCATGGCCTCTATCTGCTGCTTAAATAACAGTCGCTTTATTTTAGCCTTATAAAGCCGTTTGGCAGGGACACACACGGAAGATCAAACGCTATTAATTATTACAATACTATGGGAAACGTTTGATTCTGCAAACACTGTAAAAGTGAGCTTTTCCTCCACAATGTATAACATCTGCTGGAGAGACGTTACAGCGGAGACTGGACTCAGCATAATGGGCCTGATTCATGCCTGTTCGTTCGGCTACGTATAGTCGCAGCCTAGGGAACAAGTCACCTCCAGAGTGGGTGTGGCCATGTCTCCCCAATTTTCTAGGTGGCTGGGAGCGTCACCTGATTTTCTGGAGCCTCCTGGGTAATCCAGTTGAGTGGCCAAGTATGGCTGTCTCAATGCCCCTGAACATGCGTACGGCCAAACTGCACAACTGTTACTACTTGTTACTACTGCATTATGGAGCTGGGTCTAAATTCAGAGTAAAGCAAAACGATACACCTGGGCAATGCCATGCTGCACTTCAGGGGGGCAGATGTTACAAGTGCAGAGAAAGTTAGATTTGGGAAACTGAAATCTAACTAGCACTGTTAAACTTAAGCTGCTTTCACATCGCATAAACGGCATTGACCCGGTAATTTGAAACGTTTTAAAAAAAAATGGGTCAGACAGCCTTAACCCCTTTCACACCGCATAGCTTAAATGGTATATTACCCGTTTAAGTGCGGTCTGAAAGGGGTATTACCATTCCAATGCCGTTTTTTGCCATCACTTATTTAAACGTGTAGGATCCTGCTTTTAACACGTTTCAAAATACCGGTATTCTGTAACCGGTAAATTGACAATGGAGCTTTCACATTGCAGCTGTCCCGGTAAAAAAATGGCTATATACCGTGTTAAAGCTGCAATGTGAAAGGGGTATAAAAATGTCCTTCATGTGTGGGCAACATGCAAAAGCAGCCCCCCCCCCCCCCCCTGCAGTGCAGTGTGGTTCATCCAGGTGCAGTCACTGGCATTTTTCTTACTCTGCTCCTTACACAAAATCAGCCTGTACATGCATTTCATATAGGTCAAGTTCTAGGAGTACTGTACCAATTTATTTTTGTATCCCATAGATTAATTACTCAAAGCAATGCCATTTCCAGTGTAGGATTTTTAAATATATTATTAAGATGTAGTCAATATAATAAATATATATATATATATATATATATACACATACATACATATACATAGCATATACATTTGGCTTCCAACAAATTAACCCTAGAATGTCTGTGTGTGCGTGTATATGTGGTAGGGAATATAGAGTGTAAGCTCCTCTGGTGCAGGGACGGATGTGAATGTTCAAATATTCTCTGTAAAGCGCTGCAGAATATGTGTGCGCTATATAAGAAACTGTTAATAAATAAATATACATGCATATTTAGCGCACCCGACAGAGCAAGCCCAGAATTATTGCTAAGGTCAGGTGTACTGTACCATTGTTGTTAGCATTACAGTTTTGATATGTGTACCATATATTATGTTAACATACAGTACAATAGACCTTCCAATCACACGTAACTGTACTGTACACTGTGATCCGGCCTTGTAGATTTCATGAATGAAAAAGACTCTGCATCTCCACCTACAGGCCAGAGGGGGAATTGAATCTACCTGCTCTTACACAAGTTTTGTCATTTTCTTTTGGAAAGAAGGAATTTGAGAATTTTGTTACATTGTAACCAAAAGAAAAAAACAGTAATGTTACCCTGGGGAGAACAAACCTGATTGAAGCAATACAGAAATACATGTATTGAATTAGAAATGCTATATACAGACAATAGAGTCTATTTACTAAGCCCTGGTGAGAGATAACGTGGGGAGCAACAAGTACCAGCCACCCAGCTCCCAACTGTCATGTTACAGGCTGTGCTTGAAAATGACAGTTAGAAGCTGGCTGACCTCAATGTGCGTCAAACTGTCATTTAGATACTAGCTAAAAGCCTGTCAAAATGGCAGCTTCTGCAATGTACTTTCCCTTTGAACCGTGACAGTTTTTAGCCCACAAACTCTCCACTTCTGCCCCCAGTCCCTATCTGCTCCTACCTCCAATCTCTGTCCTCCATAGCTCCCTCTCTCCATATCCATCAAGTTTGAAACAGATCAGTGTCCCTACAAAATTTGCTTTCACTTTCTGTTATGAAATCTTTTTAGCACACAAAGGAGTAATGTGGTCCTTCGAGTGGCCCCCTAGTGGTCACTTGTGGTACTTCACCTCATAGAGTAGTTAGCCTTTTAAATATATAGACAGTTGATACTGTGGTGCAATAACATATACCCTACAGCAGTATATAACGCTCTGCACTCCGTAAGATGTAATGAGATGTTCCGCGCTGCTACACTGAGCTCTGTGATACAGTACTGACGTCACGGTTTAGCAGTTGCAAACCGTCCGCCGTTCCTCCTCATTTTCATGCGGCATGTCTGAGGCTGCTGTCACCCAGGTACTCAGATAATAGTTCTCACATCCCTATGCGCTGATACATTGCACTGAATGGCAAAGTGTCTGACACCAACCCAGGGTGGCATATAAATCTCGGAGATGGCAGTGTTTGCTGCTACAGTATTTCAGGGTCTGGCTAACTGATGGACCTTTTACCATAGCAAATAAGGGAACTGACGCAATAATAACAATCCTTATAGCGGCGGACTTTTCAATTTTAAACAGAAAAATGTCCCATCTATGTACTAAGGGCCTGATTCATATTTGCAAACAATGCAAAAAAAAAAAAAAAAACAACTGGCTAAAGCTATGCTGCACTGCAGATGGGGCACACGTAACACATGCAGAGAGAGTTAGATCTGGGTGGGGTGTATTCAAAAACAAATCTAAATTGCAGTGTACATATTAAGCTGTTTAACATCTGTGGGCTACATGCAAAAGCAGACAATATTTAGCCTGAACAGAAATAAGATACATTTTGCACTACCTGCTTTGCAGCATGGGGCCTAATTCAGAGCTGGTCGCACAGCTGCAAATTCGCGATTATTGATAGACTGCACATGCCGGCGGATACGCAATGAAATCCCGCTACTTTGTTTTATCGCTGGCCTACGCAATTTGTGACAAGAAACTGGAGATTAAGAGCGTTAACCGGACGTTTTCTGGGAGTGTGAGATAAAACACAGGCGTAGCCAGCAGGGTTGTACAGTGTGGTAAATGGCTGAGGGGTCCCTGGGAAGTACCAGAGCCAGATACGCACACAATATATGAGCCATGGGGTAATTGCCGGCATTATACACATGTGCAGCAGTATACACTGCTGGAGATTCGCTGAGTTTTGATAAGAGATGTGCAGAAAAGGTCGACAGGTGAGGCACTGCAGGTGAGGCACTGTAGGTGAGGCACTGCCTCAACTGCCATAGACTTTTTACTCCACAGTTTTTGACTATAAAAAAAATTATTAGAATAATAAAAATAAGAGTTTTTTTATAAATATATTCTTTGTATTTTTTTATATACTTTATAAACTCAAAACTCTGGCATATGCGCTAGTATGACAGGAAAGGCTGTGCCTCGTCCCATTGCACGCCACTGGTGCCCAGGCGTTTTAGGGGAAGTCATGTGATGTCGGCTCCGCCTCCGATCAGACTGTTTCTATCGCAGCCCCTGAGTAAGTCCTGGGCTACACACAGACTGCACACACTGGGGAATCATTACATGGTGAGCAGCTGTTATCTGGGAGTGTCAGGGAATACGCAGGCGTGGCCAGGTGTGTGAGGGGAAGTCATGTGATGTCAGCTCCGCCCCCGATCAGCCTGATTCTATCACAGCCGCTGAGTAAGTCCTGGGCTACGCACAGACTGCGCACACTGGGGAATCATTACATGGTGGATTTGTAGCTGATCCAGCTAATTTCAGCAGGCTGTGCTAAGCAATTTATAGCCATGCACAGTGTGGGATATCACTCTGGCTGGGCAACGTATACCTGAGCGGAGGGCTCCGAAAAATTAACAGCCCAGAGATCAGGTCTGAATTAGGCCCATGGTGTGCTAAAATTACTTGCATTTTTGCTTTACTGAATCTGGCCCTCAATGTGACCCACAGCAATAAAGGCTGACCCGGCGGGTTACAGGCCAGGCATGTAGGAGGGGTCTACGCAATGCAACTGCGCAAATGTGTGTACGCAAATGCAACTGCGATTCTCTTGCTTTTGCAAACTGCAAGTGACGCTGTCACTCAGAAATGAAAAAATATATATATAAAAAACCGAAGCCCATTGGGTATAAGGGTTGCACAGAAAACAAAAGAGGTAGATTGTCCCCTCCACTGGTGCTTTAGTAGGATGATACCTCCCTTGAAAATGAGGTACGATCCTCTTCTCCCAAATCTATACGATAGCCAAGGTATACAAATAAATACCATACATCCCTCTTTGTACAGCAACGTTCCTCTTCTCCGCCTCAGTATAGTAGATTTCTGTATCACCAAATTGGGTACCCCTTTGTCCTTAGGTGGTCAATGAGTGAAGTAGACTCTCCCGAAAAAGGAATACAAAAAATGGCAAAAATAGTGTGATACCATTTAATGAGTCTACTTCACTCATTGACCACCTAAGGACAAAGGGGTACCCAACTTGCTGTACCCAACCTGCTGTACTCAACTTGCTGTACCCAACCTGCTGTACCCAACCTGCCGTACCCAACCTGCCGTAACCAACCTGATGTACCCAACATGCTGTACCCAACCTGCCGTACCCAACATGCCGTACCCAACCTGCCGTACCCAACCTGCCGTACCCAACCTGCTGTACCCAACATGCTGTACCCAACCTGCTGTACCCAACCTGCCGTACCCAACATGCCGTACCCAACTTGCTGTACCCAACATGCTGTACCCAACATGCTGTACCCAACCGGACGTACCCAACCTGCCGTACCCAACCTGCCGTACCCAACCTGATGTACCCAACATGCTGTACCCAACCTGCCGTACCCAACATGCCGTACCAACCTGCTGTACCCAACATGCCATACCCAACCTGCTGTACCCAACATGCCGTCCCAACCTGCTGTACCCAACATGCCATATCCAACATGCCTTACCCAACCTGCTGTACCCAACATGCCTTACCCAACATACCTTACCAACCTGCTGTACCCAACCTGCTGTACCCCACGTGCCGTGACCAAAGTGCTTTACCCAACGTGCCGTACCCAACATGCCTTACCCAACGTAGATAGATAGATAGATAGATAGATAGATAGATAGATAGATATCACCCCTTATCCTGCTGCCAGGCTGCTTACCTGTACCACTCCATGCCCTTGTCATAGCACCTGTCAAAGAAGTGGGGCTCAGCCCCCAGTGCCCGGACATCTGGGTGCACCCTCAGGAATTCCAGTAGGGCACGGGTCCCCCCCTTCTTCACCCCCACAATGATTGCCTGGGGGAACTTCTTGCTCCCAAAGCTGGTGTGGAAGGAGGCAGCCCCGGGGCTGTGGGGTGTTGTGGGCGCTGAGGTCCTGTTTGTCTTGCCCCGGGTGCCCAATGACTGCTCACCATCCAAAACAGCAGAGCTTGGTGAAACAGGGCGCAAGTTGCTCCTATGCGCAGATCCTGGGCGCAAAGTGTCCCTATGCGCAGATCCTGGACTCAAGTTGCTTCTATGCGCAGATCCCGTGCGCAAACTGTCTCTTTGCTCAGATCCCGGGCGCAAGCTGTCTGTTTGCTCAGATCCCGGGCGCAAGCTGTCTCTTTGCTCAGATCCCGGGCGCAAGCCGTCTCTTTGCTCAGATCCCGGGCGCAAGCCGTGTCTTTGCTCAGATCCCGGGCGCAAGCCGTGTCTTTGCTCAGATCCCGGGCGCAAGCTGTCTCTTTGCTCAGATCCCGGGCGCAGCAAGTCCATGGAGGCAGAGCGCACTTGCGCCTCCGGCTGCGCTGAGCGCAATGGTCCCACGCCTGGCTGAGGGTCGCAGCAGGAGCCGCTGAGGCAGTAGAAGAAGAAGGTGAAGAGGAAGATCATAGTCAGCAGGAGGGAGACCCTGGGCTGTGCCCGCAGTGCCCCCAGGTGCCCAGCAGCGATCCGAGGCGTTAGGGTGCCGCATCCCATGAGTGGGACCGGGGACCGGGAGGTATGCAGGGGGCAGACATGGCACACCGGTGTCCTGGGCACGGAACCCTAAGCTGCCCCCACTGCTCTCACTGCCGGGTGATCCTGCGGGGTAGCCGTGCTCTGCAGCTCGCAGCGTGATACATCAGCATCCTGTGCGGCAGCAGCGGGGCAGCGATGTGATACAGGCAGGGTCCGGGGGGAAGGGAGGTCGCACAGGTGGCTGGCACTGACAGCAGCAGGGTGCAGGTCCTGCCCCACACATGGGCTCTCTCACTCACTACTACTATACTACCATGCCGGGGATGGAGGGGGAGTGCCGGGGGCTGGAGGCTGTGCGGACCCTCCCATAGCAGGCAGCAAGCAGCGCAGCGCAGCTCACCCTCAGCTATCACTACCAGGTATATATATACAGGTTGAGTATCCCGTATCCAAAATGCTCGGGACCAGGAGAATTTTGGATAACGGATTATTCCGTATTTTGGAATATTTTAATATTTCAATGATGTATTTTGAAGTATCTTGCATTTATGCTGTATAAACACATAATATACACACAAATATATTTTATTACCACATAAAATACACACAAATATATTTTATTTGTTCAAAAAACAAGGTTTCAAAACGTGAAACAAAATGTGTGTACTATCCCAGCACTGAATTTGAATGCCAAGCAATCATTTTCTTGTACATATATAGTGCCAGTTACATATCATGTCCTCAGTAGTGCTGTTACAAATGTCCCCAGTGAGTTTTTAGCAAAAAAAAAATTTTTTTCACTTTCTGGAATGTCCGTATTTCGGAATAATTCGGATAACGGATATTCGGATACGGGATACTCGACCTGTACTGCTGTACTGTACAGGGCACAGCTCTCCCTCAGCTATCACTACCAGGTATATATATAATGCTGTACTGTACAGTACACAGCTCACCCTCAGCTATCACTACCAAGTATATATATACTGCTGTACTGTACAGGGCACAGCTCTCCCTCAGCTATCACTACCAGGTATATATATACTGCTGTACTGTACAGGGCGCAGCTCACCCTCAGCTATCACTACCAGGTATATATACTGCTGTACTGTACAGGGCGCAGCCAGTGGTGTAGTTAGGTGCCATGGCGCCCGGAGCAAGGGCATGTTTTGCGCCCCCCCAATATGTCATAGGTGAGGCTCCTGCGCAGTGAAAAGTTGGCACAGACCAACATTATACCACACACCGTAATGCCCATTGCACATTTTAGTGAACTTTGTAATTCCAATTACACATAAGCCCACACATGATGCCCATGACATACTATATAACACACCGCAATGCCCATGACATACTATATAACACTACGCAATGCCCATGACATACTATATAACACACCGCAATGCCCATGACATGCTATATAACACTCTGCAATGCCCATGACATACTATATAACACACCGCAATGCCCATGACATACTATATAACACTACGCAATGCCCATGACATACTATACAACACTCCGCAATGCCCATTACACATTTGACACATAAGTGCCACTTACCTAGATGCTCAATGCCAGGGGCTTCATGCTCAATGCCAAGGGGCTTCATGCTCGATGCCAAGGGGGACTGAATTTGCTCGTTGCCCAGGGGTGCAGAACTGTGCAGCGGCCCGCTCCCGGCCGCTGTGCAGCAAGGTGGGAGGATGGGTGCAGCAGGGTGGTAGGGTCGGTGGGTGGGTGCAGCAGGCTGGGAGGGTTGTTTGGTGCCGTAGGGTGAGTGGGTGCAGCAGGGTGGGATGGTTGGTGGGTGCAGCAGGGTGGGTGGGTGTGTGCTTGCAGCAGGGTGGGTGGGTTAGTGCAGCAGGGTGGGTGGGTGCAAAAGGGTGGGTGGGTGCAGCAGGGTGGGCGGATTGGTGGGTTGGTGCCGCAGGGTGGGTGGGTGCAGCAGGGTGGGACGGTTGGTGGGTGGGTGCAGCAGGGTGGGTGGGTGTGTGCTTGCAGCAGGGTGGGTGGGTTTGTGCAGCAGGGTGGGTTTGTGCAGCAGGGTGGGTGGGTGGCTGCTTGCAGCAGGGTGGGTGAGTTTGTGCAGCAGGGTGGGGTTGTGCAGCTGGGTGGGTGGTTGCAGCAGGGTGGGTGGGTGGGTGGTTGCAGCAGGGTGGGTGGGTGGCTGCTTGCAGCAGGGTGGGTGGGTTTGTGCAGCAGGGTGGGTTTGTGCAGCTGGGTGGGTGGGTGTTTGGTTGCAGCAGGGTGGGTGGGTTTGTGCAGCAGGGTGGGTGGGTGCGCGGGTGATGCAGGGTGGATGCAGCAGGGTAGGAGGGTGCACCTTACCTCACCCCTCCCCCTGCTGTGCTGTGCTGTGCTGCGCTGCGTCGTGTCCACCCCTCCCTCCCTCCCCTCCTCCTGGCTCCCCGCTGTGTCCGGGAGAGAGACGCGCACTGCTGCTATGTAAAATTCATATCTCCCGCTGGACCGCTAGCCAATAGGCGCTCGCGGTCCAGCAGCCACCAGTTGATTGGCTTTTGGACCGCAAGCGCCCATTGGCTAGCGGTCCAGCGTGCGGGAGACGTGTTGTGAATTTTACATAGCCGCCGCAGCAGCAGCACGTCTCTCGCAGGGGAGCGGGCAGGGCAACGGCGGAGGCGGGCGAGCGAGCTGGCGGTGCCGGCACAGCTCCGGCGCCAGGCTAGCTTCCTGCGCCCGGAGCGTGTGCTCCGCCGGCTCCGGGCTCGCTACGCCTCTGGGCGCAGCTCACCCTCAGCTATCACTACCAGGTATATATACTGCTGTACTGTACAGTACACAGCTCACCCTCAGCTATCACTACCAGGTATATACATACTGCTGTACTGTACAGGACACAGCTCACCCTCAGATATCATTACCAGGTATATATATATATATATATACTGCTGTACTGTACAAGGCACAGCTCACCCTCAGCTATCACTACCAGGTATATATATATACTGATGTACTGTACAGGCCACAGCTCACCCTCAGCTATCACTACCAGGTATATATATATTTATATATATATATATATATATACTGCTGTACTGTATAGGACACAGTTCACCCTCAGCTATCACTATAGGTATATATATACTGCTGTACTGTACAGGGCACAGCTCACCCTCAGGTATTACTACCAGGTATATATATACTGCTGTACTGTACAGGGCACAGCTCACCCTCAGCTATCACTACCAAGTATATACATACTGCTGTACTGTACAGGACACAGCCCACCCTCAGATATCATTACCAGGTATATATATATATACTGCTGTACTGTACAGGGCACAGCTCACCCTCAGCTATCACTACCAGGTATATATATATACTGCTGTACTGTACAGGGCACAGCTCACCCTCAGCTATCACTACCAGGTATATATATACTGCTGTACTGTACAGGACACAGCTCACCCTCAGATATCATTACCAGGTATATTATATATACTGCTGTACTGTACAGGGCACAGCTCACCCTCAGGTATTACTACCAGGTATATATATACTGCTGTACTGTACAGGGCACAGCTCACCCTCAACTATTACTACCAGGTATATATATACTGCTGTACTGTATTGGACACAGCTCACCCTCAGATATCATTACCAGGTATATATATACTACTGTACTGTACAGGGCACAGCTCACCCTCAGCTATTACTACCAGGTATATATATACTGCTGTACTGTACAGGGCACAGCTCACCCTCAGCTATCACTACCAGGTATATATATACTGCTGTACTGTACAGGGCACAGTTCACCCTCAGCTATCACTACCAGGTATATATATATATATATATATATATACTGCTGTACTGTATAGGACACAGCTCACCCTCAGCTATCACTATAGGTATATATATACTGCTGTACTGTACAGGGCACAGCTCACCCTCAGGTATTACTACCAGGTATATATATACTGCTGTACTGTACAGGGCACAGCTCACCCTCAGCTATCACTACCAAGTATATACATACTGTTGTACTGTACAGGACACAGCCCACCCTCAGATATCATTACCAGGTATATATATATACTGATGTACTGTACAGGGCACAGCTCACCCTCAGCTATCACTACCAGGTATATATATACTGCTGTACTGTACAGGGCACAGCTCACCCTCAGCTATCACTACCAGGTATATATATATATATATATATACTGCTGTACTGTATAGGACACAGCTCACCCTCAGCTATCACTATAGGTATATATATACTGCTGTACTGTACAGGACACAGCTCACCCTCAGATATCATTACCAGGTATATTATATATACTGCTGTACTGTACAGGGCACAGCTCACCCTCAGGTATCACTACCAGGTATATATATTCTGCTGTACTGTACAGGACACAGCTCACCCTCAGCTATTACTACCAGGTATATATATACTGCTGTACTGTACAGGGCACAGCTCACCCTCAGCTATCACTACCAAGTATATACATACTGCTGTACTGTACAGGACACAGCCCACCCTCAGATATCATTACCAGGTATATATATATACTGCTGTACTGTACAGGGCACAGCTCACCCTCAGCTATCACTACCAGGTATATATATATACTGCTGTACTGTACAGGGCACAGCTCACCCTCAGCTATCACTACCAGGTATATATATATACTGCTGTACTGTACAGGACACAGCTCACCCTCAGATATCATTACCAGGTATATTATATATACTGCTGTACTGTACAGGGCACAGCTCACCCTCAGGTATTACTACCAGGTATATATATACTGCTGTACTGTACAGGGCACAGCTCACCCTCAACTATTACTACCAGGTATATATATACTGCTGTACTGTATTGGACACAGCTCACCCTCAGATATCATTACCAGGTATATATATACTACTGTACTGTACAGGGCACAGCTCACCCTCAGCTATTACTACCAGGTATATATATACTGCTGTACTGTACAGGGCACAGCTCACCCTCAGCTATCACTACCAGGTATATATATACTGCTGTACTGTACAGGGCACAGTTCACCCTCAGCTATCACTACCAGGTATATATATATATATATATATATATATATATATATATATACTGCTGTACTGTATAGGACACAGCTCACCCTCAGCTATCACTATAGGTATATATATACTGCTGTACTGTACAGGGCACAGCTCACCCTCAGGTATTACTACCAGGTATATATATACTGCTGTACTGTACAGGGCACAGCTCACCCTCAGCTATCACTACCAAGTATATACATACTGCTGTACTGTACAGGACACAGCCCACCCTCAGATATCATTACCAGGTATATATATATACTGATGTACTGTACAGGGCACAGCTCACCCTCAGCTATCACTACCAGGTATATATATACTGCTGTACTGTACAGGGCACAGCTCACCCTCAGCTATCACTACCAGGTATATATATACTGCTGTACTGTATAGGACACAGCTCACCCTCAGCTATCACTATAGGTATATATATACTGCTGTACTGTACAGGACACAGCTCACCCTCAGATATCATTACCAGGTATATTATATATACTGCTGTACTGTACAGGGCACAGCTCACCCTCAGGTATCACTACCAGGTATATATATTCTGCTGTACTGTACAGGACACAGCTCACCCTCAGCTATTACTACCAGGTATATATATACTGCTGTACTGTACAGGACACAGCTCACCCTCAGATATCATTACCAGGTATATATATATACTGCTGTACTGTATAGGACACAGCTCACCCTCAGCTATCACTATAGGTATATATATATTGCTGTACTGTACAGGGCACAGCTCACCCTCAGGTATTACTACCAGGTATATATATACTGCTGTACTGTACAGGGCACAGCTCACCCTCAGCTATCACTACCAAGTATATACATACTGCTGTACTGTACAGGACACAGCCCACCCTCAGATATCATTACCAGGTATATATATATACTGATGTACTGTACAGGGCACAGCTCACCCTCAGCTATCACTACCAGGTATATATATACTGCTGTACTGTACAGGGCACAGCTCACCCTCAGCTATCACTATAGGTATATATATACTGCTGTTCTGTACAGGACACAGCTCACCCTCAGATATCATTACCAGGTATATTATATATACTGCTGTACTGTACAGGGCACAGCTCACCCTCAGGTATTACTACCAGGTATATATATACTGCTGTACTGTACAGGGCACAGCTCACCCTCAGCTATTACTACCAGGTATATATATATATACTGCTGTACTGTATTGGACACAGCTCACCCTCAGATATCATTACCAGGTATATATATACTGCTGTACTGTACAGTGCACGGCTCACCCATCACTACCAGGTATATATATATATATATATATATATATATATATATATATATATATATATATATATATATACTGCTGTACTGTACAGGGCACAGCTCACCCTCAGCTATTACTACCAGGTATATATATATACTGATGTACTGTACAGGGCACAGCTCACCCTCAGCTATCACTACCAGGTATATATATACTGCTGTACTGTACAGGGCACAGTTCACCCTCAGCTATCACTACCAGATATATATATATATATATATATATATATATATATATACTGCTGTACTGTATAGGACACAGCTCACCCTCAGCTATCACTATAGGTATATATATACTGCTGTACTGTACAGGGCACAGCTCACCCTCAGGTATTACTACCAGGTATATATATACTGCTGTACTGTACAGGGCACAGCTCACCCTCAGCTATCACTACCAAGTATATACATACTGCTGTACTGTACAGGACACAGCCCACCCTCAGATATCATTACCAGGTATATATATATATATATATATATATATATATATATATATATACTGATGTACTGTACAGGGCACAGCTCACCCTCAGCTATCACTACCAGGTATATATATTTACTGATGTACTGTACAGGGCACAGCTTACCCTCAGCTATCACTACCAGGTATATATATATACTGCTGTACTGTACAGGACACAGCTCACCCTCAGCTATCTCTATAGGTATATATATACTGCTGTACTGTACAGGACACAGCTCACCCTCAGATATCATTACCAGGTATATTATATATACTGCTGTACTGTACAGGGCACAGCTCACCCTCAGGTATTACTACCAGGTATATATATACTGCTGTACTGTACAGGACACAGCTCACCCTCAGCTATTACTACCAGGTATATATATACTGCTGTACTGTACAGGGCACAGCTCACCCTCAGCTATCACTACCAGGTATATATATACTGCTGTACTGTACAGGGTACAGATCACCCTCAGATATCATTACCAGGTATATATATACTGCTGTACTGTACAGGACACAGCTCACCCTCAGCTATTACTACCAGGTATATACATCCTGCTGTACTGTACAGGACACAGCTCACCCTCAGCTATTACTACCAGGTATATATATATATACTGCTGTACTGTACAGGGCACAGCTCTTCGTCAGCTATCATTAGCAGGTATCTCTTATATATTTAGCCAGATCTGTCACTCATCCCCTGTGTGTGCATAAATCTGGGCGGGGTTACAAGAGTGATTGACAGCATTATACACACAAAGGTTCCCCCCACCCTGCCCAGCTTATACAGAAACTTGCCCCCCTAGGGAAATGGCCAGCGTTATACACAGCACCACCCCCTTGGAAAAAACCGCCCCCCACCCAACTGATGTAGGTGAGCAGCGGGTCTCCCCCCCCCCCCCCACGCAGGCGCGGACGGCGGGTCTGCCCGCACACACCACTCCCCCCCCCCCGTTATGACCGCACCCCCAACCAGCTGGAGCAGCGGTTCTGACAGCAAACGCCCCCCCCCCCGAAGCAGCGGTTCTGCCCGCACCCCCACCCCCAAGCACTCTGCCAGGACACGGGTAGGGGGAGGGGGGACTGACCGGCCGAAGCAGCACCTTGGCCAAACACGGGTGGGGGGAGGCGCCCCGTCCGTACAGGTACAGCCAAAAGCCGGGGGGGAGCATTCTGCTATAGTTGTGTGTGGCAGGGTCCTGTCAGGCCCACCCCCCTCTCCCACCAGTGTCCCCAGCACCACTCCTCACTGCCATGCCAGGCTCCACAGCCACCCCCCCTGCCCAGGTCCCCAGGCCCGTCTCAATCCCCGTCAGCAACCACCCCACAGCATCCCAATCTGCACTGCCACCCCACCCCTGCGCTCTCCCGGCACTGTTACCAGCACACCTCCTCATGGTGCCTCAGCCCCAATTATCCCCCAGCAGCATCCCCAACCACCACGCCAGACCGCCCCCCCTTCATTCTCCCCGCTGTGTCACCAGAGCACCTCCTCATTCCCCCGTCAGGTTCCCCAGCCCCCCCTCCCCACAATCCCCCAGCAGCATCCCAAACCGCATTGCCACCCCCTCCATTCTCCCGACCGTGTCACCAGTGCACCTCCTAAAACCCCCGCCAGGTTCCCCCCCGCCTATCTACCGCCAGTGCCCTCCACCCCTCCTCGATGCTTTCCCACGCCAGCATCCCAAGCATAATTGTGCACCCAAAACCCCCATCCACGGTACCCACCCACCCATCCCCCAGCACCCACAGCACCCCCACAACTGCCCATCACTCAACCTGTGCACACCCTCACCTCACAAACCCACACCACCCAAACGGAAATCCACCACATGTTTAACTGCAACCACCCAGTATGTGTACATACTCACCCTTCAGGAGCTCGGGTCTAGCACAGCGGGCGGGAGGGAGAGCTGGAGGTCTGGCTTATCGGGCAGGAGGGAGGCCTCGCAGTTCAGTCCCGGCGCAGTGTGACTGACATCTTCCTCCACCTGCACCGTGTACAGCCGCTCAGCCGGGCAGCGCTGAGCACTTGGCTCACCCTCAGACGCTGCCCGGCTGAGCGGCTGTACGCGGTGCGGGTGGAGGAAAATGTCAGTTAACATGCACCGGGGTCCGGGACTGAACTGCACACAGCGCAGCGAGCCCTCCCTCCTGCCCGCTAAGCCAGACCTCCAGCTCTCCCTCCTGCCCTGCTCCCAACTACCGCCCCTCAGTGGCCGGCGCCCTAGGCAAATGCCTAACACTGCCTAGTGGTGGCGCCGGCCCTGACCCCACCCACACCCCCGCCACCACTACACCTACCTACAATACCACCACACCCACCCCTCGAGTACCCACTTGCAAAACATGGACTGGTTCGGGTGTACACCTCCACCACCCACAGTACACCCACCCCGCCCCTCCCCCACTGCACACCAGCCTCTCCTCCATCCACATCATGCACAGATAGCATCCCTCACCCACACCATCCAGGGGCCCACCCCACCAACACCGCCACACACCCCGCTATCCATCCCCAACCCAACTAGCGCACACACACGCTCCTCCACCACCCACAACACCCACATGCCACCCTGCACCTAACCAAACCACACCCCGCACATGCACCACAACCGCAACTGCTAATCACCCACCACTCCCCCGCCCACCACACTTCCCAAGCACCCCCCTGGCCCATAGCACCCAACCCTCACCCTCGCAATAAATGGATTCGGTATGAAATCCCGAAGTTCAAAATCCCGACAAGGACAAAATCCCGACATTTAAAATGCCGACAAGGTCAAAATACCGACATATAGAATGTACAGGTGAAACAGTCAACATGACTTTGTGTCGACAGGTAGCAGGGTCGACATGGGTTTTTTCACCTTTTTTTTTTTGCCCCGAATGTTGACACGGTCGACATGGACACAGTGGGAAGTCAGCTGCAGCCCCTGGCATCGCTCGCAATGCTTCGGGCACGGTGCCTCGCTGTTCTCGGCACACTATTTTATTCTCCCTCCATGCCCTAGTGGATGGTAGGGCATGAAATACCGCCTGTCGGCACATGTCGACCTCGCAACCTGTCGACACAAAGTCATGTTGACTGTTTCACCTGTACATTCTATATGTCGGTATTTTGACCTTGTCGGCATTTTAAATGTCGGGATTTTGTCCTTGTCGGGATTTTAAATGTTGGTATTATGACCCTATCGGGATTTTGACTGCATCCCCAATAAATACGTTGACAAGTTAAGGGGGCGCATACCCTTACGACGGTGTGAAGAGCGCCCGTATATATGTATGGATCATTGGATGACCAGCAAGTAGGTCGACAAGCATTAGGTTGACACCACTAGGTCGACATGGCTTAAGGCAGACATACAGAAAGATCAACATAACTAAAGGTCGACATGGGTAAGGTCGATAGGGTCATTAGGTCAACATGGGTAAGGTCAACAGGGTCATTAGGTCGACATGGGCAAGGTCGACAGTAAAAAAGTCAAATGTTTTTTTTTTTGGGGGGGGGGGGGGGGGTTTGTTCCCCCCCCAAATGTCTACACAGTCAACATAAAGACTAAAATGTAGCACTGTGTGCCCTCGCATGGCTCAGCACACCATTTTACTCTCCCACCAAGCCCTAGTGGATGGTAGGGCATAAAATACTGATTGTCGACACATGTCGGCGCCAAAAAACAGTAAAAAAAAACCATGTTGACCTTTTGACTGTTGACCTTCCCCATGTCGACCTAATGACCCTGTCGACCTAAAGGCATGTCAACCTTCCTGCATGTCAACCTAAAGTCATGTCGACCTACCTACATGTCGACCTACCTTCATGTCGACCTAGTGGTGTCGACCTAATGCTTGTCAACCTACTTGCTGGTGACCCAGTGACCGTATCCCATATATATATATATATATATATATATATATACTGCTGTCTATTATACTGGGGCTGATAATACACCCAAGTCTCTGTATACTGACGCGTTTCATCACCCAAACTGGCAACTTTTTCCCTTTGAAAACAGTGCCAGTTTGGGTGACGAAACGCATCAGGATACAGAGACTTACTTACATTGGACCTTGGAGTATAACGTACGAACACTCCCTTACTACGGCTTGCAAAGTTGTTGCTATCTGTTTGAGACTTTTGCTTCCCATACTGGAAGAGAATTCCAGGACACCACCATCATCTTACTTCTTGGGATGCCTACCACCAGCCTGTGAGTCTGTCACACAATTGGAAGACAGTAACATCAAAACACAGCGGTAAACTATCCCAGCATGGTTTATGGACACCCACTATTTCAATTCCCAGTAAAGAACTAAGGAGGACAGGTCTACTCAGAATTACATACAAGCGGGAGATTACAATAAGTATATTGCCCGGTCCAATTTTTATCTTTGAATTTTTTTATCTTTGAATACTTTAATTTATTCTATTCTTATATTTGTTTATAATTATTACATTTATCAAAGTGTATTGGTCAATAACCTATCGGTTATTTTATTAGGTGTATAATAAATATTAATATATTTTGTGATACCCAATTGATCGTTTTTTAAAATAGGTAAAAGGTACCATTTTTCATTTATTTATTTTTTCAACATTTAGCGCTCCACTTCCCTTCTTTTTTTTGTCTATATATTTTCAAGGAATTAACTATTCCTTGGTGTGAGCTGCTCGAATCACATACACCCTATTTTTGGCGCCTGCTCTTTACCTATTGGCAGTGCTATTTTTGTAGGAAAATAGGTTCAGGAACTGTGGGCGGGGGCAGAAAATGGGAGGTGATGTGGAAGGAGCTACAAAAGGGGCGGGGCATTACAGTTAAAAAAAAAACAAAACAAAAAAAAACATATAATTCCTCCTAACAGTGGCAGTAACATAACAATCCCCAGCAGAAAAGTGGAGAATATCCGCGCGCCTAAAATACAGGGGTGTAGCCTCACTGCAAGGGGCACAGCATTGCAGGAAAAGACTACTTTATACCGCGGTTTTGCAACCTGCACACAGAGAATTGGCCCATTATACATATGCCACACTCCGTAATGCTTATTATACATATGCCACACACAGAGATTCCCATTCTACATATGCCACACACCATAATGCTCCATTATACATATGCCACACACCGGGATGCCCATTATACATATTCATAGTTACATAGTTACATAGTAGGTAAGGTTGAAAAAAGACTTGCGTCCATCTAGTTCAACCTGGTATAGATATCCATTGCTGATTTGGTAGGTTCTGGTATTTTACAGACAAATTATATTTCTTATTTGTACCCATGGATGTTTTTCTCCAGTAAATGTTTATCCAACTTTGCCTTGAACGCATTTAATGAGCCAGCCGTTACCCCATTATACATATGCCACACACTGTGATGCCCATTATACATATGCCACACACTGTGATGCCCATTATACATATGCCACACACAGTGATGGCCATTATACATATGCCACACACAGAGATGCCCATTATACATATGCCACACACCGTGATGCTCCATTATACATATGCCACACACCGTGATGCTCCATTATACATATGCCACACACCGTGATGCTTCCTTATACATATGCCACACACCGTGATGCCCATTACACATATGCCCCACACCGTGATGCTCATTATACCTATGCCCCACACCGTGATGCCCATTATACATATGCCACACACCGTGATGCCCATTATACATATGCCCCACACCGTGATGGCCATTATACATATGCCACACACTGTGATGCCCAATATACATATGCCACACACCGTGATGCCCATTATACATATACCCCACACCGTGATGGCCATTATACATATGCCACACACCGTGATGCCCATTACACATATGCCCCACACCGTGATGGCCATTATACATATGCCACACACCATGATGCCCATTACACATATGCCAAACACCGTGATGGCCATTATAGATATGCCACACACAGAGATGCCCATTATACATATGCCACACACCGTGATGGCCATTATACATATGCCACACACAGAGATGCCCATTATACATATGCCACACACCATGATGCCCATTATACATATGCCACACACCGTGATGGACATTATACATATGCCCCACACCGTGAAATAATCCCAGTGGTAGAGCTGTAATTACACGCCATCCCTGAACCCCACACCACGTTGCCCCCCACAGTAAGGCTTCTAATAAATTATAAATTACCTGCTTGTTGCCAAGGGGGTTAATGTCCGTTACCAAGGGGTTAATGTCCGTTACCAAGGGGTTAATATGCATTGCCAGGGGTTATTGCTTGTTGTCAAGAGGAGTTAATGTCCGTTGCCAGGGGTTCTTGCTTGTTGCCAAGGGGGGGTTAATGTCTGTTGCCAGGGGTTCTTGCTCGTTGCCATGGGGTTAATGTCCATTGCCAGGGGTTATTGCTTGTTACCAATGGGTTTATATTTGTTTCCAGCGGTTATTACTCATTGCCAAGGGGGGTTAATGTTCGTTGCCAGGGGTTCTTGCTTGTTGCCGGGGGGGGGGGGGGGGGGGTGTTTATGTCCATTGCCAGGGGTTCTTGCTCATTCATTGCCAAGGGGTTAGTATGTGTTGCCAAGGGGTTAATATTTTTTGCCAGGGGTTAATGCTCGTTGCCAAGGGGGATTATTTCCATTGCCAGGGGTTCCAGCTCGTTGCCAAGGGGTTAATAGGTGCCCATCCCCGTCAGCTGCTGCTGCCCCTGCCTTACCCTGCCTTCCCCTGCGCACAGAGAGACAGACTCTAGAAGTCATTTTTCACTTTCAGCGTCTCTGACAGGGAGCACAGCCCGGCAGCATTACCAGGAAGTGCAGAGCTGTGCTACCTATCAGACGCTAGAGGTGAACTATAACTTCTAGCATCTGTCTCTCTGTGTGCAGGGGAAGGACAGACAGGGGAAGCCGCAGCTGACGGGCGGGCGGCCGGATACATAGGCGGGTGGTCGGGCGGGCGGACACTGACAGGGAGTGGGGAGCAGGGAACGGGCAGGCGATGCCGGGCGGCCTGGAGCAGGTTCCGGAACGCCGTTCCTGATTACATCATTTTTAATTTGAGCTTCAGGAACGGCGTTCCGGACCGTTCCGGTTAAAAAATAGCCCTGCCTATTGGTAAATACCCCTTCTTTTTTCTTACTCCTCATACTATACAGGCTATGGAAATACAAGCTGATCTGAGAGATAGATAGATAGATAGATAGATAGATAGATAGATAGATAGATAGATAGATAGATAGATAGATAGACAGACAGACAGACTCTAATTCTCTACGTCGGTTCCAGCTGACTCCAGTCCTCCTGTCGGTTCCAGCCGACTCCAGTCCTCCTGTCGGTTCCAGCGGACTCCAGTCCTCCTGCCGGTTCCAGCTGACTCCAGTCCTCCAGTCGGTTCCAGCTGACTCCAGTCCTCCTGTTGGTTCCAGCGGACTCCAGTCCTCCTGTCGGTTCCAGCTGACTCCAGTCCTCCTGTCGGTTCCAGCAGACTCCAGTCCTCCTGTCGGTTCCAGCTGACTCCAGTCCTCTACGTCGTTTCCAGCTGACTCCAGTCCTCCTGTCAGTTCTAGCTGACTCCAGTCACGTTGGTTCCAGCTGACTGAAGTCCTCCTGTCGGTTCCAGCTTACTCCAGTCCTCCTGTCAGTTCCAGCTGACTCAGTCCTCCTGTCAGTTCCAGCTGACTCCAGTCACGTTGGTTTTAGCTGACTCCAGTCCTCCTGTCGGTTCCAGCTGACTCCATTCCTCTACGTCGGTTCCAGCTGACTCTAGTCTTCTATGTCGGTTCTAGCTGACTCCAGTCCTCCTGTTGGTTCCAGCTGACTCCAGTCCTCCTGTTGGTTCCAGCTGACTCCAGTCCTCCTGTCGGTTCCAGCTGACTCCAGTCCTCCTGTCGGTTCCAGCTGACTCCAGTCTTCTACGTTGGTTCCAGCTGACTCCAGTCCTCCTGTCGGTTCCAGCTGACTTCATTTCTCTACGTCGGTTCCAGCTGACTCCAGTCTTCTATGTCGGTTCTAGCTGACTCCAGTCCTCCTGTCAGTTCCAGCTGACTCCAGTCCTCCTGTCGGTTCCAGCTGACTCCAGTCCTCCTGTCGGTTCCAGCTGACTCCAGTCTTCTACGTTGGTTCCAGCTGACTCCAGTTCTCCTGTCGGTTCCAGCTGACTTCATTCCTCTACGTCGGTTCCAGCTGACTCCAGTCTTCTATGTTGGTTCTAGCTGACTCCAGTCCTCCTGTCAGTTCCAGCTGACTCCAGTCCTCCTGTTGGTTCCAGCTGACTCCAGTCCTCCTGTTGGTTCCAGCTGACTCCAGTCTTCCTGTCAGTTCCAGCTGACTCCAGTCCTCCTGTCGGTTCCAGCTGACAGAGCTTAGGTTGAAATCTGGAATAGGTTGATATGACAGGGCTGGAAGGTCAACACAAGTGACAGCCCCCTGCCCATCCCCTCTGTGCAAACGCCTCTGCGACTGTGAAGGCGGTCACATAGCGGGCCTGCATATGCGTACATTCCCTGATACACATGCGCAGACCTGCAATATCGGTCCCACAGCGGAATTTGCATGGGACCGATCAAACTAGATTCCTCGTTATAATTTCTGTAATTCCATTAATTCTTTCAATTAACAAAAATGTTGTCAAATTCCTTAAGCCCCCACGCAGGTAAAGTCTCCAGCAAAGACCCAGGGTGGACGGGGGGGATCTATAACTGGATGTATTTAGGGCAATATTGAGTGAACGAAACAAAGGAGCATTTATTTTTGTACACATTTTTCATTCAGTTTACACCCAGCGTCTCCTATAGGGACTTAGCCGACACACGCTGAATGGGGCTTAGGACTGGATGCTTAGATTTACATGAGCTAATCTTAGTAATACATTCAGGCTGGCACGCACAATGGATGAGATCAGACTGCGCAGAGAGCGTCGTCTATCCGCATGCCGATGAATCTTCCCAACAACTGCGTGCTCCCGGATCGCCCCCTCCTCAGCGCTGTAGAGTCTCCAGGAAAGTAGCACCTACCCCTGAGACATAGCTACAGTGTACAGAATCACTGGGAAAATGGATGCCGCGCCATTTTTCCGGTGATTTATGTCTCCAGTGGCCGCCGCCATGAGACTTCGGAGCTGTCCGCTGATGCTGCGGTTATCACTGGGAAAATGGTGCAGGTGTCATTTCCTGCAGGTCTGCAGATGCGCAGTAGATAATGAAGGTCGACATACATTAGGTCAAACACTAAAGGTCGACAAGCATTAGGTTGACAATGGGAAGGTCGACAGTAAAAACGTAGACAGGGGTTTTTCATGGTTTTTTTTCCAAAGTAGGCGGTATTTCATACTCTTCCATCCACTAGGGCAGTGGTTCTCAACCTCAGTCCTCAAGTACCCCCAACAGTGCGTGTTTTCCAGGTCACCTGGCAGGTGCACAGGTGCACTCATTATTCAATGGCACCTTTTAAATTATCATAAACCACTGCACTAGGGCATATATAATAGTGTGCCCAGCACAGCGATGCGCTGTGCCCGAAGCCTGGAGCAGCAAGCCATGTGCAGGGACGCGGTACACTGAGACGGTGTCCATGTCGACTTATGTCGATATTTGTGCCAATTTATTTTTTAAATTCATGTGGACCGTTTGACTGTTGACCTTCCCATTGTAGACCTATGTTGACCTGACCTTCCTGTTGGCAGAGTATACGGCGGTGCTTGTGGTGCTGCATACCTCCCAGCATGACCCTCTCCAGGAGGGACACATTGCTCTGTGTCTGGACTTCCCTGGTAATGTATGATTGCTGTCACCTGTGTTGAACAGGTTAATCGATAAGAAAGGTGTTTTACCTACATTAAGAGGGAAGTGCAGGAGCAGAGCAATGTGTCCCTCCTGGAGAGAGTTATGTTGGGAGGTATGGTGTTGGTTAGGTGTTGTTTTTGGAAGCTTAACCAGGAATGTGATTTATTTGTAGTAATGAGCAAAGAGTTACCAGTAGTACTGAGATGGTTAACTTGCAGGTATGTGGTATATAGCATTCAGGTACAGGTGTAGCAGGTAATTACAGGCAGGTATACACAGGTGTATGGTATGGGGCAGGTACTTATCGTGTCCTTGTAGCATACAGTGGATACAGGAGGGTATTGCGGTATCTTTGTAGCAGGCTTGAAGTCTGCATAGCATGCAGACTAATAGCTGTGGTCTGTGAGGGTCTCAGCAGCTCTATTGCTGCAGGTGCTAAGTGCAGGGGAACTCTCCGGCGGTGACTGACAGCGGGACTCTCCCTCCAGCGGGGTATACAGCGGGGGCTCAGGACGCGCTATCACACTAGCTCTCCCTGTCACACACACTGTAGGAGCGCTGTGGTAACTGACACAGCGCGGGGACACACACTGCAGGAGCGCTGTGGTAACTGACACAGCGCGGGGACACACACTGCAGGAGCGCTGTGGTAACTGACACAGCGCGGGGACACACACTGCAGGAGCGCTGTGGTAACTGACACAGCGCGGGGACACACACTGCAGGAGCCCTGTGGTAACTGACACAGCGCGGGGACACACACTGCAGGAGCGCTGTGGTAACTGACACAGCGCGGGGACACACACTGCAGGAGCGCTGTGGTAACTGACACAGCGCGGGGACACACTGTAGGAGCGCTGTGGTAACTGACACAGCGCGGGGACACACACTGTAGGAGCGCTGTGGTAACTGACACAGCGCGGGGACACACACTGTAGGAGCGCTGTGGTAACTGACACAGCGCGGGGACACACACTGCAGGAGCGCTGTGGTAACTGACACAGCGCGGGGACACACACTGCAGGAGCGCTGTGGTAACTGACACAGCGCGGGGACACACACTGCAGGAGCGCTGTGGTAACTGACACAGCGCGGGGACACACACTGTAGGAGCGCTGTGGTAACTGACACAGCGCGGGGACACACACTGCAGGAGCGCTGTGGTAACTGACACAGCGCGGGGACACACACTGTAGGAGCGCTTTGGTAACTGACACAGCGCGGGGACACACACTGCAGGAGCGCTGTGGTAACTGACACAGCGCGGGGACACACACTGTAGGAGCGCTGTGGTAACTGACACAGCGCGGGGACACACACTGCAGGAGCGCTGTGGTAACTGACACAGCGCGGGGACACACACTGTAGGAGCGCTTTGGTAACTGACACAGCGCGGGGACACACACTGCAGGAGCGCTGTGGTAACTGACACAGCGCGAGGACACACACTGTAGGAGCGCTGTGGTAACTGACACAGCGCGGGGACACACACTGTAGGAGCGCTGTGGTAACTGACACAGCGCGGGGACACACACTGCAGGAGCGCTGTGGTAACTGACACAGCGCGGGGACACACACTGCAGGAGCGCTGTGGTAACTGACACAGCGCGGGGACACACACTGCAGGAGCGCTGTGGTAACTGACACAGCGCGGGGACACACACTGCAGGAGCGCTGTGGTAACTGACACAGCGCTGGGACACACACTGTAGGAGCGCTGTGGTAACTGACACAGCGCGGGGACACACACTGTAGGAGCGCTGTGGTAACTGACACAGCGCGGGGACACACACTGCAGAAGCGCTGTGGTAACTGACACAGCGCGGGGACACACACTGCAGGAACGCTGTGGTAACTGACACAGCCCGGGGACACACACTGCAGGAGCGCTGTGGTAACTGACACAGCGTGGGGACACACACTGCAGGAGCGCTGTGGTAACTGACAATGGTGGCCGCAAGGGGACACAGCAGCCTGCTGGCTGAAGCTGCAGCTGTGGTTGCCATGGGGACAGGAGCAGATTGCACCTTACTAACACTTCTGACCCCATTGACCTTAGCCATGTCAACCTTTAGTGGTCGACCTGATGTGTGTGTCAACCTTCATAGTGTCGACCGTATGACCCAATCCCATCCTGGAACCTGTGCCTTTATCTTCATTGTTATGACGTCCGGTCACCTGCAGGGAAATATCGCAGGAGAGCACAAGGCTGACCCTATACTTAGAGCTGCCAACATTCCGCAGAGCCGCAGGGTGACCAGGGGGCAGTGTCCGGGGTCTGCATGTGGAGCCTAGAAGGTCAATGCTTACTGGCGACAGTGTCAGGAGCCGAAATTTGTGGCAGCTGCAGCTGTTGTCGTCCGGGGCTGTGGTAGGAATGCTGACTCAACAAAACATTGGGGCAGATGTACTAAGCCTGGTGAAGAGATCACGTAGAAGGTGATAACGCACCAGCCAATCACCGGTGTTTGAAAAATGGCAGTTAGGAGCTGATTGGCTGGTGCGTTATCCCCCTTCTACTTTATCTCCTCGCCAGGTTTAGTACATCTGCCCATCTGTTGCTGCCGGAGGCTCCCAGCTTGTCACAGCACAACTCTTCCTCACACATCCCTGCATTTACTGATGATGGGTGTTGTAGTATAGCTACTAGGATGATGGAGGTGGTGACCCTCACAGTATATATTTAGGTCTTTAAAGGAATGGGACGGGGGGATGTTGTAGAACACACTAGATACAGCACAACCCTACAGATAATGCATCCTTAGAGCCATTGGGTCACTATGTCTCTCCAGCTGTTGGGGGGGGGGGCGCCGGGAGTGAAAAGGGGGATGGTGGAGCCACATGAGTTACTTGCTTGGGGGGCGCCGTGGCCAGAGTGATTGCAACATTTTAGCCACACACCCCGACGTGCAATGCCGATTTTAAGGCATTGCGCTGCGGTGGGTCTGGCTAAAATGGTGCGATTCGCGTCATTTGACCCGTTGACCCCCCCCCACAGATGGGGGTTGGTGTTGCGGGAGCCGGGCAGCTTTCTGGGAGGGTTGCTCCTCTTTCCAGGGGCCAGGGAGGGGGACCCAATTTCCGGGACCCTCCCGGCCATTCCGTAGGCAACCCTGCTACACACCCCAGCATGACCTGGCATGGATTTAGCATGCCATGATAGGAAAACTGTGACTGGGTTTGCTGTGATGTGTAGTCCCACAGCAGCGGGAGGGCAGCCTATCCCAGCTGTATCATTTCCAGTAGATATCAGTCTCGCTCCTTGTATTTGCATTCAGCAATGTCCACCTTGACACAATACAGAAGTGTTCTTAGGGCTATTTCACACACTCCGGCTCCTGCCGGGCGGCGAAACCCCGCATGGCCAAGAGCCGTGCTGCACACAGTAGTTAATAATGGACACGATTGTGCCCATTCACACGCCAGATCCCACCACTGGAAGGGAAGGCTGCGGGGCTGTGGCCATCCCTACCCCTGTAAACTGCTGTGTGCGGTATGGCTTCCTGGCGGTGCATGGTTTCGCCGCCCCCGGCAGGAGCTGGAGCATGTGAAATAGCCCTCATCCTTGCTCCTCAACAACACTAAGGGGTACATTTACTGAGATCAATCTGATTCCATCTATTATCTCCTTCTAAAAAACAGTACTAAATAAACAAGAAGTAGAATCTGATTGGTTGCTCTGGGCAACATCCCATCTTCAACAGAACTCCCCTCTTGGTTAATTTACCCCTAACAGTCCAGGTGTTCGTGATATCCATGCTTGAGCATAGATGTTAAATCAAAATACCTGAGGCACTTATTAAGTCACCTGTGCTCAAGAATTGCTACCGTTACTGGACTGTTAGGTGTTTATTTATTAAGATGGGAGTTGTATTGCAGATGGGATGTTGCTATGGGCAACCAACCTGATTCTAACTTTGTTGTGTCAGGGGGGTGGATAATTGCTAGTTGTGTCAACGTTATTAGGACGTCAGCAGGCTCAAGCAAACTGGTATAGTATTGGTAGAATTAAACATAAATATCTGTAGCGGATTGTCGCGCTGCTGACTGGACCATTTTTATATTCTATGAAGGTTTAGTTATGTCCGGACGCGTCTCTCCCCAGCTCAGCACTTGCTGCTCAGTGGCGTGTGCTGAGCTGGGGTGAGGCAGGGGCAGCGGGAGCTTGTCCTCTCTCTCCCTCCCATTTTCTTCACGGGAGGCCACGCCCCTCCCAAAGCCCCTAACTGCCGGTGCCCCAGTCTATGTATAAAGTAAACAACGACAGGTCACTCTTTTTTACATCCTCGCTGTCACCGACATCTTATGTAATCAATGCATGTTCTCACTCATAACAAGGTTACATTTACTGGTCTAAAAATGAAAAGAGGTGATGTGGCAAATACCGACCAATGAGATTCTGTCTGTCATTTCTGTAATGCATCTTAGAAAGTGATAGACATTATCTGATTGGTTGCTATTGGAAATATCACCTTTTTTCAATATTTAAAAGCTTTAGTAAATGTACCCCGTAGTGAACAAGGTTTTGTGTGGTTGCTGACAGGGGCATAGCGAGGGCGGAGCCAGTGGAGCACAAGCTCTGGGTGCCGGAAGATCAGAGGATACTGGAGTGGTGCCTGTACCGCCAGCTCACCACCCAGCCCTGCACACTCCTCAGCCCCGCTCCCGGCTCCCCGCTGCCCCGCCTGCTACCAGCTCTACTCTCTGCCGGGTGACATGCAGGGCCGCCGAGAGGTACATATTACATGGGCCCGGGTCAGACTTCACAAAAAACTGCGGGGTGGGGTGAGGAGGCGCAGTGCTACTACTATGGATGATGTGCGCTGCTGGTCCCCTCCTCTCCCCTGCACTGATTGGCAGCGGCATCGCTGGTTCCAGCTGGGTATCCTCCCGGCTCCCGCGCTGCCTCTGCCACTGGGTCGGCTCCTCTGCTTCCTGCTGCTGCCATCCACCCTCCTCATGGCCCTCTGGCTGTATCCCCGGGGCACAGGGAAAGGAGCAGGCATGAGGGGCACAACGGGGAAATGAGCAGGCACAGTGGGCACAGGGTAGATATCAAGCACAGGGGGCACAGGGTAAGGAGCAAGCACAGGGTAGACATCAGACACAGGGGGCACATGGCAAGGAGCAGGCACAGGGGACACAGGGTAGTCATCAGGCACAGGGTAAGAAGCAGGCACAGAGTTGGCATCAGGCACTGGGGGCATGGGGGTAAGGAGCAGGCACAGGGGGCGCGAAACATGCCCTTGCTCTGGGCACCGTGGCACCTAGCTACACCACTGGTTGCTGACTGGTAATTCTCTCTGGGAGATCCTGAAAGGAAAAGGCCTATGAGCAGCTGCGTAATCTAGGCATGATGCCTTGACTAAAAAACCAACAGGTCCCCTCCCTGCTATAACATTATCCATAACAATCTGCGCCGTCATGGCCACTCCCACTGCGCTGAATAAGTTGCCTCAGGGAACGGGCCGTTATTCGGGCATCTCCCAGACATTACGTATCAGCGCAGTATGGCGTGCTGTCACTGCCCAATACTATTGGCCCAGAGTCCATTTTATACTTTATTGTCTGGTTACTTTTGCTGGTGCAGCCTCATCTTAATGGATGTCTTTCATCTGTGTAGTTTCTATTTTAGAGGATCAGGAAATGGCTGTTAACGATCTCGCGGACAGAACATAATGTAAAATATGTAACATCAGGAAAAAGATTGAAGCAGACTTGACAAAAATAGCTCAAAACAGCAGTTTCTGAGTAGGATGCATTATACGCAGACGTCAATAATACAGGAGAGGGGGTGATAAACAAGGCCGTACACAGCTAAGGCCACATGGTCTCCAGGGGGATTTCAGCATTCATAAACAAAGCCCTTTATGTCAGCCACCTTTACCGCTATACTGTCCCATCCCATTAGCCCCCCAAATTTTGCGCTGGTTGAAAATGGGGGGGGTTTCAAACTTTTTTTATAGCTTTTTTTGAATGCAAAACCCCTGTATTTCCGTCCATACCTCCGAACCGTCCCGCATGCCGCACAGCATCTAATGCCAGCAGCAAAGGGGCTGAGGGCTGGCCAGCAGCTTATAGAGCGGTCAGGCCCCCAGAGCGGTGAAAACACTGACACACACTGATTGCAACACAGAGAGACACACTGATTGCAGCACAGACACACACTGATTGCAGTACAGAGAGACACACTGATTGCAGCACAGAAACACTGATTACAGCACAGAGAGAGACACACTGATTGCAGCACAGAAACACTGTTTACAGTACAGAGAGAAACACTGATTGCAGCACAGTCACACACTGATTGCAGAACACTCACACACAGTGCATTAGAGAGACACTGATTGCTGCACAGAGACACACTGATTACAGCACAAAGGGACACTGATTGCAGCACACAGAGACGCACTGATTGCAGCACAGACACACACTGATTGCAGCACAGAGAGACACACTGATTGCAGCACAGACACACACTGATTGCAGCACAGAGAGACACACTGATTGCAGCACAGACACACACTGATTGCAGCACAGAGAGACACACTGATTGCAGTACAGACACACGCTGATTGCACTACAGAGAGACACTCTGCAGCACAGACGCAGAGTAAAGCCTCATACACACTAGACAATGGGCTTAGCCTCTACCAACTATATAAAGACAGGTGGGATTCAGCCAGTTTGCACCGGTTCTGCAGAACCGATATCTAATATACGATCGGTTCTGCGGAACCGTTTGCTAAGGACTGCCGCAGACGCTCACAAGGTACTGTAAAGCAGCTGTGACAGCCGGGCAGAGAGCTGCGTGCTGCCCATCTGTATACACAAAGCAGGTCCGCGGCTATTTTGAATGCTACTGCTGGACCGCGAGCCAATAGCAGCTCACAGTCCGGCAGCCAATAAGGAGCAGCAGTGGTGGCTCCTTATTGGCTGCTGGGCCGCAAGCTCCTACTGGGCGCCCACTACGCAAATAGCTTAGTAGGCTATTCTGCGTAAGAAAATCGCATTGCATCGCATGCGATTTTTGCATGTGATGCGATCGCATGCAATGCGGTTTTCCTATGTAATTTTTTCACTGCTCTCTGGCCTTGTTCGGTGCGATGAGATCGCATCGCATTGGCCCGCATGCGATTACATGCGATTTTTATAGGGTGCGATGCCATTTAATTTACTGTACACTTATATGACATACAATGGGATTTAGGCACCCCCACTATCCACACCACCCCGAAGCATGGCGAGCGGCGGCGGAACGCGTCCTCCCGACATTTTTATACCCCCACTATCCACATCGGCGTGGAGCTGATTCTATATAGTGTGGCGAGCGCAGCGAGCCACCGAGCCCGAATCGTGGCGAGCCATGCTTCGTGCTCGCTGCGCTCGCCACACTATATAAAGTCAACTCCACGCCGACGTGGATAGTGGGGGTGTGAAAATGTTGGGAGGACGCCTTCCGCTGCGCTCGCCACGCTTCGGGGTGGCGTGGATAGTGGGGGGTGCCTAACTCCCATTGTATGTCATATAAGTGTACAGTACATTAAATGGCATTGCACCCTATAAAATCGCATGCAATCGCATGCGATTTCATGTGCGGGCCGATCCGCTCCGAACAAGGCCAGAGAGCAGTGAATAAATTACATAGGAAAATCGCATGCAAAAAAATCGCATCGCATGCGATTTCCCTACGGTGCCGTACGTATGTTAGTTGGGCGCCCTGCTAATACATAAGTACCAAATCGTCTAATGTGTATGGGGCTTAATTGCTATAGTGCACAGCACCGCTGCTATAGCCCCACTTATACCCCTTTCAGGCAGAAAAGTCTGAACATCCCGGCAAACACTGAAGAAGAAATTACTACAATTAATTTGTTCTTCTTCACACAGAAGATGAAATTACCAGGTTGAAAATTTCTACCCGATAATTTGATGACTAACACGGGTATTTCTTCTGTGTGAATGGGTCAACCCGGGTCATAAATTGTGTCTTCGACCCTGGTCAATTCCAGGGTCGGAGACACGGGATTTACGACACGGGTGTGCCCTTTCACACAGAAAAAGGACCCCTGTTATTCACAAAATTACCGGGTGGAACTGCTTCACCCGGCAATATTGTTTTCTGTCCGAAAGGGGTATAACTGTGCTGGGTATCCCGGACTATGCTGCTATAGGCTGGTATATGCTGATCCAGGTCACTTGTGCCAGTTGCTCGGAGCTCGTGCTGGTCTCCTGTTGTGTAACCACAGGCCCCGTGTTAGTTTAAACTCTTTCAGCCTTTCTGGGAATGCAGCTGGTTCCTGCCGGCTGATTATTTCACATGTATTATCTTCTGTTTCAGTTCATTCATTGATCACTGTCGGTAGCGTAGTTGTCACCTATCCCTCATTCCAGGGATACTGTATATTCGGGTTTTAAGCATTTGTTAATGGATGTAAATGTTTGTTCTGTCATATTTACCCTTCACACAATGCTTACATTTTCCGCAGTATTTTTTTACCATCTCTCCTTATTCTCGGAACTTTAATAATTAATATATACTAAACACAGAAAACCTGGCATGATGGTATTTGTAGTGCTCCGAGTTTTACTGGATCGGTGGCTAAGTGTCCCTAGAACCTGTTTTACAGCATGTCAGCAACTATGGATATAAGTCCGGCCTGACGCTGATAGCATTGCTGTCTCTGAACTCAGACAATGATATATGGGGGTTATTCAGACCTGACCAATGCTCTGCTAAATTGCACTCCCTGGGATTGGCATTCCTAGTTCTATCCCAGTGGTGTAAAACTCATGGCCCTCTAGCTGTTGTGGAACTACACATCCCAGCATGCCCTGCCACAGATTTTATATAATGGTTAGCTAATACTGTGGCAGGGCATGCTGGGACTTGTATTTCCACAACAGCTGGAGGGCCATGAGTTTGACACCACTGCAGTGTAGCCTATCCATTTTAAATCCTTCAGTGGCACTCCCGAGAATTTTCTGTGCGCAGTGCGCAGACTGGCAAGCCCGCAAGAGTGCCCTAATGCCGGACAGCGTAGCTGAGCTGTGCGCTGAGATCAGCTTCAGCAGCTGCCCGGCCCTGCCTCCTTCCCCCAGTTGTGTGCGTCGTGACCTTGTAACGTCACGCCGCACACAGTCGGGTTGCCGGGGGACATGGCCGGGCAGCGGCTGATGGAGTGTTCAGCGGCGCTGCCCGAATTCAGAGTAGCTCAGTTTTCCTGTTTTAAATTACTCAAAATCAACCAGTGTGTGTGGCCGGGCGGCGATGCACGCTTCAACATCATCGCCGGCTGCCGGCGCCCGTCGACCTGTTTCACAGTCTCTCACTGTCTATCTCTTCACTGGCTCCCCATTCCTTTCCGAGTTCTCTTTAAACTCCTCACCACCACCTACAAGGCTCTCTCCTCCTCCACCGCTCCCTACCTCTCTTCACTGATCTCTATCCACACTCCCTCCCGTCCTCTTCGCTCCATCGCTGACCGCCGACTGACCTCTCACCTAATCACCTCCTCCCACTCCTGTGTCCAAGACTTCTCTCGCGCTGCCCCCCTGCACTGGAACAACCTCCCGCCACCCATCAGGCTTTCTGATTCCCTTACCTCCTTCAAGCGCTCCCTCAAAACCCACTTTTTTCGACTAGCCTATCCCTCCTCCTAACCTCTTTTGATCCTCCTATCCTGCCTCCGTTTGCCTCCGTTCCTACTTATCCTATTGTATTTCGTTCGTCCACCCACCTATTTTTAGTATGTTAACTCTTATGAGCAGGGCCCTCCTTCCTCACGTACTCACCCTACCTCATTACCTCACCTGTGCTCCTGTCCCGTTCTTCCCTTCCTCTACTTCATCTTCAGTCTCCTCGACAATTTTGACACCTACTTCTGAACTGATGCTGATTTTAGTTATACCAGCTATACCCCTATTTATACTGTATTTTATCAACACACCCTGTACGTTACCTTGTCATTTGTTTTTTGTTTGCTATGTACGGCGCTGCGGACACTTTGCGGCGCCTTATAAATAAACGTACTACTACTACTACATAGTGGTTCTTCCCGTGCATTGCTGAGAGGATACTATATATACAACTAGTTCCGCCGTCGGGCTGCAGGACAAGCTGTGTATTTCTGTCAGTATCGTTCTCATTTACAAGGTAAGTGTAGCTCAGCCCGATTAGGTCACCGTAGGAGCGGTCACACCGCGGGTGGACCAAGCAGCTGCACGTTATCTGTAATCTGAGAGGATCACATTATACTCTCTGTACAGAATGAGCCCTATCTTCTGCTGTATCTTTCATCCCAGCAATAAATGGTCAAGGTGGGAAAGATTGGGAGAGACAGAAAGGGCCACAGGTCCCCTCTGCCTCACAGCTGCATCTCCCTTAGCTCTGAGATGAGGGAGATAGGACACATGTGGGATCCTGTTACCGGGAGGAAGCGTCAGACGCGCTCCCTGCCCGGCATTCTAGGAAGGGTCTGCACGTTCTCTACAGAAACTGAGGGCCGATTCAGATCAGCATATATTCACTGTCTAGCGGACAGGTAAACGCTTCCCCGCCTACCCCTGTCAATGCCTGCCGAGCGAATGTGTACGCTTAAACATCCGCTTGAATGCGGCTGCACAGAGCAAAAATCATTCAATGGTCACTCTTGTAGGAGCCAGGACAAGCGGGCGGCAGGGAGCGGCGCCTCAGGGGCTCAGAGTCGCTTTCCACATCTTTCCTTCAAAGAGGGCCAACGCCCGCGTGAGGAGATGCTAGACTTGCTTCAGCAGAGTGCCCAGCGCTACCCACTAGAGATGGGTCGTTCCTGAACGAAGCGTATCTTTTGAATGGATCCCTTTAAAGAACGAGTGATCCGCCGATCCCAAAAAGGTGAGCCGCATGTCTTTTACATACGAAAATGACCCACCCTCCCGCCCGTTGGATACGAACGAAATTAAGTACAGGTGAAATCTCGCGAGAGCTATTGACCTCTCGCGAGATTTTATGCTTTGTTAATATAAAATTAAGCCTTTTTCAATGTGAGCCGGAGAGCTGCGCGAACGATCCGGATCTTTTAGCTGACCGACCCGGTCGATCCCGGCTCGACAAAGTGATCCGTATTGCCCATCTCTACTACCCACAAGTTTGGATTCTAGGAGTGCTGGCGCAGTGCACAGTCCACACCCTGAGGGGGGGGGGGGGGTTGACGTCATTAAGCACCGCCCCCGTGATGAAAAAATGACCTGATCTGCTGATTTCCTCGGAGGGGGCGGGACTAAAATGACACACTCGGGACACTTTAGCCCCGCCCCCTCCGCAGAGATCAGCAGATCTGCTTATTTAAACGGCGAGGTGAGGGGGAGGAAGCCACGATTGGGGCGGGGGGAGCGGGGGTCCCCCAGAAACCGGGAGGGTTGCCTACCTTTCTGGGGGGCCAGGAGGGTGACCCGATTTTCGGGCCCCTCCCGGCCATTCCAGGAGGGTAGGCAACCCTGCCCTTCTCTCCCTCATACACACCTCAGAGACCCATTCCTGGCTTTGCAGTGAGCTAGGTTCCCTTACCTGGCTGCAAAGCACTCTCTCTCTGAGACTGGATGGCTCCTTTTTAATCCTTTACAGAGCAGCTGTGACCAAGGAAATCTAGCAGTGAGCACTCTCTGGTGGAACTAACCCTGTTGTACCACAATACATATATAATAATGGGGAACAGCATCCATATTTAGGGCTGCAGGGTCAGTATCAGAGACCCTGGTGGACAGGTCTCTCCTTGTTCATCTCTTATGACTCCCGGGTGGATAATACAGTCTCCCGTGCGACTTGGCAGCTGTCCTCCTTTCTCCTGACCTCTGCTCTTCTCTGTCAGACTTTCCCCTTCCCTGTGATTATCCCCTGGTGCCGGACACCTGTCCCCTCCAAAGTTATGGGCGATGAATGGGCTCCAGCCTAGGCCTGGGGTCATTTGGAAAGACTCTGTTACAGCTTTGTGCAGTGCTATACGGTGTCCTGTAGACAGTGACACAGCCGGAGACCGTGTTCTTCCAGGAAATCCGCCAGGAATAGTTTTTACCACGTTCTCTCATTTGGGCTGTGAAACATACTTTTTTGGGGGGGAGCCGACATGTGCCGACAGGCGGCATTTCCTGCCCTACCATCCACTAGGGTATGGAGGGAGAATAGAATACTTGTCGACCTGATGTATGTGAACCTTCATACAGTCGACACTATGACCCATACCCACTTCCAAGCGGATGAAAACGTAAGGCTCCTGCGCACGCAGTTTCCTGAAATGTGTAAATTTGCATTAATACAGCGAAGTGACAGTAAAACAACGAACCTGAATCAGGCCCAATATATTTGCAACCCCCCCCCCCCCCCTGGCAATCCGTGCGCCATCTCACATACATCAGATGTCACAGGGGAAGAAGAGAATGTATATCCGCACTGGACCTAGGGGGTTATTCTAGTTCATTCGCACGGGGGAGCGATGTTTGGGATCTGCGCATGCACATTTATGCACATGTGCAGATGTTTGGTGCGAGCAGGCATGGCAAACTGATAGATCGTCGTCCTGTTTGCACCTAGCAGTGCGGGCAGGGGGGGCATTGGGCGGCGGTGATGGACGACGTTCCCATGCTGATTCGCACTTGACGCACATGCAGAGGCCGGGCAGCTGACATCAGCAGGTCAGCTGCCCACCCGCATGCCGTACAGGGCGCCCGCAGATTCAAGACAAAGCGAGCGCTTGCCAAATCATTTTATGGTCGGCGAATGATTTTGTCCCCACGTGCAGGGCTGTTTATGCAAAACATCCATTCGTAGCCGTACGGGGGATTGCGGCGTGCGAGTGTGGGGCGGGCAGCCATGCGGGCGGCGTTTGGTGGACTCGCAAAGCTGCGAATCAACCCGAATAAGGTCCCTAAGCTCTTTCCAGCCCACCTCTCCTGTAACAAAGTTGACCAAGTACTAAAGCACACGGAGTAAAACTCTTTCTCCCGTCTGTGAGGAGCCCGGAGACCGTAAGTCTGTTGGTTGCCCGGCAGGGAATCAGTTTCTGCGTCCTTACATTCCAGCAGCCAAAATGAGAGGCCACAGCGGTCTGCAGACAGTAAAATGTGTCCTGGGTGAGGGCTATTACACATTACAGACAGAAGGGTGAGTAACTTATGAGGGCTCACTGCCCACCCTACGACGGGCTAATAGCTTTGCAGAGGAACGCTTGGCTGCCTGATTTACAGACTTCATTAAAACCGCAGCGATGAATCCCCAGTGTTTGCGTCGAGGAATTATTGGCTAATAATCCAGGGTTGTTTTATGATGGAAAGCGGCGTTCCATCGCGGGAGGGAAGTCACAGTTCCTGTGACCCGGTGACATCCCTGTACACTGCGCTGCAGAGAAGCCATTTACACATAAGTCCGATGACTAGAAGGGGAATCCCTACAGCGCAGAACAGACACAAACTTTCATCCGTCACATATCAGCGGTGGCCCAGGGCGCGGCGCGGTACAAGCGATCCTAGAGGCCTGCCACTGATTTATCGAAAGCTTTCAATCTAAGGCTCTAAGGGGTAAAATGTGTTTAGTCCGAACAGCAGAGACGGAGGGAAAAGACTATTTGGTACTTTTATTTTATTTTCAATTTATCAGAGTAAAAATTGAGGTTCATAGCATAATTATTGGGCAAAAATATTTGCTTGCCTACCACGTCTAGGAGGGGGGTCCTTGACGCTGCTAAGGTGCAAGTCCAGCGCACAGGACCCCCTGGGACAGCACAACCCAACTGCCGAAAAAGCAGGGTGAACGATATAGGACGGATTGATATCGCTCGCGATATCGGTCAGCGATGTCCTCCGTCCCCCCGTCCCCCGCTACATGCACATAGTCTCTGACAAGACTGTCAGACTGAGCTGCACGTACAGATGACGAGGGGGGGGGGGGGGAAGGTCGTTAACAGACAGAGCCCGCGCACTTCCTTAATGATATTGACAGTACACACTTAACGATATGAATGCAATATCGTGGACGATATCAATATCATCCATATCATTAGGTAAATATCGCCCAGTGTGTACCCAGCTAAAAGCTATGGTAATGATGACACAAAGCAGCCCGGCCACACCAACCCAAGGTCCCCATTCCCTGGACCCCATCCTAATAATGACATATTATATTTTCACATTGGGGAACATGTGTTAGGCCTGATGAAGTGATAAAGTGGAAGGTGATAGCTAATATCGGGGCAGATGTATTAAGCCTTAACAAGAGATAAATGCAAGGGTGATAAAGAGAGATAAACATCCAGCCAATCAGCTGCTAACTGCCATGTTACAGGCTGTGTTTGAAAAAAGTCAGTAAGGAGCTGATTGGCTGGACGTTTATCTCTCCTTATCACCCTTGCATTTATCTCTTGTTAAGGCTTAATACATCTGCCCCCTAATCAGCAAATCAGCTCCTAATAGTGGGTACACACTGTGCGATTTTGCTGGCAATTCGATCCCAATTCTATTGGGATCGCATCGAATGGTACACAAAATGCATTCGATTTGACTATAAACTGTAGTACAGATCTGTACTATATAGTCTTGCCTGCCAAGAGATTTACACGGGAGCGCGCATTGGGATTGCATCTGCATCAAATGTAGAAAAACCATTCGATACCCATTTGATTCCATTTCTATAAACAAAATCAAATAGAAAAATACTGCATCTCACTGTGGGGCAGATGTATTAAGCTTTAACAAGAGATAAATCCAAGTGTGATAAGGAGAGATAAACGTCCAGCCAATCACCTGCTAACTGCCATGTTACAGCCTGTGTTTGAAAAAAAGTCAGTAAAGAGCTGATTGGCTGGACGTTTATCTCTCGGGTTATTCTAGTCCATTCTTTCTGACAAAATCATTCTTAGATGGACAAAACCATGTGCACTGCGGGTGGGGCAGATGTAACTTGTGCAGAGAGAATTAGATTTGGGTGGGGTTTTTCTTCAAAGTGAGATCTATATTGAAGTGTAAAATCATGCAGTCAGTATTTTCCCTGCACAGAAACAAAATAACTCACCCAAATCTAATTCTCTCTGCACATGTTACATCTGCTCCCCTGCAGTGCACATGGATTTGTCCATCTAAGAAGGATTTTGTCAGAAAGAATGAACTAGAATAAACCCCCTTATCACCCTTGCATTTATCTCTTGTTAAGGCTTAATACATCTGCCTCTATGTGTGTGCTCTATAAATGTAATTTTCCAAACCCAGCCTGTAATTAGGCAATTAGGAGATGATTGGATGCTGCGTTATCACGTTACGCTTCATCATCACTATGGGCCAGATGCACTAAGCTTCAAAGTGATAAAAGGGAGAGTGATAAGCAGCCGGCCAATCAGCTCCTACCTGACATGTCACAGGCTGTGTTTGAAACATGTCAGACAGGAGCTGATTGGCTGGCTGTTTATCACTCTCCATTTTATCACTTTGAAGCTTAGTGCATCTGGCCCTTTATCACTTCACCAGGCTTAATACATCTACCCCACCTAGGCCAAGGGGGTACAGTACACTTATTGGGTGCCCTCTTGCTCTGGTGGTGACAGGAGGATGACATGATCACATGACCTGTCATAACAGTCGTAGAGCGATTCACCCAGCGGTTCCCATACCTGGTCTGTCTGATAACAGGATAGGGCTCTGTGTGTGACCATGTCCCCACTTTCCAGTATCTATGGTTATGTCCGTACTGGGGCAACAATGAGCAGATTAGCGTGATATGAACGCCATCCGTTACCAGCCTCTCCAGTCCCCACAGACCTATACAGCCGTACGCAGCACACTTACAGATTATTAGGAAACAAATCTTATTCCCCGACCTTTGTACTGAGCATCGTCTCCTGTGCAGACACAGGGATGCTGCAGTGTATGCAGACACAGGGATGCTGCAGTGTGCTCTCCCTGCCTGTCACCCCAGAGTGTCCGTATGCAGACACAGGGATGATGCAGTGTGCTCTCCCTGCCCGTCACCCCGGAGTGTCCGCATGCAGACACAGGGATGCTGCAGTGTATGCAGACACAGGGATGCTGCAGTGTGCTCTCCCTGCCTGTCACCCCAGAGTGTCCGTATGCAGACACAGGGATGATGCAGTGTGCTCTCCCTGCCCGTCACCCCGGAGTGTCCGCATGCAGACACAGGGATGCTGCAGTGTTCTCTCCCTGCCTGTCACCCCGGAGTGTCCGCATGCAGACACAGGGATGCTGCAGTGTGCTCTCCCTGTCTGTCACCCCAGAGTGTCCGTATGCAGACACAGGAATGCTGCAGTGTGCTCTCCCTGTCTGTCACCCCAGAGTGTCCGTATGCAGACACAGGGATGCTGCAGTGTGCTCTCCCTGCCCGTCACCCCAGAGTGTCCGTATGCAGACACAGGGATGCTGCAGTGTGCTCTCCCTGCCCGTCACCCCGGAGTGTCCGCATGCAGACACAGGGATGCTGCAGTGTGCTCTCCCTGTCTGTCACCCCAGAGTGTCCGTATGCAGACACAGGGATGCTGCAGTGTGCTCTCCCTGTCTGTCACCCCAGAGTGTCCGTATGCAGACACAGGGATGCTGCAGTGTGCTCTCCCTGCCCGTCACCCCAGAGTGTCCGTATGCAGACACAGGGATGCTGCAGTGTGCTCTCCCTGTCTGTCACCCCAGAGTGTCCGTATGCAGACACAGGGATGCTGCAGTGTGCTCTCCCTGCCTGTCACCCCAGAGTGTCCGTATGCAGACACGGGGATGCTGCAGTGTACTCTCCCTTCCTGTCACCCCAGAGTGTCCGTATGCAGACACAGGGATGCTGCAGTGTGCTCTCCCTGCCCGTCACCCCGGAGTGTCCGCATGCAGACACAGGGATGCTGCAGTGTGCTCTCCCTGTCTGTCACCCCAGAGTGTCCGTATGCAGACACAGGGATGCTGCAGTGTGCTCTCCCTGTCTGTCACCCCAGAGTGTCCGTATGCAGACACAGGGATGCTGCAGTGTGCTCTCCCTGCCCGTCACCCCAGAGTGTCCGTATGCAGACACAGGGATGCTGCAGTGTGCTCTCCCTGCCCGTCACCCCGAAGTGTCCGCATGCAGACACAGGGATGCTGCAGTGTACTCTCCCTGTCTGTCACCCCAGAGTGTCCGTATGCAGACACAGGGATGCTGCAGTGTACTCTCCCTGCCTGTCACCCCAGAGTGTCCGTATGCAGACACAGGGATGCTGCAGTGTGCTCTCCCTGCCCGTCACCCCGGAGTGTCCGTATGCAGACACAGGGATGCTGCAGTGTGCTCTCCCTGCCTGTCACCCCAGAGTGTCCGTATGCAGACACAGGGATGCTGCAGTGTGCTCTCCCTGCCCGTCACCCCGGAGTGTCCGTATGCAGACACAGGGATGATGCAGTGTACTCTCCCTGCCTGTCACCCCAGAGTGTCCGTATGCAGACACAGGGATGCTGCAGTGTGCTCTCCCTGCCTGTTACCCCAGAGTGTCCGTATGCAGACACAGGGATGCTGCAGTGTTCTCTCCCTGCCCGTCACCCCAGAGTGTCCGTATGCAGACACAGGGATGCTGCAGTGTTCTCTACCTGTCTGTCACCCCAGAGTGTCCGTATGCAGACACAGGGATGCTGCAGTGTGCTCTCCCTGCCCGTCACCCCAGAGTGTCCGTATGCAGACACAGGGATGCTGCAGTGTGCTCTCCCTGCCCGTCACCCCAGAGTGTCCGTATGCAGACACAGGGATGCTGCAGTGTACTCTCCCTGCCCGTCACCCCAGAGTGTCCGTATGCAGACACAGGGATGCTGCAGTGTACTCTCCCTGCCTGTCACCCCAGAGTGTCCGACCCGTATGCAGACACAGGGATGCTGCAGTGTACTCTCCCTGCCTGTCACCCCAGAGTGTCCGCATGCTGACACAGGGATGCTGCAGTGTGCTCTCCCTGCCTGTCACCCCAGAGTGTCCGACCCGTATGCAGACACAGGGATGCTGCAGTGTACTCTCCCTGCCCGTCACCCCAGAGTGTCCGTATACAGACACAGGGATGCTGCAGTGTGCTCTCCCTGCCTGTCACCCCGGAGTGTCCGTATGCAGACACGGGGATGCTGCAGTGTGCTCTCCCTGCCTGTCACCCCAGGGTGTCCGCATGCAGACACAGGGATGCTGCAGTGTGCTCTCCCTGCCCGTCACCCCAGAGTGTCCGTATGCAGACACAGGGATGCTGCAGTGTTCTCTCCCTGTCTGTCACCCCGGAGTGTCCGTATGCAGACACAGGGATGCTGCAGTGTACTCTCCCTTCCTGTCACCCCAGAGTGTCCGTATGCAGACACAGGGATGCTGCAGTGTGCTCTCCCTGCCTGTCACCCCAGAGTGTCCGTATGCAGACACAGGGATGCTGCAGTGTACTCTCCCTGCCTGTCACCCCAGAGTGTCCGTATGCAGACACAGGGATGCTGCAGTGTACTCTCCCTGCCTGTCACCCCAGAGGGTCCGTATGCAGACACAGGGATGCTGCAGTGCGCTCTCCCTGCCTGTCACCCCAGAGTGTCCGACCCGTATGCAGACACAGGGATGCTGCAGTGTTCTCTCCCTGCCTGTCACCCCAGAGTGTCCGACCCGTATGCAGACACAGGGATGCTGCAGTGTGCTCTCCATGCCTGTCACCCCAGAGTGTCCGTATGCAGACACAGGGATGCTGCAGTGTGCTCTCCCTGCCTGTCACCCCAGAGTGTCCGCATGCAGACACAGGGATGCTGCAGTGTGCTCTCCATGCCTGTCACCCCAGAGTGTCCGTATGCAGACACAGGGATGCTGCAGTGTGCTCTCCCTGCCTGTCACCCCGGAGTGTCCGACCCGTATGCAGAGAGCATCTCTGTCTGATGAATGTCGCTAGTACGACCAATGACTTACCTTTGCTATAGTTAATCACCTGGCCTGCTAATTCGCAGCCGTGCGATCAGACCTGAATTAGGCCCCATGTGCCCAACTATCTAGTCCAGTGGTTCCAAAACTGTGCACCTAGGCTCCCTGGGGTGCCTCGGGACACTTGCAGGGGTGCCTCGGGTTGGTGGACCAGGACCAATTCAAATTAATTATGATCTATTTTTCTGGACAAAACCAGTGCTAGTGGCTGCCAATCATAAAATATGTACAATCAGATCCAAATCCTGCAATTTACCACATAACTGAACCTAAGAACCACATATAAACACAATCTACTTAATTTGATATATATTTTTGGGGGCCTAGGGGTGCCGTGGAAAAATTCTGATACTCTGGGGTGCCGTGATTAGAAAAAGATTGGGAACCCCTGATCTAGTCCTATAAGGCTGACACTAGAAATGCCATGACAGCAGCAACAGATGTAGGCTCGGTATTTTCTCTATGGAAAGAACAGGCTGATTTCTTTGCAGGATAGTCCCAATGTTTGGCACAGGAAAGGTGTCATTATTTCTCAACATGATTCAAAGTTAAGGGTAAAAAATAAAAAGCTTTTGATGGTTTGTACTAGTGTAGATATACTTAAAGTATTGATTTATCTTTTATTGGCCTCATTGGGGCAGATGTATTAAGCTTTAACAAGAGATAAATCCAAGGGTGATAAGGAGAGATAAACGTCCAGCCAATCACCGGCTAACTGCCATGTTACAGGCTGTGTTTGAAAAAAGTCAGTAAGGAGCTGATTGGCTGGACGTTTATCTCTCCTTATCACCCTTGGATTTATCTCTTGTTAAGGCTTAATACATCTGCCCCATTGTCCCTTAATGTGCTTCTGTCACAATGGGGCTAATTCAGATCCTGAAGTACCTGCGTACGGATGCACATCAGTCTCCATATGGTTGATACAGAAGCAAGCGGAGCCTGTTTTGGGTGTATTTTGCCGCAGCTTGAGGCGATGATGTCACATGCATAACGGAGAAGCTGAAGCACGATAGAGGAAGTGAAACCAGCAGACAATGCTGATTCCCTTGGCTCCAACGCATCCCAGGTCGCCCCAGCATGCCCATCCGCCCGCCCATCCTGTACACAGTAGCCAATAGCCGGCTCTGTGTACAGTCAATTGAATCAGTGAGGGGGGGGGGGTTGTCGTCTCTGCCATGGCCGCACCCGCGCTGTGGCCGAATCGCCTCCGGTACTCAGCCAGTGGGCAGTAGCAGGCAGCAGCATATCAGTGCGTCTAGCGGGTGCTGGCACCCACATAGACCCCACTGTGGTTTGCTCCCCCAAGCAGCAGCTGGGGCTGCCTTACAGTAGTTACGCCACTGCTGTAAGCCCTCAGGGACGTAGAGAGTGGAAACGTGCCAGGATACTGAGGGGCATTGCTAATTGGGGGAGGCAATTTCCCCTCTTAATTAAATGTGTTCAAAGAGGCTGTACAGCGCCGATCTGTTGTACAGGGGGTGCCAGTGGTTGTACACAGTGACTTTTGTCCCTCTCAGCAGCTGTTGTACTCACAGGGAGGTGGTGAGGAGGGAAAGTAAGGACCTATCTCTCCTGATAGGTGCTGGCTGCTGTGGGCTTGGCTATATGATCTGCAGGAGCATCTTGCAGGAGCATCTCTGGACAAGCCTCTCCTTATCTCACTTGCCCTTCTCCCCTCTGTTCTACAAGGGGCATCAGGGGCTGCACAAGGATACATTGCTCCCCCTAACAGCTGACCCAGGCTTAGGAAATAATTAGCCCAGCCACCCCTAAGCTCTCAGCGCCACTGTAAGCCCTTCTCGGGGTGTATGCCTTTGCAAGACGCTACAAATCCTGCTCGGTGCGTTTTTACCCATAACTGCCGGACACTCTATCGGAACTTCAGCGCCCGATGCTAAGCGCACATTTTCCATCTGAGTATGGCCTCCAATAAAGACATTTCCATAGCTCGCCCCTAACACAGTCCATCTCCGTGTGTCTGAATTTACCATCTTCCACTCACCACCCAGGAACCCCCAATACATTTCTGCGACCGCGCATCTCAGACGCTGCCGCACAGCTCAATGACCCTGCCACACAAGACAGTTTAATGACTCAGACGCACGCTCAGTTAAATACCATCGTCTGTAATATCGGCGCTGCAAGTGACTCAGGAACCAATTGTTTTGTGCTAAAAGAAAGACGAAAACAAAAAAACGAATCAACCTCAGGATGGGAAAGATCCAGATGTAGAGCAGTGAGACAGTCATAGCTCATCTGCCTGATTAATTATGATTCGATTACAGCGACCATGTGGGAACAGAGAATAAACTGTGTCTGTAGAACGTAATGAGATGGCCTGAAGTAAAACAGCGCTATCCCAGCGATCATCTGGCAAGCTGAGAACAGCACATTGTGGGTGTGATCGCTCAGTGACTCCGGAACCTGGAGCAGATGACGGAACTGTCCGTACAGCTGTGATGGAGAACGCCCAGTCCTTCGCCCTGATAAGAGTCACTGATGGGACCCGCAGATTACAGGCGCAGTCCTGGGACTCCTGACTGAGCTGACACCCAGCAACATCTGAGCTTTACGGCAATCGGAACACAACCACAGCGACATCACGGGATGCTAACAGGAAGATTATCTGTTGGCAGACCGTTATGTGTGTGTGGGGGGGGGGGGGGGGGGAGGGGAGATTGCAGGCGGCATAAGGCTATGGATGGCCATCATTGCCAATGCCATGGCAATAGCGCAACTGGCCATAGATAGTGGCATACTATGCAATGGATGACCATAGATGTTTTTACTTATCAATAATCCATAATCTTTGACTAATTGGCCTGTAGGCCAATCAAAACATGGGGGTGGGGCTTTACATGTGTCAGGGGCGGAGCTATGCTCTGTGTCCCGGCCCCTTTGGGGGGAAAAAAAGAATATTATTATTTATTATTTCTTAACAGTTTCTTATATAGCGCAGAACATTCCGTTGGGCTTTACAATAGGAGACAGTGATACAACAAACTGGGTATTTACAGACAGTCAAAGGTATGAGGGCCCTGCTCGCAAGTTTACAATCTATAGGCATTAATTCCACCAGAATACAAAGGTTCCTGGTGTGCTCCGGTGACCCAGCAGTTTGGCCAGGGGTCAGGAGGACGGAAAATGTGAATATGTGTGGACTGTACAGTGGAGATGTGATTATATAGGAACGATATACAGATGGTGACTCTCTCATTGTTGCCCGGCGCCCGCCAGAATGTGGTGAGCGCCGGCGGAGTATGACTCCATTAAACTGGGACACGCGTGAGTCCCAGTCTCTCGGCGGCTGGGCAGCGGGTCTCTGCCCTTCTCCGCTACAGGGAGACGGGCAGGGTTAGGGGGGTTGTTGGGGCGGCGGTGGGGACCAGCTCTGTCGGCTGGGGAGGCAGCGGATGGCGGAGATGAGCTCCGTCGCCACGGGGCCCGCAAGCATCTCATGTGCGTGTGCCCCCTGGCGGGAGCTGGCGGCTGACGGGGGCTGGTGATAGTTTTGCCAGCCCCTGCAAGAACAAGGCCGGATCAATCTGTATGAAGGTTAGGTATCTGGTTCTGGAATTTGATAAGCTTGCCTGAAGAGGGGAGTTTTCAGGGAACGCTTGTAGGTTTGGAGACTGGGGGAGAGTCTTATTGTGCCTGGGAGATCATTCCACATATAAAGGCCAGATTAACAATGGGGTGGATGGGCCTGCAACCCAGGCCTCTACATAGAAATAGGCCTATCATCATGATGACAAAATGTTGATGACCATTTACCCGGACACTTCCATGTATTTTGGAGTCATTGTTGTTGATAGTGTAGAGGTGTATGTGGCCACACCCACACAGCACTGGTCACACCTACTCAAAAGTGGCCACACCCCACATCACTGGTCACACCTACTCGACAGTGGCCAAACCCCCAACACTGGTCACAAATAATCGGCACTGGCCACACCTACTCAGCAGTGACCACACCCCCACAGCACTGTTCACAGATTCTACTCTTTAGTAGGGATGGCCATTGGTTGGTTTGCCATCAATGGTCACCACCAGCTGTAAGGGATCCATCAATGGTTTCACCCACCAATGGTCCCCCATGCTTTAGCGTTCAATGAGCCATAGGCCAGTAAGACCTATGGGCTGGGCTTCGCTAGGCTAGGTATACGAACAACTTGGAGAAATAAAAAAAAATTCCAGTCCCTTATTATTCATGGCTGGAAACCATTTTGATCTCCCCATCGGTGGTAAAAGTAGCCACCATTGGTCATAGACCATCGATGATTACAATTCATTGAAGGTCAATGGCCATTCTTCTCACAGTAGACCAAAGAACACTTTCCGAGACCTGGACAGCACATATTGGATTCATTTGGAGCTCTCAGATCATACAGGACTCGCCCCATGGTGGGAAAGGCTCATAGTCTGCGTCCAGCGTCCCAACTTCCGTGACAAATTGCAAACAACGATGTTTAGCAATAATAAAAAAGGAATTCTTTGTTGAAATGTCATTTTAGAGGAATCAAACAGTTGCATCCACTTATTGTAATGGAATTACAGAGATAACTCTTCCCATGTTCGTAACTCCACTCAAGTTTCCCTAAACTAATAATGGAAATATAAGTCCCACAAACAAAGGACCTTGTATTTTTATTATTTGACATTAATTTGTGTTCGTTTGCCCCGGGCACATCTCGTCTGGCTCTATAAGGTAAAAGGTCATCGGTTAAAAGTTCAGGATGTGATCAGCAACCAATGGGAAAGCAGTCTGTTGTGTAATAGGTAGACCTCTTGTGGTGGGAGCAGGAACTGCAGCCAGTAGTCACGTTTTACAATGCAGCAGCATTAATAAAACAATCAGAATTTATTAGCAAAAGGCTTCTATATTTAATATTGAGGATTTAGGTCGACCACTATTGGTCAATGGCAGTAGGTCGACACCTGAAAAAGGTCAGCATGCATTAGGTCGACATGGTCAAAAGGTTGACATAAAAAAGGTCAACATGAAAAGGTCTACATACATTTTTTTTATGTCTTTATCGACACAGATCGACATGGAATGCATGGCTCACTTCCACCTATAGAAAGCTGCCAGGGGTTACATGCCCATTGCCAGGAGGTTACATGCTCATTGTCAAGGGGTTACATGGCCGTTGCCAGGGGTTATATGCTCATTGCCAAGGGGTTACATGTTCTTTGCCAGGGGTTACTTGCCCATTGCCAAGAGGTTACATGTTCATTGTCAAGGGGTTACATGCTCATTGCCAGGGGGGTTACATGCTCATTGCCAGGGGGGTTACATGCTCTTTGCCAGGGGTTACATGCTCATTTCCAGGTGTTACATGCTTATTGCCGGTGGCAGTGCCATAACTAGACATTTTTGTGCTGTGTGCCAGAAAAGTAATTGGGGCGTGGCCAGTAAGCCCCCCAGACAGTATCCTGGGTTCATGTACCCCGGACTGCCCAGAAGTAACAAATGAATACACCAGAGGAAAACATACAAACTCCACACAGAGAGGGTGTATGACATTTTATAGCATAATCTGCCTTTATGGTGATCTTATCCGTACTGAGGATCACCACCAAAAGAAGGCTGCTGATTTGCCGCACAATGCCAGTGAGTGATCCCTAACAAGTATAATCTCTGATATGAATCTTCGTTATTTGGTGGCACTGCTGCTGTTGTCATGGATCCGGCCCACCAGCAGACCAGGTTTACAGTACACAAGGCAGCTGCTGGATACGTCCAGATACATCAGACACATGTGTGGCATCAACTCACAAAATAGCTTTGGTTTTTCTTTCCGTCGAACCCATTAAAAGCCGTTTCCTCTGCAGAGAGCGATCAAGAAATGAAGATAAATTGTTTTTCCACATACGATGAGGATGGCCCCTCCGTCTCTAATTTCATCCAGACGTTACGCGATCTCTCCCCGCCAGGTGCGCCCCCTCTGGAGCGCTAATGGCTCATTACCCAGTTTAGTACTTCACCTTAATTACTGTCTCTCTGTTATTCTTCTTTGCTTGTGGGTAAATTCACATTTCATTTGTGAAATCCAAGCAAGCTGTAATGTCAGTCACCGATATACGTGTAAGACTGAGGCCGGGGACTGCCACATGGGCATTTCATATATCACGTTTATTATAGTGCTGTGCATAATGGTGAATGTGGCAGTGCGCGGTGGTCAAGGGCGTAATAGGGGCTGCACCCCCTACCATAGGTGCAAGGGGGGCAGCTGCTATGGGGCCCAGAGCTGAAGGAGGCCCATCTTTACTGTAATATGTTTTACATACATTTAGCACCATCAGCTGCTAAATAGGGGGCCCTTACAAACTTTTGCTATGGGGCCTACAAATATATATTTTAGCCCCTGGCGATGACAGAGGCTCAGAGATGGCTATGGTAGTTTTGGGCCGCTGGTCACGGTGGCCCCTGTGTTGACTACTAAGCACAATTCTAGAACTTAGTGTTTTTATGCACCCCATATTACAGATGACTTTTTTAAAGGTTGGGGTGCCAGTGTCGAAAAAGCTTTGCATCCCTTGCCAGAAAACTTTCTGGTGCCCAAACCCCCCCCCATACATTAATTGTAACTTTTTCACCTACAGGCTTTTCGCCAGAGGTTTACATGCTCAGCTACAGTATGTGTGGGCTTGCCGCAATGTGTGGGGGCACCTCTTTGTATGGGTGTGTGTGCAGCTATGTGTGGGTGCGGCGCTATATGGGGGCGTGCCACTATGCGTGGGTGCGCAGCTATACGTGGGTGCGCAACTATGTGTGGCCATGCTGCTATGTGTGGGTGTGCCGCTATATATGGGGGCATGCCGCTATATGTGGGCATGCCGCTATGTGTGGGCATGCCGCTATGTGTGGGCATGCCGCTATGCATGGGTGTGCAGCTATGTGTGGGTGTGCTGCTATATGTGGGCATGCCGCTATGTGGGGGCGTGCCGCTATGTGTGGGTGTGCCGCTATATGTGGGCATGCCGCTATGTGGGGGCGTTCCGCTATGTGTGGGCATGCCGCTATGCATGGGTTTGCCGCTATGTGTGGGTGCGCCGCTATGTGAGGGTGTGCCGCTATACGTGGGCACGCAGCTATGTGTGGGCGTGCCACTATACGTGGGTTAGCAGCTACAGTATGTGTGGGCATGCCGCTATGTGCGGGTGTGCCGCTATGTGTGGGTGTGCCGCTGGGCGGGCAGCTATGTGTGGGCACGCCGCTATGTGAGGGGACGCCGCTATGTGTGCCCATGCCGCTATATGTGGGCATGCCACTATGTGTTGGCGTGCCGCTATGTGTGGGCATTGGGGCCAAAAAAGGCGGAATAGTGAAAAGCTTTGTCTGACCATGTTTGGGGGGTACATTTACTAAAAGAGGTGATGTTGCCAATAGCAACCAATCAAATCATGGGTGAAATGTAATTGGATGAGAGATTCAGAAAGTGAGAGATTTGATGAGAAATCTCCAGTTTTTTTAAAGCGGCAATAATTTACACTGCAATACCAGCCTGATTTTGCAGTGTAAATGATTGCCGCTTTAAAAAAACTGGAGATTTCTCACCAAGTCTCTCACTTTCTGAATCTCTCATCCAATTACATTTCACCCCATTTCTCTATTGCATCCTAGAAAATGAGAGACAGAATCTGATTGGTTGCTATGGGCAACATCTCTTTTCATTTTTAGAAGCTTAGTAAATTTCCCTATTTCTGTTTTCACATATGACCTTGTTGTTTAACTTGCACCGGACGGATGAGATCCAATCGCTGACAGGCTGTTGCCGTTAGTAACTGCCAAATAGTCACTTCCCTATCCAACAATATATAGTGAGGACACGCTCGCTTCCGTGGTCATATTATAACAACAGAGACAGACCTCAGTCACACCAGAATGAGCCTGCGGGCTGAACAATAGGACATTGGGCCTGATTCAGATGTGATTATCGAACAACCGTACATGTGCACAGTGCGCTGTGCACATGCGCGAGGTCCCTCTGCGAATGAAGCCATCGCTGGCCATTTGCAAGGTGATTGACAGCTGGCAGCCATTTGTGGGAGTGCCCAGGAAAACGCATCCGTTGCCCAGCCGTTGGGAGGGGGGGCCATAGACGCCAGCAGCGGCCTCCATCTCCCAACAGCTGCGAACATAGGGAAAACCATGGTGATTGCGAATGGTTTTTCCCCTGAATGCGCGTCTCCGCACCGAGCGTATTCGCAGCCGTGCATAAGGGGGGGGGGGGTGTCTCTGGCGGGGTGGCATTTACCTGATTGCTTGGCTCCGAAGATTCTCAGTCCCCAGCAATCAGGTCTGAATCAGGCCCATTGTGTGATCGACCAGCTCCATGTGTGGCCCCAACAGACACTGACCCAGCCACTCAGACGGTAAGGCGGGACAGGCCTATGGGAGCGTATCACATCTAATAAATAGGGGTACCTGCACTGTGAGGCCACACACAGCACCGGCCCTCATAATATTATAGGAATGACAAAGGAGGACAACATGAAAGGGATTCTGGGAAAAGTGTCCCATGAAATGGATCCGACGGATATTCTGCAGGACAGTGACAGGTTACTGACATGCAACGCTGGGAATCCCACCCTGCTCATTTTCCATCCCAGAAATCTGAGCGGCCCCTGTGGGGGACCACTCGGTGTCAGGCTGCACCCCTGGTTACCGTTTACCTCAGTTGATGGCTCTGCCTGTTGGTGTAACATATCAGGCTCAGCCGGGCAGAGCGGCCAGGACAGGCACTTCAGGAAATCAGCAGCAGTTTAAGCTAATCCCACATTACTCTGCCTCAGCCTGTCAGCAATTATATCCCCCAGTGATCGCCTCCTCCTGCCTGCCCCTGACAGGAGTCCGCATTCTTACTGCCTGCCAACCTGTGACAGGAAACCTAGGGACACAATGGCCGTGAATAGAGGTCCTGTTACCGCATCCCTGTGCTGAGCAGGGATACGGTTGAATGGTCAACCTAAGGATGGTCATTAGGTCGACACTGTTGGGTTGACACACAGGAAGGTCGACAGGGGTCTAGGTCAATCTAGCTAAATGTTGACAGGAGTCTAGGTCGACATTGGGCATGGTCAACAGGGTTCTAAATCGACACATATGTTAGGTCCTCATGGGTTAGGTCGACAGTCAAAAGATTGACATTTGGTTTTTCACTGTTTTTTGAGCCGACATGTGCCGACAGGCGGTATTTAATGCCCTTCCATCCACTAGGGCGTGGTGGGAGAATAAAATAGTGTTCGAAGCATGGTGAGTGCAGCGAGCCATGCGAGGGGACGCGGTGCACTTAAAACAGTGTCCATGTTGACTGTGTCAGCATTCGGGTCAAATAACAGTGAAAAACCCCATGTCGACCTTTTGACTGTCGACCTAACCCAAGTGGACCTAACACATGTGTCGACCTAGAACCCTGTTGACCATGTCCCATGTTAACCTAGACCCCTGTCAACCTTCCTGTGTGTCGACCCAACGGTGTCGACCTAATGACTGTCGATGATCCTTTGATTGACCAAACAATCCCAACCCGCTGAGGGACCTGACATGGGGAGGAGCACAGACGCCGGGCTCATCTGGGATTAGGGGCAAGACTGGTCAGAAGGGATATGGTCTTTAAGTCGACATACTGTACATTGGCTCAACCACTATAGGTCAGCATGGGTTAGGCAAACACCTGAAATAGGCCGACATGCTTAAGATCAACATGGCTGGAAGGTCAACACAAGCATTAGGTCGACACTGACTAGGTCGAAAGTCAAAATGTCGACATGTGGTTTTAATTTTTTTTGAGCTGACGTGCCGACAGGCGGTATTTCAAGCCCCAGCATCCATTAGGGCATGGATGGAGAATATCATAGTGAGCTGAGCGTAGCGAGTCATGCGAGGGGACGCGGTGCACTTAGATTGTGTCCACGACGATATTCCGGACAAAAAATGGTGAAAAAACCCATGTTGACATTTTGACTGTCGACCTAGCCAATTTATAAACGGCAATACGGAAACCCTCCTTCCTTTTCCCCAGATTCCAAGCACTCTCTCATCCAAAAGTCCGCTGCAGGCCAGCATGACTGTTTGGGATAGCAGAAAGGTTGGAAGGCATACACACACACACACACACACACACATATTACAGCCTCTCTCAGGCTACACACTGGCCCTGATTCTGCTTCACTTGCAAAAGCAAATTCTCCCTCTAGTGGGCAAAACCATGTGCACTACAGGTGGGGCAGATGTAACATGTGCAGAGAGAATTAGATTTGGGCGGGTTATTTTGTTTCTGTGCAGGGTAAATACTGGCTGCTTTATTTTTACAGTGCAATATAGATTTCAGTTTGAAGTACAAACCCCACCCAAATCTAACTTTCTCTGCACATGTTACATCTGCCCCCCGGCAGTGCAGCATGGTTTTGTCCATTAGAGAGAGAATTTGCTTTTGCAAGTGAACCAGAATCAGGCCCACTGTACATTGGTTGTGGTCAGTACTGCTTCTAATTGTCCCGGAGCCTCTATATCAGGGAAATAGACCGGCCTAAATCAGCTGCAACCCTTGTACTAAAACAAACTACCATCATATATAGGACATACTTGCCTACCCTCCCGGAATGGCCGGTAGGGTCCTGCAAATCGGATCCCCTTCCCGGCCCCCCGGGAAGGTGGGCAAGTCTCCCACATTTTCGCTACAGCCCCGGCTCCCCCCTTCCCCGCAGTATAAAACCCCGAATTTTGCGGTTACCCGGGAAGGGGGTGGGGCTGAAATGACGCGATTAGAGTTAATTTGTGTCATTTTAGCCCCTCCCACCATCCACGGACCCGCAAATTGTTGCAGCTGCCAGTCATGGGGGTGGGGCTTAGTGACGTCAGCCTCTTCCCGCCCCCCCCCCCCCCCTCTCACTCCTCTCTGGGCTTCTCCCGGAGAGGAGTTTTAAGGAGTCGGCAAGTATGATATAGGAACAACTTAACAATTGGCTTGCTTGTTGTATTATACATCGTGGTGAAATACTATACTTAAAATATCACCCATGTTTTTAATACATTTTGAACAAATTATAATAAAGGTTTAAATTTTAATAACTGTTTATCTAAGAGCGCCCCCACAATAGAGTCTTCTTTCTCTTGCGTTAACTTAAGTCAAGACCCACCCGGCATTGAGAAGACCACGGGGAGAAGGAGGCCGCTGACGGTCTAAGGTACTGTACAAATATACGCGCACAGGAGCTCAGAATAAAGCTTATACCCCTTTTACACCAAAATCCTGGATCCGATCCCATATTCGGAACACGGTTTCAATCTGGGTCGGATTGGCACCACATTGTAAAAGGGGGTGGCACTTGTAGATGACATAATTTCCAAGCACCGGGACCACCGGGACCCCCCCCCCCCCCCATCTGCAAAGTGAATGGATGCCGCACACAGGCATCCATTCACCTCCTCCCTGCCTCCGCCGCCGCCTCCTCTAGCACCCAAAAAAAGCGGTCTGCTGCAAGGCGGCGGACATTTTGTCTTGGAGATTTTTCATAATAGCAGGAGCTGAGCCGGGACCGGTCACTGCTGCGTTTCCTGGTTACAGAGGTGGCAGCGGCAAGCGGTAACGGGATAAGGAGGGGGGTTAACTTTTCTGGGAGAGGGGGGTGTTAACTTTTCGGGGGGTGGGGGGGGGGAAGGGTGCCAAAAATTCCAGGGCAGGGGTGTGTGTGTGCTATATTTGTAGTTAAGACACTGGTTGGGGGCTGCTTTGGTGAGTGAATTCAAAAGACTGCAGCAGCTATCTGCTAAAATCCCTGGTTACCTATTTATTATTTGCAGGCACCCCCTGAAAATGGGTGTTTATTTGTGGATAGTCATTATTAATAACTAGACCAATAAGTTCCTATCACATATCTAGCCTAGTCCTGTTAGAAACGTCCTGACACTGGTTGGAAAGCATTAGGATATCAATAACACAATTGCACCATCTAGTGGCCTCTCAGAGTACCACAGATTTGCTCTGGAATAGGTATTCTGCAGAAAAGGCCGTGTTTGCAACACAAGCTTGCTCTTTAAAATCAGGGATAAATGTACTTGTACAATGTACATACAGTATGGATAACCTATTTATGCAGTATTGCACGAAAAGACGAAAAATAGACAGCGCTAGCAAAGGGGATTTTATATTTAATAACATCCAATCCGAAACTGGCAGCATGGATAGTGAAATGGTTAGCATTACTTCCTCAAAACCCACCGAGGTCATGAGTTTGATTCTCACCATGGCCTTAATTGTGTGGAGTTTGTATATTCTCCCCGTACTTGCGTGGGTTTCCTCCCACAATCCAAAAATATACTGGTAGGTTAATTGGCTCCCAACAATACTAGCCCAAGAATGAAGGGCCGGATTAAGGGGGACACAGGGGGTCAGTACTGTCTAGTATATATCATATAATATATTAATGCATGCAATAGAAAATATGCTGGATTCACAAAATAAAAATCCACTAGTATTATAGCTGTCCCTTTACATCACGGGTGTCAAACACAAGGCCCGCGGGCCAAATCCGGCCCGACAGACCTCGTCATGTGGCCCGCGCAGCCGCCGCCAGCCTTCACCTTTTATTCTCTATTCTTCTTTTTTTAGATCTTTTTTGAGAGGTTTTTTTTTGCACTGCCCGCGGCCATGTTCCTGTGGTCTTTTAAGATGTCTGCGGCCACAGGAACATGGCCGCCGGCCTCCACGGCTACGTGGATGTGGGCCCGGCAGCCTGTTCCCTCTTATCGAGGCAGTGGCAGACGCTGGGTGGGGACGTCATGACAATGACGCCTCCCACCCACTCGTCTGCAGAGAGGAAGGAAGGCAGGCCGAGTCGGGGGGGCGCAGCAGGACAGGCCGTGGCGCAGAGAGTGGAATTGAAATTACTGGAGCCGCAGCAGCAGTAAAGGAGCCTGAGGGATAAAATACAGTAAGTTACATAAAAAAAAACAATATATCTGGTGGTGTCATGGCATTACTTTTATATTATACCAGGGTTGCCGGCCCCCGGAAGGGTGGGCAACCCTCCCGGAATCAGGGGGACCCCCACTGAGCCCCCCGATCGCGGCATTTATATGCCGCAATCCGCGGGTCTCAGGGGAGGGGGCGGAGCTAAAATGGCACAATCGTGACGTTTTAGCCCCGCCCCCTCCATGGATAACTTATTGCGGCTATTTCTTGTAATGGGGGCGGGGCTTAATGATGTCACAGTTAAGCCCGCCCCCAAAACGAGTAATGCAAGATTCCTTTCCGGGCTTCTCCCGGAGAGGATTTTTTCAAAGTCGGCAACCCTGTATTATACAGGGGGAGCAGCCTGTGGTGTCATTATTATTGTACAGGGGGAGCAGCCTGTGGTGTCATGGCATTATGCCATGACACCACAGGCTGCTCCCCCTGTATAATAATAATGCCATGGCACCACAGTCTGCAATACCTGTACAATGATGTTTACCATTATACTGAATAGTCAGTGGTATGTAATTAATATTACCATTACTGCCTTCAACCTATCTTAATGTAAGGATTGTAAGATTATAATGAGACTGTTATCTTTGGTGCTCTAGATACAAGTTTTTTCTATATTGGACTACTGATACAGTTATTCAAGCCAAGAGTACTGCATCGGTACGATAAATCATCTTAATTATTATACTTGGGCACCTATTGCCCCTAGCACGGAGTCTATACTATTTCTGATTAATGGTGATCTAAGTTATTCTCTCATCTGTATTTCCTATAGACCCCCGCTTCATGCACAATTCCTTCCATAATGGAGGCCAAATCAATAGTACTCCCACCCTGGCCTGATTAACCATACCTATGACTTCTCCCTCATCCTGCTCCTCCTCTCTCTCCTCTTCATCGCAAAGTTCCTCTTATGAAATTATGCAAATATGTTGTATTTTATATGTAAAATCATACGGATTTTATTATGTTTCACAGTATGAAAATGTTCTGTACTTTACTGCTATAAACGCCCCTGAGGAAGTCAAGCTATTGACGAAACGCGTTGGGCTATCTACATCAGTGCAGAAGACACTCCTATTAAAATTGTTTTAATTCATTGAATTTTAAGTTGTATTTATTGAATTACACTGTGGCTGCATAGGCACACTCTGAACCTCTACTTTCTCATCTCTATTCTCTTGGGTCCCGTCTAACAGGGGATCCCTCAGAGTTGCTGCCTTAACCGGTAAAGGCGCGGTTGGGGTACCTCGTAGCTTATATATATATGTATATATAAAATTATTTTATTATAAAGCACCACAAATGTTTCGCAGCACCGTACAGAGGAACAGTACAGGGAGACAAAACTTAGTATTACATTGAATAAATAACAAAAATAGAGTACAGGTAAAATGAATGCCACAATTCAATACACATTACAGCTTAAATGTAAGTAGTGGGGACTTGACCAATGTGCTACTAGGAGCTGGTGATCAAAGATGGAGATGAGTATGCGGAGGAAGATGGTCACGGAGTATGGGAAAGCTGTGAGTGACATGTGAAGAGAAGAGGGCCTGGCTCTAAACAGTGGCAATCCTGAGAATTTTCCAGGCTTGCCAGACTGGACACTGAGGCACAGCCCGGAAAATTCTCGGGATTACCACTTAAGGGTTAAAATATTCGGTACTTGTGTACTTTCACGGCTCCCATCACATGCCATCGCATGCCAAATGTAGTGGCATGCGATTTTTAACAGAAATGCATCCAAATGCATTGAAATTAGTATCAAACATGTTCAATGGCCCCCAAATGTTAAAAATCGCATGCGATGCGATCGCATGCAATGCGATTCCATTTTTTCCTATACGATGGACATCGTGGGAGCCGTGATTGTACACAAGTACCAAATATTCCTCCTGTGTTCCAAAAACTGGATATTGACCTTCCATGTGGTGCAGCCCACATACTGCCTGGCACAACCACACATTAACAGGTACATTACTAAAAGACGTGTTTATATGTAATACATGTCCTCTCCCACACCTAGTGAAAACCTATTGTTCTTTTAGAAAGCCATGTTACATCTTTTGTCATAGCTTCCAGATTCTTGAAATAACTATGAACTCATTTTGATTTGAGGTTATCAGATTTTCTAAAATAACTCTGCACTCCAAAGGGTGTACTGCTGTTATATTGGTTAATGAACACAATTGACCTATCCTTCTGTAACAATGGTATTTGGAACCCGTTCTCCCTGAATTACCCCACCCTCAGGCCTTCTCTTCAGAAGACAATTTTTATTAACCTGTTTAACCTTTGTGTAGGCCGGCTCTATAAGGGAATGTGGATAACCCTGTTCCAGAAACACAGGTCATTTAAACCTCTTTTCCACTTGCAAGCTAGGTCGCACCTGGGATTTTGTACTCAGGTGTGACCCAGCTTAAAAACCCTTTCCCACTGGTACCCCGACCCAGCATAAAGCTGGGTGGGTGAGTTCATTGGGAGGTGGGGCCAGGGTGGCGCTTGGAGAGGATAGCATCTCCCAGTGGCTGCTTCTTTATTGCAGTGAACGGGTCACGCGGGTTATTTTTGCTACTGGAAAAGGGGTATAAATTAGCCTGTCTCTCACACGCTTCCACAGATGAACAATTGCGATTTAAGGTGCCCATACACGTTACAATTATTGTATACAATATTGTATACAATATCGCATCTCATCCGATCTCGGTTTTGCGATGACATCAGATGAGATAAGATCTAGTACAAAAAGTATGTGCTGCACATACTTTTGTACTAGATCTCATCTCATCTGATGTCATCGCAAAACCGAGATCGGATGAGATGCGATATTGTATACAATATTGTATACAATAATTGTAACGTGTATGGGCACCATAAGTCTGGTAAACTGACTTTAAGGAATATCATTCATCCAATTTAATGTGAATAATCATATTTTAAATATCTACTTTGATCTATTTCCTAAGTATATGTTTCAATCATATTTCTTATTATAATTTTTATAACCAGAGAACTTAAGACCAAAGTTGTTGATATTTAGATTTGCAGGAAAAGTGTCAAGTGAAGAGATATTCCCTTCCCTAATCATAAACAAATGTATTTATTAAAAGTTTCTTATAAACAAATCATCTACATATCTTCGATAGAGGGCCAGACCTGCCTCAAGTCCCCCACCCCATACATGTTCCTCTCCAAATAGGTCCATGTATAATTTAAAAAAATGGGAGCGAGTCTGGTCCCCATGGCAGCCCCCTGTGTCTGTAAATAAAAGTGAGAGTCAAAAAGAAAATAATTGTACAAGAGAATGAATTAAATAGATCTTAAAATAAAGGACTCAAGAGATTCAGAAATATCTAAATCATTTTTAATATAACGTTTAATAGCTTTTATTCCCAACTGGTGAGGAATATATGAATAGAAGGATTCCACAACACAGGTGATGAGATGATAATTAATAATCAAATGTAAAAAATGCTTTATATGAGATCTCAATCAATAACATATTTCTGTATATAATCGTCAAACAAAGGACAATATATTAGTGTGTGATCCGACACCTGAAATAATAGGTCTCCCTGGTGGTGAAGTTTGTGACTTGTGAATTTGTGTCTAATAAGAAAAAGTGGGTGTGGCAGTGTGCGAACACAACACAAATTGAATTGTGTCTTTAGTGATGGCTCCCTGATATAAAGAGCCTCATCTAACAGGTCTCTATATTCCCTTAAACCAGCTGATAAAGGTGGTGGGATTGCCGCTTAATCTCCAATTTAATTTTTTATCCTTAAACTGTCTCAGTGACTCGGTATCCAATAGCACAAGCCCACCACCCTTATCCGCTGGCATAATGATGATGGATTTATCTGCACAAAAATATTACAGGGCCCTACATTCTCCTGAACTCAAGTTATCCCTCAAAGTCCACAAATTAGTTCATAGTCATTACAAGATTGAAAAAGCTATGATAAAATATATAACATGGCTTCGTAAAAGACCTATAGGTTTTTATAGTTGTGGGAAAGGGACATATATTACATGCAAACATACTGAAAAGATAAATGTGGAGTTTACTTCTTCACAAAGGAGAAATTTGTTGTTAATGATTTTCTGAACTGCTCCTAGACTTTTGTAATTTACATGTTGACATGTGGTTGTGGCACCAAGGGCTTAAAGTGATCCTTGGAAGGTGGTTGGACTTATTTCCTAAGTCAATATCTCCCATTAAGCAGAGCCCAGGCCAATGCAAGAGGTTTTGGCACCCCCTGCAAACTATAAATATATGCACTGCTTCCCATTCTGTATAAAAGAATAGTAGTCTCATAAGGAAGGTGCGTGGTCACACAATTAAAATTTCGCAACACAGCAGCACAATCATATTCATAGTGCATTTATAGCCCGATTCATATTACACCACACAGTAATGCCCCTTATTCTCATTACGCTTATTAGTAGTGCCCCTTATTCATGTTATGCTGCCCAGTGCTACTTCTTATACATGTATGCCACACAGTAGTAGTAGTGCTGAGTGTTCATAATGCCTACAGCAGTAGTACTCCTTACATAAAATGTACACAGTAATAGATCCCCTTACATATTATGCCAAGAGTAGTGCCCCTCACATATCTGCCTGTCACTCCAACATCTTACAGCCCATGTCCCTCCAGCAGCTCTATGCCCTGTGTCCTTCCAGCAGCTTCCCCTCCTCTCAGCATCCCCTTCACCTGGTCTTCAGCATGCTCCTTAGTGGCTCATCTTCATTACCACAGCAGTGATGGCATGATATCACATACTCTGTGCAGGAAGCAGCTGGGACAGGCTTTTCTGTTGGAATTGCTATGCAGGGCTGTGGTGGCGGTGGAGGTTTCATACAGTATGGGTTGGATACACCAATAGTACAATTACTGTGAAGGAGTATCAGCAGTGCAGGGTTGCGGACTTGTCCTCAGAGCAGGGCGGTGGCAGTATAGGTGTGCCGGTGTTATCCTCAGTTCAAGGGAGACGGTGGCATTGGCAGTGCAAGAGTGCTGCCAGTGTCAGCATTGTGGGATGTCTATTGTGTCAGCAATGAAGGAATACAAGCAGTATCCTCAGTGCAGGGTGTGGCTATGGCGGAGATGGGTGCCAGCCACGCAGGAGTGTCGACGGTTTCATTAATGTGTGGGTGCTGGCAGCATGGGGTTGCCAGTTAAAACGCAGTCCCAAGGTGGAGGATGATGCATTCCTCAACACATTGTCCCATTAACATCGATGGAAAACCACTGATTGGCAGAGAGCTGTGAAAATGGCTCTCTCAACCAAGGCCACGGGCTTACTCTCCAGGCTGGCCACTGCTGCCTGGCCACTGCTGCCTGTTCCCCACCGCACATCTGCTCGTCTCTCTCTCTCACCGCAGCAGCAGGATGCAGTCTTAATCTCTGTGTGTGCCAGCAGATGCACGGTGTGCAGAGTGCCAATGGCACATAACTAGTTATGGCCATCCCGCAGAGACTCAGGCTTGCATCCTTTGTGTCTCAGTCTGTACCTTTCTTTTAAAGTACTCCATCCAATATCCTGCCCTCTCCAGTCAATTGTGTATGCCCCTACTGCTGGAGGTTTAAGTCCTGGTGGCACCCTAAGTACCAGTGTGCAACAAGCTCTAAAGGGAACAGTGGGTGTCTGTTAGAGGCAGAAGATCCTCCCATGGGGTATAGGGGTCTTACACAATTGTACTAGATTGTTACATCTGCCCCACCTGCAGTGCACATGGTTTTGCCCATTTTCCAAACAAATTTGTACTGCGATCAGATCTGAATAAAGGCCATATAGTCTCTGAGCCTGACCAAAGGAATGGGTGCACCACAAAATGTCCCATTTGCGTACCTAAATTTCAACTGGCCAAAACCAGGGGTGAAAGCTAAGCTCTTCCTGAGCTACATTTGAATAGCTTTGTTGGGCGCCCTCTAGTGGCTGCCAAGGCAAATACATCTAAATATGGCCCTTCTTTGTTTATGGAATTCTCACTTTGCACTTTTTGACCCCTAGGGCCTTATTCTGATCGGTGCGGCCCGATCAGAATATGCGGCCGCAACCGTGCAGGCGAATCCCCGCCTTCCATACGGATCGCCGCCTGCCGTCCGTACGCGGATATGTGGCGATCCGCATGAAATTGGACGGGGATACGCCTCCTCCGTCTTGGGAGCAGACCCTGCATTCGATGGTCGCCGAACATCGAATGCAGGGCCGCACGCTCCACCAGGTCCCGCAACACAAGACCACACGGACACTTGTCCGTGTGAAATCATGTATGGGGGGCGGGCAGCTGACATCCGGCGATGTCAGATGCCCGCCCCGTACCCACGCGTCACGGCCTCATTACCATGCATACGCCCCGCGTTTGCATGGGAACGCCCATGAAACGTGGGACGTATGCATAGGGTGATGAGGCTATGTAGCCCCTCACGCCCCTCTACGCCCCCTGTGCGGCGTAAAAAGAATCCGTGGGGCGAAATCGCCTGCACATGCGCAGAGTGACCTCTGCACATGCGCAGACGATCAACATCGGCGGTCCGTCCGCATGCGGGAATATCCGCACCGATCAGAATAAGGCCCCTAGTGAGGGCTCCAGTAATGTTTAATGTGATACACAGAAATAAGTGACACAAATAAAATCAAACCGTTTATTTAATTCTAAGAAAAACAAAATAATGACATTATCTCAAATTTAGGTGCTTCTGAGAGGGCGTCCCAGAGGTTTTGGACGCGGCAGAGAAAGATTGCAGAGTACGCAGAATGGGGCTTATTTATAAGCAGAGTATAACGTACACGAAGGTCCTTTAAGCCGCAGTAATGGATAGGACTCCATGAGCTTTCCTAAATAAGCCGGACACAGTAAAGTCCCAGATACCCGAAATATACAGACGTACAAGAAACAGGTGTTTGGTGTCATGGCCGATGCAGAACACACAGCCCAGCAACAGGTAACATGAAATGTCCTGCTTAGAAAGACCTCACATGTGCGGTGAAGGGGACGGTGATATCACAACAGAACTAGCAGCCGTTATAGAGGATTTCTAGCAGGTTTTGGAAATATATATTTTTTTTTATGACTCGCGTTACCGAGGACGATGGCACAGATCCTGGGACATGACTATAATGCAGGGATGCACAACGCCGGGGGTGATATTTACCATCTGCAGCCAAGAGCCCCTGATCACCAGCAGCCTTGGCAAACAGATCTATAGTAAATATATCCAAGGACCAGTGATACATTATATACACACACACACACACACACACACACACACACACACACACACACACACACTCATGGATCACATGTGTATCACTGAGACGGCATTCTGCCACTTGGACATGGGACTAAAAATCAGGAAACCGCCGTAATTACTCAAACCACCTGGAGGTAGATTACAACTTCTAAATAGGGGCGTCACCCAAAACATCCAATCAGATTCTATCATTTATCTTTTACAAGCTTTCTGATTGGCTGCTCCCTCCGCTTCTTCCAGCGTACATGGTAGACCCCGCTTAGTTATTGCCACAATAAAAGGTCACTTTATAGAATACAATGTTATGTAGATTATGCACATTTTTCTTCACCAACAAAATACAAAATCGGAAACCAGTCTGCGCAAAATACATTATCATCACCCTTCCTACAGCATCCCCATATTACACAGCGCTGTACAGAAGATATTTCATTATTGCCATCCATTTCTGTCCCAGCGGAGATCACAGGCTGAATACTGTTCCACATGGACACAAGCATAAAGAAAATATCTTACCAGGGCGTCTTCTGTGGCCAAGCGCCAAAACTCATACACGCATGGGAGAGAAATCGCAAATTGCATAGAGAACCCTGCTCGGTGTAGAGCAGTGATGGCTAACCTCAACACTCCAGCTGTTGTTGAGCTACACATCCCAGCATGCCCTGCATCAGTTTTATCATGGCCAAATAGCAAAACTGTAGCAGGGCATGCTGGGATGTGTAGTTCAACAGCAGGCGTGTCAAGGGGATGCAGTCAAAATCCCGACTGGGTCAAAATCCCGACTGGGTCAAAATCCTGACATATAGAATGTACAGGAGAAACAGTCAACATGATTTTCGGTCAACAGGTCGCGAGGTCGACATGGGTTTTTTCACTGTTTTTTTTTACCCGACATGCGGTATTTCATGCCCTACCATCCACTAGGGCGTGGTGAGAGAATAAAAGTGTGCAGAGCGCAGCGAGGCACTGTGCCCGAAGCATTGCAAGCGATGCGAGGGGCAGCGGCTCACTTCCAACTATGTCCATGTCGACTGTGTCGACATTCAAGACAAAAAAAACAGTGAAAAAACACGTCGACCCCGCGACCGAAAGTCATGTTGACTTTTTCACCTGTACATTCTATATGTCGGGATTTTGTACCGAATCCGTGTCAAGGTTAGCCATCACTGGTGTAGAGCGTAATCACCCCAGCAATGCTAACCACTCTGCCACCGTAGGAGGAATACAGTAACCATTATTAGGAAATAAATTAAAAGCTATAGAGATGGATATTTGACACCCTAAATAATATTCTGAAAATATAAATTATAATGTATATAAATCTGAAAATGTTTCCAAAGTACACCACCCCCTACACTGTAATGTGACAGATGTAGTTACTGACCCACTACACTGTATAGATCCCTCACACGTGGACTTATCTCTTGTCTGATGTTCTGTCTGACATCGGAACCGCTGCAAAATGTTGACGTCTTTAACCTTTATGTTGTACCCAGAGTTCTAACCCGTTATACTTTTCTTAGCAGCAGCGTTGTAGCAAAGGAATATAAATTGAATGATAATAAAACCCGAACCTGGGGTTTTGTTGGAATCTCGCAGGATGACTTTAGGACACCGCTAAAAAGAGAATAAGGGGGCTAATTCAGCCTGGATCGCTAATCTGCCAAGTTGTAGTTGACTGCGTGTAGATAGCCGCCGCCCAGACAGGAAGAGAAGACTCTAAATCTGCGGATGGACCGCTAATCGGCATCATCTCTCAGATCTATATGCAATTCCCAAACCATCTAAATGTTTTTGTTGTCTGCAATTGTAGCTCTGTTCCACTAATCTGTGACTGACACAGGATGGAAGCGGACGTCGCTGATGTCACAGAACTGCCTCAAAACTCTCGGCCCACCTGCGTTTTTGCAACTGCTCCCAGAAAACTGCACATTACCACCACATATCGCCGGCTTCCTGTCAGTCAACCTGCGAGGAGATTGCGTTTATGATACATATGCATTTTCTTTTGAGAACCGCTCCCGTGCATGCACAAGGCATACAGGATACACGTAGTCATTTTATAATCGCTCGATCCGCAAATTCGCTGAATAGCAATCCATGCTGAATTAACCACTAAGGGCCAAATCCAATTATCTGCAGGTTCCGTTAGCGAGCGTTACTGGTGGGGGTCAAAAACCTGCTGCAGGGACTTTTTCCTGTTGAATTAGAAGATTCAAGTCAATGCACGTACCAGTGGGTGATTATGTGGATTTTAGTCCCTGAGTAAGTGAAAAAAATAATAATAATCTTTATCGTAGAGGTAATAATGGCTGAATTAGGTAGGACATTAATATTTGTAAATACATTTGTGCACTTGTAAAAGAAAATCAACCATTGAAATAAAAACCATTGGCTGCCGCAGAAGCTGGGCTTCAGCAACGCCGCCATTTACGTATGATCAGTAACCAAGATATAATCCCCCATTTGAAGTTAGCGGAACCGTGTTGTGCAATAAGAGTAGTAAGAAGACAGGGACAGGATTACCATTTACAGCTTTGGTTACCCAGTTAGACAGGGACAGGATTACAATTTACAGCTTTGGTTACCCAGTTAGACAGGGACAGGATTACCATTTACAGCTTTGGTTACCCAGTTAGACAGGGACAGGATTACCATTTACAGCTTTGGTTACCCAGTTAGACAGGGACAGGATTACCATTTACAGCTTTGGTTACCCAGTTGCGTCTAAGCATCTGCCGTAACCCTCATGTACCATTGCATGTATAGAATAGCTTGTTCTGACCCGGGATACTGGATATTGGGGGCAAACCATTGATCTCGCTGCGTGGGGAAGGCTATGCGTGGAAATTGGTGCGGTCACAGTGTAAGTGCATGAGTGGATTCCTCCAGCGAGACGTACGGAACCACATCTGACGCCAGCACGTAGTTCTCATCAGCCGCGGCGTCCAGGAAGGTTTTACCGCGGCTAATTCATCCGGTGTTGGGGCATCGAAGGGACGGTACGTCAATCAGATCTTTCTTTCCATACTTATGCTCGATTGGCTCCCCCACCGGCTTTGTCTGTACAAGGAGAAAGGGGAGAGGTTGTGCGATGGACACCATGAAACAAATCTATTCCTAACCAAGACACAGTGTGCAAAACATTTCCCAGACACCGAAAATGACAATTGATTGACAAAAACTGCTCTGACAGATATATAGAGGTGTGGATAGTGATCATCTCTGGGGTAAGGGGTGGGGGTGGTCCCTAACTGGTCACAAGAGGTCCGGATATAGATATATCTTGTAATAGATTGGGTTACACATAAGCAATTGCCCAGGCCAGTGGTAGTGGGAGGGATGGGTTTGGAGGGGGGGTACTAAATTACTCGGACCCAGGTCTGTTACCTGGTGGTGGCAGCTCTTCTCAACCCAGGACATGCTGCTGTGTTCTGGGGTGCAGGGTGACCCAGGAGGTGCTATTTTTACGGAAATGTATTTGAAGAGTGCATGCACTCCTGCAATTAGGCCACACCCCCTGAAAAAGTACCTGGGCTCAGCCAGGCTTTACTGCCCTGGTCCAGGCCTGCTCACCACTGAGTACGGTTACTCCTGTTCCAAAAAGGCAGCATCAAAGAACGATATGCCAAGTACAGAAGGCAACACATCAACTTTAATTGGCTTTTTGCCTAGGGAAGCCTCGGCCAATCATGGCATCACTTACATTTGCCTGGAAGGGACGATTTTATTTATTTGCCAGTCAAAGTGAAATCCCTGCCGCTCGCTAAAGGCCCCGATACGCTCTGGTCATTTCTCAGAGGGAAGAAGTCTCATCAATATATCGTATCCATTCCCTACTACTGAGAGGCTGTCAGAGATCGGACTATCTGACTCCGATCTGATGCGCATAAGACTTGCGTCGGATAAAAAACATGCAATTTGGCTAATTTTCACCCAATTTCTCTGCCCAATACGTTGGAACCGGGTGAAAAATTCCAAAATCTCAGCGTGTATGGCCAGCTTCAGTGAGCCAGAGACTAATATTCGTTCCCGATTAGCCAGCTGCTTCTCAACACAAGCGGTCCTCACCCAAATCTAACCAGGTAAGCGCATTGCAGATCTGTACTAGGGAGGTCACCATTAACCACACATTCCAGCAATGGCTCGGAAGAGCTTCATACAATGAGAGACTGGATGACAGCAGCTGATGGTGCACATTTGTGATGAAACCGCCACTGTGCATGCTATCTGCAAACGGTCAGACATTAGGCTTCTGGGGACCGCTTACTCTGGTATCCTGATCTTCAGTCTCGGGCGGTATCATACTCATCCAAAGGAGGGGAGCTGGGGCAGATCTCCCACCTAGCTAGACATTACAACCCAATGCAGGTACCCCTGGACTGTGTGTACCAGGGTATCTATAAGCATTACACCCCAGGCCTCTTGTAAACATGAAAAATAAATACGGTGGTCTTTGGTATTAAGTGTTACATACAATACTGTTTTATAAAAGTAAAATGCAGTGGTGGCTCCAGTAAGGGGGGGGGGCTAGCGGCCAATCAGGAGTTGCTAGGTGGCCAATAGCACAATTCAGGAGGAGGAGCCGCATTTTACTATCACCAGACCACGTGGACCCCCCCAATTAGTGCCATGCTTTACCATTCCCAATCACAGTATTGGAAGGTAATGGATAAAAAAAGGTTTAAAGAAAAAAAATTCCCCAAAAAGATGCAGATCGTCCTTTTCATATGCCGAATATTTTCTTGCGTCGGCCTTGTAACCGCGTTGACTATATTGTGTTGACCTATTAACTGTCTACCAGCTGTCTGGATACCACTGCACCTACCCTAAATGTAGTGGAAAAGATGCACCGGGCATATTAACTCTTGTGTCTGACTTTGCACATTCTGCAGTGCTACCGTCATGAGAACGTCCCGTCACAGTCCAATGAAACCACTCCAGCAGTAAGAGCGAAACACGTTAGTTTCTGCACCAATGGTGCCTACGAACACTCGCTTCTGGAGACATGCTTTGCCCAAAGGTACAAAGTCTACTCCAAATTATCTCTAAACAGGGTTTTCGAAGCCTCCTCACAGTCCAGGTTTTAAAGATATCAAAGCTTCAGCACCGATGCTAAAATCAAAATGACTGTGGTACTGATTGAGTCAAGTGTGCTCAAGTATGGATAGCCTTAAAACATGTACTGTTAGTGTGGAAGCGCTGGGTTAAAATGAAGAGGATCTATGCAGAGTTGTTTGCACAGCGCATCTTGTGTCACTTCCCACTCTGCGTGCTTCAGAACCAAGAGTCCGCCAGTATGGGTGATGCAGCACCCGATGTTCCTTGTAAAGAAACCCAGGCCGCTGAGTAACACGCAGGTAACAACAGATAACCCAGAATTAAGGAGGGCCCAGTCTCCCAAAGAGCGTTGGCTTCAGTCTGCGCAGAGGTCAGTGAATAACTGCTGATCAGGGAACTCTCTCCAGCTGTATAAAGTCCAGCAGTGAAGGACCAGTTTACTACAGAATGATCAAGTTATCCATCAACCAACACAGAGATACTCAGGGCAGGGAGCACAAGGTCCCCTAGAGCCATAAACCCGCACACAGGCCCAGAGCCGTCTTGTACAGGAGTAGTTATGAAAAGGACACAACTGGGGCGGTGAATGTAACTTAGTCAGCGACTACTGCACCCCTCCTGTGTCCTGCTTCTGTTTCTGTGAGCACAGATGACGCCACGCACTCACCAGCAAGTTCATATCAGATCAAGAGGAGGATACACTGGGCCCAATTCAGGTCTGTGCACACGCGATTTAGCATCAGCTACGTTCTCTGCTTCACAACTACCAATATTAGCAAGTTGCGCTACCATCCAGCAATGACAAGACACCTATACGACCCATCACATGCTCATTCATACATATTCGCAGTCTACACTCAAACATGAGGAACACCGACTGCTATGGTAATGAACTATGGCTATGCGGACTGGACACGTCGGTCAGTGCGATCGCAGCCCTTCCAATGATTTTCTTCATTCGCACATATAAAAGTCTCGACTGATCTGTAGAGATTGAGCGCCTCTCATTTAGAGCTGGCAGAGAGGCACTCATCTGACGGGGACGCGTGAGCATCTCACATGCGTGTGCGCCCCCGTCACTCGGTGATGGGTGCCGGAATCCATGCCTGTCCGCTTCAGGGAGATGGGCAGGGTTTGGGGGTGGGGGGGGGGGGTACGGGGACAAGCTCCGTCGGAACGGGGCACGTGAGCGTCTTGTGCACGTGCGCCCCGTTCTGTCGGATAGCAGGGGCTGATGATTCTGTATATTTGCGGAGTTCGACTCCAAGAACAGGGCAACCGCCCGCCCCCCCCGCAGGCATCTGGCCGCCTGTGTCCCCAGCATTTTTCTTGGTGCAACCACCATTTTTGTGGTCACGCCCAGGAAATGCTGGCATCCCATGCGCCTGCCACCCCGTCCGCCCTGATGATTGGGAATAGCTCAGTGATTATGCAAGTCGCCAAAGTCATTCGCAAAGGGGAGGGGTTTCACGCGCGCATAATAGACCATGCGCAGAACTCACAAAATTGCGAGTCAACATGAATCGGGTCCCATGTTCTGTGCATTCTGCATTGGGAACAGTTTTTTATTCCCAATTTCACAACGACCAGTAGAGAACACATCACTGGTAAGACTTTCCCACCAATGAAGAAAGAACTAACCAGACCCCATTAGTACAAGACATTTCATTTTAAACAAAGAACAATGCCTGATCTATTAGGTATTTCATGTACCAGGAGGAGATCACAAGACGTGAGATCACCCTACTGCTAGCTGTATGCAATAAAGGCTTCACCTACAGTTGGGGCTTCCTCGGTAGGGCGGCCAACCGGGACTTTTCACATTGCCGCTTTGCACGGCTGCATCTGGTACTGGGCACGTCAGAAAGTATCGGGTGCCAATAGGACCACACCTAAATTGAAGCCTACCCTTTACCGTTACCTTGTAATGTCAACATAGTTACGTTGGGTATAATGACCAAACATCCAGCCACTTATTATATAAGGATTACCCATTCCCTTGCAGGTGACGGATGGACACATTTCACTGGTTACCTTTGGGGACGAACTTTATCGAGCTGCTGAATATTCAGAAGCGGGACTGACCCTTCTTAGGCCCATCGTTTAAGAACTCGTGGCCCAACCCATTCCCGCACTTGCCGCAGAGAACCTGCAAAAGAAACAAAAACAGGTTTATGGCAAAACAGAGAAGCTTCAACACAGCCAAGGATTTGGATACGGGAGTTAAACCAAATAGTCTACATGAAGACTGGAAACCTATATAGAGTGTATAACTGAATAGGAGCGGTCTCTTACTTTGAGAGCGTTGGGCCTCTCCACGTACTTGGAGACACTATCCTCGTGAACGGTCTCCGTGAAGGCCGGCCAGGGCGAAGAGTGCTCGAACTTGGTGCGGCTGGAGAAGAGCTCATAGCCACACTTAGAGCACACGTATATACCTGGAAGACAAAGCGGTAAACAGACAACACATTACCACCCGCGGCTCAATAACGGCTGTATAACATTCATGTCCAAGGCAGCGGAAAGTCATAACTTGGATGAAATCATCTGAATCCTAACAATACAGAGAGGGGAAAAGGGTCCATATGGTGGCCCCAATATGGCACCTTCACCCAGCCACGTGATGCCCAATATACTGTGGGGGTTATTCTGATTCACTTGGAAAGGCACAAACACTCTCTAATGGACAAAACCATGCTGCACTGAAGGTGGGGCAGATGTAACATGTGCAGAGAAAGTTTGATTTGGGTGGGGGGGGGGGGGGGCGTGTACTTCAAACTGATATCTATATTGCAGTGTAAAAATAAAGCAGACAGTATTTACCCTGCACAGAAACAATAAACACACCCAAATCTAACTCTGCACATGTTACATCAGCCCCACCTGCAGTGCAGCATGGTTTTGTCCGTTAGAGAGTGATTGTGCCTTTCTGAGTGAATCAGAATAACCCCCTGTATACGGTTAGCAAGAAGGTGATTCACCGCCCGTTACCTAATAGATGCAGAAGCTTCGCACTTCCCTTTAACACATCCTGTGCATAGGATGTCTCCTTACATCACAGAGCGTGACAGCGATAATATAGAATTACAGCCATCATCATGCAATATCCAGGACAAACTCTGCACTGGACCCGCTAAGCGCACTGTGTTAATGGGTAACTATCGCGGTGTCATTATTATGAATTTCCCTTGGCGTGTGCATGAAAGTTATTTACAGTTTGCAAGGCAGCACTTTTTTTTTTTTTGTTCCAGTAGCAAAATCCCCTTTAAGTGCATTGATTAAGTCACAGCTCCATGAACGCAGCACCTTAGCTCAATGCTATTATTAGGATCATGACTCGGTGGTTAAAGCAGAGTCAGAGAATTATACGGTCTTCTACGCAGATTCCTGCACAGGCTTCAGCGATGATGGCTGGTTAGGCCGTTTTTGGGCCAAATGCAAAAGCCTACGGTGTGGTATGAGGAGAGAGGTTGGCGATATAGCCGCAAGACTCAGAGGCAAGTAATATTTATTTAAAGGGAAAACCAGACCGCTAAACTGCCGACATGTAATTTCTTGCCGACTGGCGCAACTCGCACGTTATTACAGTTGGCGTTTAGACCTGTGACCCAATACACGTCTTCCGTCTGCATCGGACCATAACAATAGGGGGGGGGGGGGGGGGGCGGCCTATCCCAGTCATTTTTTTTAAAGTGGCAATAATTTACAAGGCATGGTTTAGCCTTGTAAAGGATGAAAAAAAGACACACACACACACACACATCAGTGTTTGGCTGCAATCCCGCCCCTCCATCAAATTCAAACCCGATTACATTTCACTGCATGTGGTATTTGCCTCAATCACCTAAACATGTCAGGTTTTTAGGATTTCTTTAACCATATTAATCCACTTTGCTGGGTCAGTTATGCCCCTGCAAGACCGCACTTTGTAAACGGTATATTGCCGTTTTTGTACCGTTTTAAAACTGTAATCTGTGCGGTCTGAAAGGTGCAGGACCACTTAACCGGTTAGAAAATACCGTTTTTTCTAACCGGTTAAAATGCAGGGTCCTACCCGTTTTAGAACCGGTATTTTAGGCTCAAAATCGGGTCTGAAACGGTATTTAGGACCCAGCCAATGAGCTGGGTCCTAAATTCAGCGCAGTGAATATTTAATGAGCGCTCATTAAATATTCACAGCACTGGAGCCGCCCCGCGCGCGTGTCGACGCCCCCCCCCCCCCCCGTGTCGACCTACCCCCGTGCAGCCGGTAGCTCCGTTGTGAATCCCGGCACTGCAGTTCTGTATGGTCGGAAGCACTTATGAAAAAAAGTGTCTTTCAGAAAATGGCTGCCCCATAGGAAAGACAGTTTTTTTAAACAGGTTTTCCTATGGGGCAGCCATTTTCTGAAAGACACAACGGAGGTGTACCAGCTGCACGGGGGTAGGTCGACACAGGGGGGGGGGGCGTCGTCGACACGCGCGCGGGGGGGGGGGGGAGGGCTGAAGGCTGCACTGGCTTTGACCCTGTATTTGGAAAGTTTCCAAAAACGGTTTCGCCAGTGTCAAAAAAAAAAAAAAAAATCGGCACTTAAACGGTAATATACCGTTTGAGAGCTGCGGTGTGAAAGGGGTTTTATCTGGCAGACCCGTTTTTGGAAACGTTTTCAAATACAGGGTCAAAGCCAGTTATGCGGTCTGAAAGCAGCATTAGAATCCTACCAGTTTCCAGACAGAAATCCTGAAAACATGATCTGTTAGAGAAACACGAGATCTGCATGTGGTAGTCGTCACTAGCCGATGAGCCTATAGATAGCCGGACTACTTACATGTATGGCCAAATCTGACCGAGTAGCTAGCTTAGGACAAGATGAGAGTCCTGCTGTACTGTCGCAGATGCAGCCAGTGCACGGGTTATCTGTCATATCCAAGGGCAAGGAATAACCAACAACAGGCCTTATTCAGAACTGACTGCTGCTCTGCGATAATTGCAGAGAGACGCCGCTCCGCCAGAGGGAATTCCCACCCTGTGCAATGCTGTGAATGGCTCGCGAAAATCACACCGATCATCAGCTAGCTGCAAATCCATTTGCAATCACTCACCATTGAATGATTTAACCAGTCTGTGTGTAACCAAGAACCTAGACACAGGCTGATCGGGGCCGGAGCGGACGTCACACGCCTCCCCTGAGAACGCCTGGGTTTTTCCCGGATACCCCCGGCTACCCCCAAACGCCGGCTTCGTCTCAAACAGTGGCCAGCTTGTGATATGTAAAGAAATTGCTGATTATATCGCTGTTTGGCATCGCGCATGTATACTGTGATCCCTACGCATGGTCATTCAATCATCGGTCACTGTGCAAATTCGCACAACAGCCATCCACTCTGAATAACCCCCTACATCCAGACCACAGTGTGCACTTTAATGTAAGGCATTAGGTCTAAAGGTCCTGGTTCCCTTCTTATCTTAATACGGTTATTGTATATAGTATACTTTCACCTGCACCGCATTCACGTTCTCATTATAAAACAAGATAGTGTTAGACATTGGCCGGGGAACCCTCCGATCTCGGTGCACCAGCTAATCGCGCAGTCAGTACTTACGATATTCAGAAAGTGAATGTTAATAGGGGTCACGCTGCATTCCACAGCACGGTTGTCGCTAGCAACATCCTCTGTCATCCTGCATGTACAGACAATGGCGAGCATCGCTAGTGCGCTACGGAAGTGCGAATCATTGACGATACAGTGCGTACACACTAGACGATATATGCGATAATGTCATTATCATGAAAACTAGTTTGCCGAGCGCAGTGAGCCATGCCAAGGGATTTGGTACACTTTGACGGTGTCCATGATGACTAGGTCGACATTCGGGACAAAAGAAAAAGTAAAAAAAAACGCATGTCGACCTTTTGACTATCAAACTTCCCATTGTCGACCTAATACTTGTGTCGACCTATTGCACGTGTTGATCCAATGGCCCATATCCCTATGCTACCCAATGGTCCACTAAATCGCTGCTACGGTTAGAATTTATGTAGCGCATACATAAAGAATATTTAGCCATTCTCTTCCGTCCCTGCCCTGGTGGAGCCGCAACCAATCGGCAGAGATTTGAAAGATCCTCGGAATTTCGGTTAAAGAGGAAATAAATTACAAAGAATTCAAGAGCGAAAAAATCCTTTGAGCTCATTTGACGAGTCAAACAGGTCCGACAACGTATGAGTGTCCCGGCTACACAAATACCTAAACAGAGACACGGAAACTGCTTTCACAACAGTAGCTACAATATCCAGCATCAAACACTGCGGTATTTACTGTTCAAATGGGAAAATAAACAGGAAGTCGGTTTAATTATTTCAAAATTAAATCGTTATCTACAAAGAGAAATACAATAAAACTAAAAATCAACAAGAAAATCGAAAGTATTTATTTATCATTCATTAAATGAGGGCTGGTAATTAGTTACCTATAAATAATAGAGCAATACTGTTAATTGGGTTAATAGTTGCAAATATTAATTATATAATGATTATATTTATTGAGCTCATAATTGCATTGACAGGCGATAAAGGGATGGGAATAAAAAGTGCTTTATCAAGACGTTTGTAGATAGAATCCAATTAGTATAGGATATAATAAAATGACTGTTTCCTTTTGATGCGGTCACCTGTGGCAGTGGTGTTATGTTGCAGTGTTGGTGTTCCTATCTACGCAGGTCTTCCATCTATTCTACACATATTATCTTTTAAAAAGAATAATAATAAAAAAAACACTACTAGGGAAAGGAAGTTTCCTTTATTTTTGGGTGTCTAATTAGATAGAGAAGTAATTGGCACTGATGGGAGGTTTCCCATAGCAACCAACCAGATTATATTTATTATCTTCTAGAGAAGGTGCTAAATAAATTAAAAACTATAATCTCATTTGTTGCTATGGGCAACATCCCATCTTAGTAACTGTACCCCTACATTGCTAAGCGAGAGAGTGTGTATACCCCACACTGTGGCACCCCTTATCAATGAACTTCCAACAGAACATCCCATACACAGGAACAGCAGCAGTGACTCTGCTGTCACAATGTCGACATCAGAATGCCGGCTAAAACGTCAACACTAGCGTCAGAGTTCTAAGCTGCAGACACTGAGGCAATATCATGGTCAGTGCCAGGTGGATATACCAATGCCTTATAGTGAGCTCCCTGCAGACAGGACCCCATTCCTGCACACATCTTTCTGCTGGACCCCCTCCCACTCCGGATTACTGGGACACCTTGTTCCCAGCCACTGGCACTGGTTACACAACAGAGCTGCCAGCTGCTGAGTACCGGAGTAACTTTTACAGTGACAGTCTATGGCTGCCATGTATCCAATCACAGCGCTGCATCACACCCAGCCCCCGGTCCACCCGCTCACACCCAGCAGCAGCCCTTACCGTTCTCGAAGTGATCTTTGTAAACCTCTCCGCCAAAGAACGAGCAGAAAGACATGGCGTTGCTTGCCCGGATAGCACCTTCCAGAAATGACCCTCACCGGCTACCTGCTCCCTCTGCTGAGCGGCTGCTGGCAACAACAGATTGTATAAAGCGTCCAGGAGAGGGGCGGGGGCTTGGCGTCATCGAGAGGCGTGGCCAGCACTCCTGTAGCACGTGTTTTAGCACCCCGAGGCGGCCATATTGGTTGGGGCACAGTGCTTGTTGGTGTAGCTGAGGTAAATAAATGTGGTTATTCATAGTTGCCTACCCTCCTGCATTCTGCAGGAGACTCCCTGAAATAGCAGCAATCTCCCTCTCTCCCTCATTAGTCTAGCAATCTCCCTCATTTCACCTAACCCACATTACAATGTTACATTTTTGGACAAAAAAAGGAATGAGAGACAGATACATTTACATTGAATCTTCAGCACCATTTCCCAGCACTTTACCAAGTATAGTATCTCTTACTAACTGCTTTGGGGCTCATCTACATTTGGAAAGAAGTTTTTTTACAAGATTCCTTTCAGATGTAGCAGTACACAGCCACGCTTCTAGGTGCCACGTTCACAATCTCTCCATATATGGAACTAGACACGCCCTCTGGGTGGAGCATGACACGCCCCCTCAATGGGACTCTGTGCAAAATTCTATTACCAACTGTAATCTCCCTGAAACTAGATTCCAAAAGTAGGCAAGTATGGGTTATTACAGAGAGGCTGTTTGGATTGTGTCTTTAGGCACAGTTGTGACATGTGGGAAGGAAGTGTTGTTGCTTTGCAGGGAGGGATGGAGGTGACTTGTGCACTTCTGTAATCACAATTATGCAATGTCCTTAGCAAATTTCATCATGTGTTCCCAGTACTTGTGTAACTGAAAGCCCAGGTCGGGTATATTGGGGCCGACTCAGACACAATTATCCTCTCTCATACCCTCCAACATCTGAAGGGCTAAAATCGGTACACAGGCAGTAAGTGGGCGTGGCCACAAGTAAAGTGGGCGTGTCCACCCACTTTCCAGTTTCCGGGCATTTCAAATAAAAAGTGAGCGCTTATATAAATATTTATTTATTTATTAACAGTTTTTTATATAGCGCAGCATATTCCGTTGCGCTTTACAATAGCAGACAGTGATACAAAAAACAGGGTATTTACAGACAGTCAAATGTAGGAGGGCCCTGCTCGCAAGCTTACAATCTATAGGGAAATAGGCATTGATACATAAGGATAGATACTGTATTCTTTATTGCATCGATTCCACCAGAACGCAAGGTTCTATGACTGGTTCTGGAATTTGATAAGCTTGCCTGAAGAGATGAGTCTTCAGGGAACGCTTATAGGTTTGGAGACTGGAGGAGAGTCTTATTGTGCTTGGGAGGGCATTCCACAGAGTGGGTGCAGCCCGAAGAAAGTCCTGCAGTCGGGAATGGGAGCGAGTAATGAGTGTGGATGAGAGACGCAGATCTTGGGAGGAGCGTAGAGGTCGTGTTGGATGATATTTTGAGATAAGAGCAGATATGTATGTTGGTGTAGTTTGGTTTATGGCTTTGTGTGTAAGTAAAAGAATTTTGTATTGAATACGGTAGAATACAGGTAACCAATGAAGTGACTGACAGAGTAGCTTTGCAGACGATGAACGTCTGGCTAGGAAGATTAGCCCCGCAGCTGCATTCATAATGGACTGTAGTGGTGAGAGTCTGTATTGGGGAAGGCCAATAAGGAGACTATTGCAATAATCAATGCGTGAGATGATGAGAGCATGGATTAGAGTTTTTGCAGTGTCTTGTGTAAGGTAAGGGCGAATTTTAAATATGTTTTTTAGGTGCATGTGGCATGATTTTGAGACAGATTGAATTTGGGGTACAAAGGAAAGTTCTGAGTCAAGGATAACACCTAGGCAGCGAGCTTGAGAGGTAGGAGTGATTGTCATCTTCTCAACAGCGATAGAGATATCAGGTTGGTAACTACTATTTATTGGCGGAAATATAATGAATTCTGTTTTTGAGATATTAAGTTTGAGGTGGCGAGATGACATCCAGGATGAAACAGCAGAAAGGCATTCAGAGACACGGCTCAATACAGATGGGGACAGGTCCGGGGAGGATAGGTAGAGCTGAGTATCATCCGCATACAGATGATACTGAAATCCAAAGGAGCTGATTAGTTTGCCAAGAGATGAGGTATAGATTGAGAAAAGCAGGGGACCTAAAACTGAACCCTGAGGTACTCCAACTGAAAGAGGTAGCGAAGAGGAGGTAGAATCAGAGAAACGAACACTAAAGGAGCTGTTAGAGAGGTAGGATGAGAACCAAGAGAGGGCTGTGTCTTTAAGACCTATGGATTGTAGTGTTTGTATGAGAAGTGTGTGGTCAACAGTGTCAAAAGCAGCAGAGAGATCTAGAAGAATTAGTAGTGAGTAGTGGCCTTTAGACTTAGCAGTGACCAGATCATTCACAACTTTAGTCAGTGCTGTCTCTGTGGAGTGTTGGGCACGAAAGCCTGACTGATGCGGGTCCATTAAGTTGTGCGAGTTAAGAAAGTGTGTGAGGCGAGTATAAGCAAGTCTTTCAAGTAGTTTGGAGGTGCATGGAAGTTGAGAAATGGGACGGTAGTTTGAGAGAGAGCTTGGATCAGAATTCTGTTTTTTCAGAATCAGAGTAATAACTGCTTGTTTGAACAATGAAGGAAAGACACCAGTAGAGAAAGAGAGGTTACAGATTTTAGTTAAGATTGGAATGAGCACAGGAGACAGAGATTTACTTATTTGCGAGGGTATAGGGTCAAGAGGAGAGGTAGTAGAGTGGGAGGCAGAGAAAAGTGCAGATACTTCATCTTCATTTGTGGGATCAAATGAAGCAAATGCTTCAGAGGGCTCAGGTATGGAATTGAGCATATCACCAACTGAGTTGGAGCATACCAATTCATCTCTGATCTTGTCAATCTTATCCCTGAAGTAGGAAGCAAGATCTTGTGCATGTATAGTGGTTGGTGGCTTGGGTGAGGGAGGGTTGAGAAGGGATTTAAATGTATTAAAAAGTCGGGGGGCGGGGCCACGGCGGTGCAGGAGTGAGGAGGTGCGAGAGTGCGCTCCCTGACATGCATGGATCCGTGCATACCTGTGTAACCTGAAGCCCAGCATGAGCGTCCATCCTGGGGATAGTCTGCACCTATGAAATCCGCAGCCCACGATCGTGAACGGGGAGACGCGCCGGAGCGTACAGTGGTCTGTGATAAGGGGCGGCTGCCGGCAGCTGAGAGCGGGAGACGGAGTAACGTTGGAGGCGCGTATTAGCGCACAGCAGTGACGACAGCGTGAGTCAGAGAGTCCGCATCCCCTCCCGGAGTACAGCGGCGTGAGGCGCAGCAAACAGCCTGAGCGTCCCTGAGGAGACAGCCGCAGGCAATATAGGAGGCTGTGCGGCGAGCGGTACAGCAAGGAAGGGGTTCTGGAAGCAGGCTGCTGTGGACATATACAGGCGGCTGGGAGGTTGTGAGAGAACCTTCCTTCATCCCTCTGAGGACAGGCACCTGTACAGCCTAAAAGGACACCTAACAGGCACTGGAGGCAGCTGGAAATCACGAACACCGCTGGAGTGAGAGCCAGCTTGGTGAGGGGTGATTATTATACAACATAGACTGCCGGCCAAAAACCTGCAGAGACTCCCTGAGGTCCATTAGAAGCTTCGTCAAGCCCCATCTAAATTAGGTGGTAGCTGTGCTGCGGTTTGAACCCCTAAAAACAAGCATATCTATACAACAGCTGTGGGCCTGGGACCGCGGTTTCCTGAATAAAGTAAGGAGTCCCCTGAAAGTTTCAAGTATCGGAAGCAACGAACTGGTGCAGTATAAATACATTTATTATTATCCGTGACTGTCTATGTTTTGCTGGCTGTGAATAGGTGAGAGAGGCCTGCTATTTAAAAGGGGAAGTGTATACAGTGCAAGACAGCTAGCTCTAAGCAGCACAAAGGGCCAGACTGACTACACTGCTTAGCGCCCATAACAAAATGGGCAAAACAGGCAACACTTCATCAGCTGCCGCCAGGCTGGAGAGGTACGCCCGCAATACGGCACAAACCCCCACGTCTACCCCGCAGGCAACACCAACAAAAAGCAAAAGCCCCACTCCAGTCCCGGAGATTACACTCCAACAAGTGTTAGAGGCAATAAATAGTTCAGAACAACGTTTGTCTGTACAAATCAACGAGGTACAACAAGATATGGCTGCAATAAAAACTGAGCTCAAGGCAACCACAGAAAGGATTAAAGAGGCAGAGGTCCGTATATCCGCACTTGAAGACACCAATAATCATTGGTCGCATAAATTAAATAAAATGGCCCTGCAAATCACCGAAATGAGGAGTAAAATGTTAGACGTCGAAGGCAGATTAAGAAGAAACAACTTGCGCTTTGTGGGTTTGCCGGAGCACGAGGAGGGTGCAGACGCATCTAAATTTATTGTAGAATGGATGTGTGCTAAGTTTGGGGAATCTTCATTTACAGACCATTTCTCGGTGGAGAGGGCACACAGGGTACCATTCCGGCCACTACCACCAGGAGCCCCTCCAAGAACTTTGATTGCAAAGATACTAAATTTCCAAGACCGGGACACTATATTGCGTCTGATACGCCTGAAAGGGCCACTGGAGCACAACGGGACAAAAGTCTCGGTGTTTCCAGACTTTGCGTTGGAGGTACAAAAGGACAGAGCAAAATTTGTCGATATTAAAAGAAAATTACGGGAAAAAAACATAAAATACTCAATGGTATTTCCCTCCAAGTTAAGGGTAATAAACAACGACGAGACACTTTTCTTTTCTACACCAAACGAGGCTGCTAAATGGCTAGACAAAACGTCCCCAGGAGGTCGGCAGTTGGCAGAATGTTAGTACACAGGACACTGCAAAAAAGAATAATAGAGGAAAAATAAATGAAAACAAAATGGTGTGTCAGGGAGCCCCCTGCAAATTGGTGGTTTCTCTGGTATAGCCCCCTAGAAAAAGAATAGGGAAAAGAGGGGTGTAAGCGTGTATATATTTACTGTATTTTTGCTTGTTCTTTTCCTTTTTTTTTTTTTTTTTTTTTTTTTTTGTGTTAGGGGTGTGGGGGCAGGGAGGATTAGGTATGCCTAGCGGAAAAGGGTATACAGGGAGGGGGGAGGGTTATATGTACCGGGGATGTCTTGTATGGAATTGTATGTTACTATGTAGGTATAAGCTCATTTTCGGAGGGAAACTCATGGGGTTATTGGTGGGAGGGGCCCTACCCCAGGATACAAGCACAGATATAGCCCTAAGGGAAGGGAATACTTGTCAAAAGCGGCCTCAGGATGGAGGACGTGAGGGAAAGGTAAAGTGTAATGGCCATAGGGACAATTAAGGCGCTCGCGTGGAATGTACGTGGGTTAAATGACCAAATAAAACGATCCCTAGTGATGAACCAATTGAGGCAATACGGGGCGGATATAATCTGTTTATCCGAAACGCACCTTGTAGGAGGGAAGTTAATGGCCCTCAAAAAAGCATGGATTGGCCACACATACCACGCCCCCTTCACGTCCTCATCCAGGGGGGTTTCACTCCTAGTAAGGAAAACCTTGGCATTCACCTGCAATAGGGTCTTGATAGATCCCGGAGGATGTTATGTTTTTTTGGACTGTGTGATAAATACTCTGCATATGATAATATTGGCAATCTACATCCCGCCACCATTCGCATATAAGGTCCTGATAAAGGCCTCCGAGTTTGTGGCCCCCTTCCCGCTTGCGCTGGTGTTGTGTATGGGAGATTTTAATAATGTTTTGAATTCTGAGCTAGATAGATGGAGGAGTGTCTCCTCGGGAAGAGCTAGAGGGAATATGGGCTTTGCCAATTTCATCAAGGATATAGGATGGGTAGATCCGTGGAGAGAGCTCAATCCTAGTGCCCAGCAGTACTCCTGCTTCTCAGCTACATATGCAGCTTTTTCTAGGATCGATATGGTGCTGGTCTCTAGGAACTTCATGCCACTGGTGCACAGGATCGAGTATAGACCAAGGGGAATATCAGACCATTCCCCAGTATATTTGGAATTTGCTGAGCCCAATAATAGAGGGTGTAACTTTTGGAAATTTAACCCGAAATGGCTGCATAGCATCGATCTGGACTCAGATCTAGTGAACCAGTGGCGGGAGTTCTGGGAAAAAAATCAGGGTACGGCGGGGTTGCCTATAATATGGGATGCATTTAAGGCATTTATGAGGGGAACTTTTAGAAAACAAATAGCTGAGGTTAAGGAAAGGAGCAGAGAAGCTATAAGGGTCAAGGAGAAAGACTGTCTCAAAAAGGAAACAGAATACCGTATAAAAAAGTCCAATATTTCGTATGTAGAGTGGCAGGAGGCTCAGACGAGTTGGCTAGAGGCCATAAAAAAGGTCAATCTAAATATAATGTCCCATAGAGCCACACAAAGGTACCAAAACTCCGATCGTCCAGGAAAGTACCTGGCCTACCTAGCACAAGCAGAAAGCCCACCAAATATAATACCAGCGATAATGAACCAAGCGGGGGTAATAGTGAACACACCATCCCAGATAGGGGGTGCCTTTGAGGTATATTTCACCCAATTATATACTAGCAGGTTAGAGCACAATGTAAAGGAAATAAAGAAATACTTGGATAATATTCAGCTACCAAAGCTGAGGGAGGAAGCCTCCTTGGAGATTGACGCCCCCTTGGTAATTGATGAAGTGAGGAATGCAATTAAAATCCTACCCAGCGGGAAAGCCCCAGGATTAGAGGGCATCCCAGCGGAGGTTTATAAAAAATATACAGAGGTACTTGCACCCCTACTGTTTGAAACACTTAGGGGAAGCTTTGAGTCGGGGGCCGTTCCAAAATCAATGACAGAGGCCAAAATAATCATGCTATTAAAACCAGGTAAGAACCCATTAGAGATGGATGCATACAGGCCTATCTCCCTCATCTCGTTCGAGGCGAAGGTGATGGCCAAGATTCTTGCAGAGAGATTAAACAAACACATATTTTCGCTGGTCCATCCAGATCAAACTGGCTTTATGCCAGATAAGGCCACCAGCATAAATATACGTAGACTTTATTCCCACCTGCAGATATTGGGTACAGGCGAGAGAGAGGCTGCCATAGTCTCACTAGACGCTATAAAAGCGTTTGACGCTGTAGAATGGCCATATTTATGGGAGGTCCTTAAAGCATATGGAGTGGGTCCAAACTTCATAAAATGGATTCAGTTACTATACGCAGACCCATCGGCCAGGGTATCCGTGAATGGCTGGACGTCCCCCTCTTTTAAACTCGCCAGGGGAACCAGGCAGGGGTGTCCCCTCTCCCCAGTCCTGTTTGCCCTGGCGATTGAACCCCTGGCATGCTTGATTAGGCAATACCCGGGAGATATTGGATTTGGGGGCGTAGGCCAGATGGAGAGGATCTCATTGTATGCGGACGATTTATTAATATTCCTAAAACAACATACAATATCCCTTCCTTTAGTACTTAAGTGGATTGAGGAATTTGGGGATTACTCCGGTTTTAGGATTAACTGGACGAAATCAATCATATTTCCAGTAGGCGATCCAGGGAACTACCCCCTATCCTCTCCATCACAGTTACAATGGGCCTTAACATTCAGGTACCTTGGAGTCCATATATCCAGGGATCCTAAAGAGTTTATCCCATTGAATATACAACCTCTGATGGAGTGGTTAGGGAAAAAAATAAAATCATGGAGTAGATTGCCATTGATCGTGGCCGGGAGGGTCAATTTGGTGAAGATGACAGTCCTACCTAAATTTTTGTACATATTACAACAATCTCCAATATATCTCCCAAAATCAGTATTTAGAAAACTCAATAGCATTATCTCGTCGTTTATTTGGAACGGTTCCCGACCAAAGGTTCAACTTCACAACTTAATGAGGACAGGGACAGAGGGTGGCCTGGGGCTCCCCGATTTTAGGAGGTACTACATCGCCGCTCAGTCAGCCCAATTAAGAACATGGCTAAGAGAGGAGGAATATGGTAGTCATATGACCAAAGCGTTGGTAGCAGTATCTACACCGGATATCAGCCCTTTATATAGGATCATACAGGGCAACAAATACCCCAGGGATTTACCCTTAGTCACGCAAGCAATGAAGATTTGGCGGGAAGTAAACCAAAATATGGGAATAAAATATTTAGATAATGAATATCGAATAATAGATCTACTCACAACTAGAGAGGGCAAGTCCCTACAGGTTAGAGAGGCCTGGCAACCGTTTGCAGTAACCACTCTTATCCAGGTCTACGATCCAGGGGGCCTTAAATCCTTTTCTCAGCTAAAGGAGGAATATAACCTACCTGGAACGTATTTCTTCCGTTACCTCCAATTAAGAAGTATACTGGAAACATACTTCCCCAACTCCCCTCCCTTGTTTGGAGAGTCACCGATTAAAAAAACCATCAAAGCAACAGATAAAAAAAAAGTAGTCTCCAGGGTATATGCCAACCTGGGAAAAACGAAATATATAGATGGCTTATCAGAATTAAGGGGAAAATGGGAGCAGGACGTGGGGGAATTAAGCGATGAGGAATGGACAGCTGCAAAAGTGGCAGTGGCAAAAGCCACAAACTCGCTCCGTATCCAACAGACCCAATTCCTTATACTTCACAGATCATACATGACAGCTACTAAACTGGCAAAATTCGCTGGGAGAACATCGCCCAACTGCCCCAAATGTGGAACACTCCCCGGGACATTTATACATCTATTGTGGGAATGCAGGTGGGTAGCGGAGTTCTGGGATAAAGTCACGCAAGATATAGTAGCCACCGGAATTCCTGAGGCAATTTTAACCTCAAAATGCTGTATGCTGGGAGTAGTTGCGGGTAGAGGTGGGTCCAATGAGAGAATGTATGTGAACAATGTATGCTCAATAGCCAAGGTAATGGTGGGGAGAGCATGGATGTCCAATGCTGCTCCTGATTATGATGCATGGAAGTCTCGAGTAAACTATGTTATTGAACAAGAAAAGCACTTAGCACATGGACGTAACACGATTAGTAAATTTCAACAGATTTGGAAACCGTGGACACAATCACCCTTGTATAAAGAAATAAATTTACATTAAAAATACACCCACAAGAGAGGGAAAAAGAAAAAGGGGAAAGGGAAAGAATGGGAAAAGGGAAAAAGAAAAAAGGTGAAATAAATAAAAATATATATGAATAAATATAAGAAAAGTAGGGAGTGAAAAAAATAATAATTTTCCTTTTTTTTTTTTTTTTTTTATTAACTATTTTTTTTTCTTTCTTTTCACATACAAACACAGAAAGAGATGTATCACGCACTAGCAAAAAAGCAAGTAGACATTTAACAATTTTATAGGTTCAGGCAGGGCACCAAAATGCACGTAAGTTGATAATTTTTTGAACACGTTAATTAATAATTAGAAAAGAGAAGAGGTCTCGCAACAGAGACAAACATAGGAAGAGACTTCCTTGTACAGAGCTAGAACGAAGGGAGAACAATTGCATCATACATATGTTACCGAGAGCAACTCGAGTAGGGGTAAAAGAATTGGATTCCCGCCCCCCCCCCCCCCCCCCCCCCTATTAGACCAGGGAGACTGGGAAGTATCCTAAGAGGAAGGAGCCCTAGTAAACTGTATAGCGATGTAAGAGAATTAATACCCATTTACCATGTTTCTGAATGGGACATGGGTAAAGGGCAAAATGCCCCTGTGAATTCCCCGGAGATAAATGAGTGAATGTACCTACGTATTGTGTTGTAATTTAAATGTATGTTTTTATGTATATGTCTTTTTGCAAAATTAAATAAAGATGAAGATAAAAAAAAAATGTATTAAAAAGTCATTTTGGGTTAGAAGCTTGAGCAGAAATGAGAGTTTGGAAATATGTTTGTTTGGCAATTTCCAGGGCATAACTATAGTACTGGTAGATATTCTTATATGTAAAGAAATCCATTGGACTGTGAGATTTACGCCATTTACGCTCAGCTTTGCGTGAGATATTTTGTAGGTCTCTTGTTAATTTAGAGTGCCACGGTTGGCGTCTAGGCCTACGTGGAGTGTGGTGGGTAACTGGAGCCACTTCATCCAGGGCTGTTTTGAGGGTTAGGTTTAGGTGTGATACCGTCATCTCAGGAGTAGTGAATGCAGAAATAGGAGCAAGCTGTTGTTGCAGTGAGGAGGAGAGTACTTGAAAATTAATATCATTAATATTTCTGCGGGCTTGAGGTGGATTAAAGGATTTCTGTGTTTTTGAGTTAGAAGTACTAGAGGACAGCATGCAGGTGATAAGGTTGTGATCTGAGAGAGGGAAAGGAGAATTGGTGAATTCCGACACTGAGCACAGCTTAGTGAATATCAGATCAAGACAGTGGCCATCCCGATGAGTAGAGGAGTCAGTCCATTGGGAGAGGCTGAGAGAGGAGGTTAGAGAGAGTAGTTTGGAGGCATGAGCAGCAGATTTTGGGCTATCAATAGCGATATTGAAGTCACCCATGATGATGGTTGAGATGTCAGCAGAAAGGAAGTGAGGGAGCCAGGCAGAAAAATCTTCCAGAAATCGTGTTGGCTGCCCAGGTGGGCGATAGATAGCTGCAACACGCAGCGAGAAAGGAGTGTAAGTTCTGATGGAATGTACTTCAAATGATGTGAATGTGAGTGATGGAACCTATAACTTTGTATGTGTAGGATTGGGATAGTAATATTCCAACCCCACCTCCTCTGCTGTCACCAGGCCTGGGTGTGTGTGTGAAGTGGAGAGCACCATGTGACAGGGCTGCAGGGGAGGCTGTGTCTGATTGTGAGAGCCATGTTTCTGTTATAGCCAGCAGGTTAAATATTACATCTCCACACTTCTCTTGACTGTTATCCATCGTGACGCACCTGCTGCAGGCTGCAGCTCATGTCACATGGTGGCTTGGTGGGCTTCTGACATATTAAAATAAATAATTATATTTAATATACTTATTTAATAAATAAGTATATTAAATATACTTATTTAATATACCAGCAGCCACCAAGTAACATGAGCTGCAGCCTGCAGCAGGTGCGTCACGATGGATAACAGTCAAGAGAAGTGTGGAGATTTAAAGTGTAATATTTCAAGTATTAGTACAGCCAGGCCTGAGCCACCTAAGTTGCTGCCGCGCACTTACAGTGTGTGCTGTGGCAGGCTCCTCCGATGCGAGATTATCCCAGCCCAGTGTCACGCGCGCCAGGGCTCCGAGTCCCGGCTGGCCACCGCAAGCCTGAGCAGCAGTGGCAGATTGGCGCCAAGAGCGAGACTGAGCTGAGGCCGGACGAGTCCGACTCCTACTCCTCCCATGAGTGGTGCTCGGTGCCGGCGCGTGACGTAATGACGCACGGCACCGGCCGCTGCTAAGCACTCTTGGGAACGCCGGGTGGGAGGGGGTGGAGGGGATGAAGTCGGCGGCGCAGCACAGGGGCCCGGTAAGTGAGGCTGACGCCGGCTGCAATGAAAAAAATAAAAAATTTGGTACAATTATAATTTGCCGGTACAGACTGTTAAAAAACGGTACTGTACCGGCAAATTCGGTACAGTTGGAGGGTATGCTCTCTGTATTGTGTGGCTTTCACAGTTACACTATCTGTATGAATTTCTATCGGGTTGGGATCATTTGGTCTACAGCATGATGGTCGACAGTCATTAGGTCGACACCATTAGGTCGACATGGGTCTAGGTTGACATGGGAAAAGGTCGACATGGTTCTAGGTCGAAAGGTCATTCGTTTGACAGGTAATTAGTTCGACAATGTCTAGGTTGACAGTGAAAAGGTCGACATGGGTTTTTTTACAGTTTTTTTCTGAATGTCAACACAGTCGACATGGACACAGTTTAAAGTGCACCGCATCCCCTCGCTGCGCTCGCAATGCATCGGGCACACTATTTTATTCTCCCACCACGCCTTAGTGGATAGTAGGGCATGAAATACCGCCTGTCGGCTCAAAAAACAGTGAAAAACCCCATGTCGACCTTTTGACTGTCGACCTAGACACTGTCGAACATATGACCTGTCAAACTAACGACCTGTCGACCTAGACCCATGTCGACCGAATGGTGTTGACCTAAAGGGAGCGCAGGGGGAACCTAACGCCGGCCATTCGGCGACACCTGGAACCTAACGCCGGCCATTCGGAGACACCTGAACCCTAACGCCGGCCATTCGGAGACACCTGGAACCTAACGCCGGCCAAGAAAATCCTTCTCACTGACGCCTGGAACCTAACACTGGCCTCACTGACGCCTGGAACCTAGCACCGGCCTCACTGACGCCTGGAACCTAGCACCGGCCTCGGTGACGCCTGGAACCTAACGCCGGCCTTGGTGACACCTGGAACCTAACGCCGGCCTCGGTGACACCTGGAACCAAACACCGGCCTCACTGACGCCTGGAACCAAACACCGGCCTCACTGACGCCTGGAACCTAAAACCGGCCTCACTGATGCCTGGAACCTAGCACCGGCCTCACTGATGCCTGGAACCTAACGCCGACCATTCGGAGACACCTGGAACCTAACGCCGGCCATTCGGCGACACCTGGAACCTAACGCCGGCCTCGGTGACACCTGGAACCTAACGCCGGCCTCGGTAACACCTGGAACCCAACGCTGGCCTCACTGACGCCTGGAACCTAACACCTTCCTCACTGACGCCTGGAACCTAGCATCGGCCTCACTGATGCCTGGAACCTAACACCGGCCTCACTGACGCCTGGAACCTAGCACCGGCCTCACTGATGCCTGGAACCTAGCACCGGCCTCACTGACGCCTGGAACCTAGCACCGGCCTCACTGACGCCTGGAACCTAGCACCGGCCTCACTGACGCCTGGAACCTAGCACCGGCCTCACTGACGCCTGGAACCTAACGCCGGCCAAGAAAATCCTTCTCACTGATGCCTGGAACCTAACACTGGCCTCACTGACACCTGGAACCTAGCACCGGCCTCACTGACGCCTGGAACCTAACACCGGCCTCACTGACGCCTGGAACCTAAGCATACCCTGATAGCCAAGGTGCCATGGGAATACTAGATTATTTTAGTCCACCCTCCTTCAACTAAATCCTAGGAATCCTGATACTAAATGTTTTTCAAGTGTTTTTCAACCACAACTTCCGGGATTACTTGACACAAGTCTCAGTTTTAGGTCCTCTGCTTTTCTCAATCTATACCTCCTCTCTTGGCCAACAAATCCAATGTACTCCGATGAGACCCAAATCTATCTATCCTTCCTTGACCTATCACCATCACTATTGCTCTTTGTCTCTGAATGCCTCTCTGCCATTTCATCTTGGATGTCATCTCGCCACCTCAAATTCAACATTTCCAAAACAGAATTAATTACATTCCCACCAGCCAAGAGTAGTTACCTGATATCTCTATCACTGTTGAGAACACAACAATCTACACTACCCCACAAGGTCGGTGCCTAGGGGTCATCCTCAACTCTGAACTATCCTTTGTTCCCCACATTCAATCCGTCTCTAAATCATGTTACATGAATCTAAAAAACATATCCAAAATTCGTCCGTACCTTAAGGCCCATACACACTTAACGATTTTCAGCTGAAAATCGGTCAAAACAGCAGTTTTGACCGATTTTCAGATGAAAATCGCCCAGTGTGTATGCCCCCCAGATTGGCGACTAGCGATGATGCGCGCTCCCGCATCATCGCTAGTTAAGTGGTTCATCTGCTGGTTTTACCAGCAGATGTGGCGATGATGGATGGTTTTTCATCCATCATCGCCATGTGTGTACGCTGCCCCGGGCGGAAAGATTAACCACTTTCAGCCCGGCGGCCCGCCCCGCTGCCTCCCCCCACCCCCTCGCCAGTGTCATATACTCACCCTGCTGTGGTCCGACTCCACACCGCGCCGCCCCGCTCATCATCTCCGGGCCGGCTGGCTGCTGCTGCTGCAAAGCCCTGCAGCCCCTGCTCCCCCGCTGATCACCCGGCCAGAACACAAAGCGCTGCTGGCCCCGCTCCCCGCCCTGCTCAAAACGGAGCACACCGCTGGCCACCAATGTTAAGTCAGTAATATATACATTGCTGGCACAGGTCAGCAATGTATATATTACTGGCACCACTGTGCACCAATGATTATTAATTAGCCAGTTATTATATACATTGCTGGCACAAGTCAGCAATGTATATATTGCTGGCACCACTGTGCACCAATGATTATTAATTAGCCAGTAATATATACATTGCTGGCAACATGCCAACAATGTATATATTATTGTCATCACTGCCCACCAATGTTATTCATATGCCAGTAATATATGCATCAGGGTTGCCAACCCTCCCGGAATGGCCGGGAGGATCCCGAAAATCGGGTCCCCCTCCCGGTCCCCCGGAAAGGGGGGCAACCCTCCCGGAATCCGGCTGTTCCCTTTCCCCCCCCCCTCATTTACCTTGTGGTGGCCGTAGCCCGTAGCGTTAAATTGCCGCGATCCGCGGCATTTCGTCGGAAGGGGGCGGGGCTAAATACGCAAATCGCGCATTTTTGGCCCCGCCCCCTCATCGGAGACCCGCGTATTGCGGTATTTGCATTACTGGGGGCAGGGACTGATGATGCTCCATCAGGCCCCGCCCCCAGAAGTGATGTAGACAGTCTCCTCTCCGGGGTTCTCCCGGAGAGGAGATTGTAAAAGTCGGCAACCCTGATATGCATTGCTGCCACGGGCCAGCAATGTATATATTATTGGCACCACTGCCCACCAGGCAGTAGTACAATTATAGCTCCCCCCCTCCATAAAAATTCTGCTGCCCCTCTCCACTGCCGCCAAACAGCCCCTCCTAGCCGTCGCCACCAAACAGCCCCCCAAAATGCGCTGACAGCGCAGGTACACAGAACAGTACCTGCGCTGCTTTGATCCATCAGGGCCCAGGCGTGAGGACAGGGAAGCAGAGGCCAGTGTGTAAGGGCGAGCGGCGGCCAGTGTGTAAGGGCGAGCGGCGGCCAGTGTGTAAGGGCGAGCGGCGGCCAGTGTGTAAGGGCGAGAGTTGGGCCGGGTGGAAGGGGAAGAGGCGGCTACGTTAAGGGGGATCGGCAGGCAGGGTAGAAGGGGGAGCGACAGGCAGGGTGGAAGGGGGACTGTCTGTGTGAGGACGCTTAGTGACCCACCCCATGTGTGGTTCATGAGGCGGGTCACTGAGCGTCCTCACACAGACAGCCGGAGATAGAAGTAACAATCCTTACTGGATGCTGCAGATGCAGAGCTTTCCTCACACAGGACTCCTGACAGCCTCTGTGAGCGCCATGTCCCTGCGCCCCTGTGGCACCTGCTCCCCCCCCCCCCCCCCCCCGCCACTGCTAGGGCTGCTGAGCCCTAGTTACACCACTGCCACCTGGTGTTAAAGTGAGCCGGAATGGGGTGGAACTGCATTCCGTCAGCTCACTTTGCCCTGATGTCATCGCTAAAGGAGACAGCCGGGCAGAACGGTGGGAAAACCGGCTATCTCAGAGCAGGTCCATCCGTCTGTGGAGTGACTATTTCAAATGATGCCCCGGCTCGCGACTCATGAGCCAATCGGAGCTTGGGGCCCAGCAGCCAATCAAGAGCCACTGATGCCTGATTGGCTGCCTGGCCGCGAGTTCCGATTCACTAGCGAGTTGTGAGCTGGCGCATCATTGAAATATTCATTGAAATTAAATGTTTTCCGTGCACATGGGTGGGATTTTGCCCGGTCAGGGGTGGAGTTTACTTGTGCTGGGCTCTGAATATATGCAGCCCAGCAATTAGTTCTGCATCAGGCCCCAAGAACAGGAATAAAATGGCCCCTGCTCCCACCCAGAGCCGGCCTTAGGCATAGGCAAACTAGGCAATTGCCTAGGGCATTTGGAATGCCTAGGGGCATCAGCAGCTTCTGCTGATTAAAATGATATGCAGCATGCCTATATTCTGTGTGTGAGTGAGGCTGTATCTGCATATGAAATAGTGTCTTCATGGAAATCACTGTAACATAGCATTCCGAACGCAGGCACAGCCACAGTCGCACACAGAATATATTCATGCCACATATCATTTTAATCATCGGAAGCTCCTTGTGTGTGCTGGCCATAACAATGCAAATAAGACGAATTTTCAGCAAAAAAGGCACCCAACGTTAGCAAAAATGGCCAGGAGCTGCATGGCTTATTGAGTCAAGATGTATAAGGAAACATCTGTATCCAAGCAGAGGCAGAGGTCACAGTGTTAGCGGCTGTGCGAGTGCTGTCTGCGGGTGGGTTGGTTGTGCAATAGTGTTCGGCATATGTGTAAGCTGCATTATGTGTGTCATGTATAAATGCATTAATAATGTGTGACATATGTGTAACAGGCATTATGTGTGTCATGTGTATAAGGGCATTAATAATGTGCAACATATGTGTAATGGGCATTATGTGTGTCATGTGTATAAGGGCATTAATAATGTGCAACATATGTGTAAGGGGCATTTTGTGTGTCATTATGTGTATGAAGGGCATTAATAAAGGTTGGCATAATGTGTAAGGGGCATTATGGTTATAAGGACATTAATAATGTGTGTCATGTGTAAGGGGCATTACTGTGTGGTATTATCATGGGTGCCGAGAGAAAGGGGTAGGGGGTACAAATTACCCAGGCCAAAGTCTGATGGAAGGGCCCAGCGGGGGCCCCAGGCCCCCTCCCCTTAAGTGACAGCAGCAGCTGCAGCTCTTCTCCTCTGCCCAGCACACACTGCTTTGTGCTGTGTTGCAGTGTGGCCATGGAGGTGCTTAAAATGCAATATTTTCTCAGGATTTTTTTCTAAGGGTATAATGTGAATAATATGAGGAGTAATGTACATAAGGTAAAGTGGTACTACTGTGTGATGAAACGTGAATAAGGGACACCATCGCATGATATATGATGTAAATAAAGTTGCACTACTGTGTGGCATAATTTGAATTGGGGGTACTATTGGGTGGCCATGCCCCTTCCCAGCAAGAACACACCCGTTTGGGCCGCGCACCGAATGTGTGCACTGTTTCTATTTAAAATATTGTGGGTAGGAGCACCAAAATGATGACTGCTATGATGAGGGTTGATGGTGCTGGGAAAGGGGAGCAGGGTCAGAGACGGAACTAGTGGCGGTGCTAGGGGGCACCAGCCAAAATCTTGCCTAGGGCGTCATTTAGGCTAGGGCCGGCTCTGCTCCCACCCTTGGAATTCTAACCCGCCCATTATGTAAATAGCCTTATAATGAAAGATTTTCAGCAAAGTCTTTCGCCTCCTGAAAATCTCTCGCTCTTTGGGGAAAATAGCTCAGTGTGTACGCACTACTTTGGTGATAGCTGTATCTATCACAGATTTTGGCAAAGTCTTTTGAAATGAAAATCTTCAAGTGTGTATGGGCCTTTACACTGCAAAATCTCTAATCCATGCACTCATTATACCCCGCATTGATTATTACAATAGTCTCCTAACTGGTCTTCCCAAGAACAGACTCTGCCACTGCAATCCATTTTAAATGCTGCTGCTAGGCTGATCTTCCTTGCAAGATGCTCATCGTCTGCTGATCCGCTCTGCCAGTCCCTCCATTGGTTTCCTGTATCTTACAGTATTCAATATAAAATATTTCTACTCGCATATAAAGCTATTAACCATACTGCACCAGCATATATCTCTACTTGTCACTAAATATCTCCCATCCCGACCACTCCGCTCTGCACAAGATCTGCTTCTCTCTTCTGAACGGATCACCGGCTCCCATTCACTATTACAGGACTTTCATCGGGCTGCTCACACCCTTCCACGCACATTAAGACTCTCCTCTAGCCTCCAAACTTTTCAGCTTTCCCCGAAAACTCACCTCTTCAGGCAAACCTATCATATTCCGGAACCCCCACACAACCTCCAGTAGCATTCATATCTCATAGCATCCCATCAGGACGGTCTTGCGATCTGGTGGGACTGCCATGCTATAGCTTCCTATCCTTATGTATCTCTCCTATTATCCCTATAGATTGTAAGCTTGCGAGCAGGGCCCTCCTACCTCTATGTCTACCCAGTTTGTTTTAACACTGTTTCCTATTGTAAAGCCCAATGGAATCTGCTGTGCTATATAAGAAACTGTAAGTGGATACATTAAGTATAAAAGAATCATTGTATTTATTCTGTAGTTGTCCACTAGATGGCGACAGAAGACTGTGACTGAGCGTTAAACATGGAGCATAAACACCAGCAGCAGGATGAGCCGGGTCTCCATGTGTTCATCCTGCAGATATTACAATGTATGGGACTGATTCAGGCTGGATCGCCGGGCATGCAAATTCTCAAAAATGCCAGTACATTCCTGGGCTTGGATGCAGTGGCCAATGAGATTTTTAAATCAGTGTTGCCCAGATAAGCCTATGGGTTTCTTTCGCAGTTTCCTACTGTGAGGGGTCTAAACAGATTCTTCCCAGCATCCCCGGCGGCCCGTGCGTCACTTGATGCATCCACAGATAGGAGTCCAGGTCCGATTCCTGGAAGGCCTATCATCGCAAAGGACGGCTCATACCGCAAGAGCCGCCCTTTGCAGAATTCTTCATGCATACGGCGTTAGTAAATGCGGGAAGCATCGCAAGCTCCTAGCGCTGCTTGCCCCGTCTTGCCCATGAAAAGGCCAGCGTAAGTTTTTCTTGTCTTTTTTTTTACAAACTTTTTTATAATTTACCATCCGCGTGGGTTTCGACTGGGAGCGGTAGGGTTTTCTGAGCGCAGCAGTAGCGAAATGAGGCACCCGGCCGGAAACATGTGATTGGACGTGGAGATGGAGTCCATGTGATGTAATCTACACGACATGGGCTTAGGCCGACACCTGAAATATGTTGACATGACAGCGTTAGGTCGAAAATGGCTAGGCTCAGAGTCAAAAGATCAACATGGGGTTTTTCGCTTTTTTTTTTGAGCCGACATGTGCCGACACGCAGTATTTCATGCCTTACCATCCACTAGGGCGTGGGGGGAGAATATAATAGTGTGCCGAGTGCAGCGAGCCATGCGAGGGGGCGCGGTACACTTAGTCGGTGTCCATGGCAACTATTTCGACATTCGGGACAAAAACAAAGTGAAAAAAACCATCTTGACCTTGTGACCTAGCCATTGTCAACCTAATGCTTGCATCGACCTATTTCAGGTGTCGACCATGAGTGGTCAACTCAATGCATCTTGACCAAAATTGTTCCACCCAATGACCCATACCCTTTGTAACAGCCTATTGACCTTTGGAAGCCCCTTCTAAATCTCAGTCAGCCAAAACTATTACACAATTTCCTTTGTAAAGATGACATTGTTTTGCGTTTGTCCACCCCAGACTTCCCGGGAACTTTGCTGTTTGCCTCAGTACTCTTCCCCTTCTCCCCTTTATCTTCACGTTTTAATTTTCTCAACTTACACCATCATCCGTAATTTCACACCTTTGAAGATCACGGGCATTTTCCCTTCTGCGTTACTTCACAAATCCATAACTTCATGTACTATATGTCATCTTCAGAATTTGTCATCATATACGTCCTGAAGATGACCTCCGACATCGCTGCATCTTTTTGTACTTACCCGACACCTGTTACTGTTTGTACTTTTATATTTGTGAACTAAAAATAAAGTTGTTTAAAAACAGAGTTGGGTCTAAAAAACCCAGAAGGCCGCAGCTAGTGCCTGACGCTTGTTATTTCACTATGACCTAAGGTTATTCGGAAGTAACGGGGTTAATCTATGACTCAGACACTAATTCTTCCTTCGGTCCAAATAGGACTCATTCCAGACCTAATTGCAATTTCCCACACCGAGTAGACGAGGCGTGTGATGGGCTATTTGCTAATTACTTCTACACTGAGGTCATCTCTGTAATCAGAACACCCTTATGTGCCATTTATAACGATTCTGCTTACTACCCCGCACAACCATCGCAGGTACCCCTGCTCACTTCCACCTCCCACTCACCCCTATGCCTTAAGTGGACAGTGACACCCATACCTCCCAACTGTCACGATTTTAGAGGGACAGTCCCGATTTTCGGGTCCTGTCCCGCTGTCCCACCCGCGGCAGGCATTGTCCCGCTGCGGGTGGTGGCAGTTGGGAGACCCCCTAATCTAGTAGAATAGACGCTGTGCGCATGCGCACAGCGTCTATTCTCGTATGAAAATGAGGTCACGGCTAATTAGCATAAGCCGCACCCTCATTTGCATACGCCCCACCCCCTTTTCGGGCGCTCGCGCGGCTTCGTCGCGCGAGTGTCCCTATTTCTTCAGGTCAAAAGTTGGGAGGTATGGACACCCAGTGTGACCAGAAGTCTCTCACACGCCAAAGGTGTTTGTAGCTAAAAAAATGGGTGTGGCCTTGTGGGAGCCCCCCGCTATTGTCACAGAGGAGGCGTGTCCTAGCGGGTAGCCTCCATGATTACATCACTCAGGGGAGCTTGCTCAGCATCCCCAAGAGACTTCTGAGTGACAGGAGCCAGGTGCTGCCTGATGATGTCACTCTGTAGTACCCAGATCCTGTGACTGCTGAGGAGCCTGCATTTTGTGGTCACCTCTTCTGAGGGTGATACCCAGGAGCGGCCCGCTCCCCCCTTGTGATGCCTGTATGTGGAATGGTATCCTAAGGATCCTCAAGGGATTCAGATTCGCCCACTGGTGAATGATGTCACACATTCAGGCTGAGAGGCCAGCACAGGGTGCCTTACCATGATCTGTGGCCCTGTGTCATCCTTAGAAGGTTTTATCCAGAGCTGGCCCTAACCAATTTAATGCCCTAGGCAAGATTCTGGCTTGTGCCCCCTAACACTATCGACAATTCCGACCATGACCCATCACCCCACTCCCAGCACCCATTACCCAGTAACACCTTTCACCCATCACCCATAGCAATCCTCATCTACAGAGCCGTACCTAGACATTTTGGGGCCCAATATTTTAAATAGAGACAGAAAGGGGTGTGATCTTGCTGGGAAGGGATGTGACCATGCAATAGTATCTAATCAAATGATGTCACATAGTAGTGCAACCTTATTCACATTACATCACATGATAGTGTCCCTTATTCATGCTCCACCACACAGTACCTCTTTACCTTATACACATTATACCTGTCTTAGTGCATTGCTGCCCACTTTCAATGTGAGATGGCCCGATCCATTGAGTGCATGCCCTAGGCCTTTGCCTAGTTTGCCTAGGGCTGGCTCTGGATAAATATCTCCTATATCCCCATCATGGATTCATTTACTGCAGGTGCTGAAAACTGTAGGTAGCCAATCTATGGGTCAAACCAATACTTATGTGAATACTGCCTCTCACTACACTGGAGATAAAGCGGAGAAAAGGTAAAAGGAGATAAAGCACAGCCAATCAGCTGTGTTTGAAAAAGACAGTTGGGAGTTGATTGGCTGCTGCATTATCTCCTTTTACCTTTTCTCCGCTTTATCTCCAGTTTATCTCTTCTCCAAGCTTAATAAATCTGCCCCTGTGATGCAGATGCCCCAAGATGTTGCGGCCACGCCTCTCTCACGCTAGCAGACGGGGTCCATGGGGGTATTCAGACCTTATCGCATGGCTGCGAATTAGCAGGCCGGTTGATTATAGATAGACTGCGCACTCGTACAGCTCGGATATTTATATTTATTATTCCCGGATACAATATATTGGTGCCAATTCGAAATAAAAAAAAAAAAAAGCAAATGTGATTTAGAATTTTGGGGGCTGAATTCTGGCAAAAAAACTAATTTAGGGTTATTCATACACGTGACAGAAGGGAGACGCAACTTTTAACTCTTAGGCGCTTAAGACAAAGGAAAGTGCCTGCATTGGTTATAATAACAGCCTGTTCCCATTGGCCAGCTTGCTGGAAACCAAGTAAACTGTTAATGTCAGAAAAACAAGTTAAACAGGGTTGCCTCCCAGAATGGCAGGGAGGCTCCCGAAAATCGGGTCCCCCTCCTGGCCCGCCGGAAAGGTGGGCAACCCTCCTGGATACCGGCGCCCCCTCGCATCTCCCGCGCAGCAGCGTTAATTTCCAGCGGTTCAAGGCTATGCTGCACATTGGGCCTTATTCTAGTTCACTCTTTCTGACAAAATCCTTCTTAGATGGACAAAACCATGTGCACTGCAGGTGGGGCAGATGCTACTTGTGCAGAGAGAATTAGATTTGGGTGGGTTTTTTCTTCAAAATGAGATCTATATTGCAGTGTAAAAATAAAGCAGTCAGTATTTTCCCTGCACAGAAACAAAATAACTCACCCAGATCTAATTCTATCTGCATCTGTTACATCTGCCCCCTGCAGTGCACATGGCTTTGTCCACCTGAGAAGGAGTTTGCCTCTAAGAGTGAACTAGAATAAGGACCATTGTGACCAGGCAGCGGACCCTGCTTCTCCCACTATATAACTCTCAGTCTGTGGCTTCCTGCTGACCCCATTCCCCTCCTCACATCATGTCCCTGCCCCTGTCACATGCAGCCCTGTCCTCACTGACACATCACACATCTCCTGATATACTCTGTGCTGCTGGGGACCCTGCTCCTCCCACTATATAACTCTCAGTCTGTGGCCACCTGCTGCCTCCACTCCCCTCCTCACATCATGTCCCTGCCCCTGTCACATGCAGCCCTGTCCTCACAGACACATCACTCATCTCCTGATATACTCTGTGCTGCTGGGGACCCTGCTCCTCCCACTATATAACTCTCAGTCTGTGACTTCCTGCTGCCTCCATTCCCCTCCTCACATCATGTCACTGCCCCTGTCACATGCAGCCCTGTCCTCACTGACACATCACTCATCTCCTGATATACTCTGTGCTGCTGGGGACCCTGCTCCTCCCACTATATAACTCTCAGTCTGTGGCTTCCTGCTGCATCCTTTCCCCTCCTCACATCACCGCCCCTGTCACATGCAGCCCTGTCCTCACTGACACATCCCTCATATCCTGATATACTCTGTGCTGCTGGGGACCCTGCTCCTCCCACTATATAACTCTCAGTCTGTGGCTTCCTGCTGCCTCCTTTCCCCTCCTCACATCATGTCACTGTCCCTGTCACATGCAGCCCTGTCCTCACTGACACATCACTCATCTCCTGATATACTCTGTGCTGCTGGGGACCCTGCTCCTCCCACTATATAACTCTTAGTCTGTGGCTTCCTGCTGCCTCCTTTCCCCTCCTAACATGTCACTATCCCTGTCACATGCAGCTCTGTAATTATTGACATATCATGGAAGTTTGGTGTAAATTGCTGCAGTAAGTCCGGAGTTATGCAGGAAAATACTTCTGAGCATACAGCAAAAATTGTGGCTTTTAATGAGAAAAAAATGAACAGTAATTAACTTCGATTTGGTTTTTATTTTAGTTGCTTCGGCCGTGTTTAAATACGCTCTTATGTAAAATGTCACGATCTTCCCTTGCACACTGTGGGTTTCTATAGAAAGACAAATGTTTGTTTTATAGATTAGATGATATCGTTCAGTGGCATCTTTGGGTTCCACGCTGAACATGCAGTCAGTGATGATATGGTCAAGATTAAGACGCATGCATAGACAGGGGAGGGGGGGGCATTAACGATATAGAGCATACATATAAATGTATATTTCAGTCATACGTGAATTGTGTTTGTACATTACTAACATTACTCTTATTAATAAACATGCTTCATATCCTTACCACTGATACTTTCCGTTGCCAACATGTAATTAATAACAGGAATAGCCAATAGACGTATAATAAAGTCTTGATTTAGAGACTCGGTACAATGACTTCCAGACGTAAAATCCGAACCAAAAAATGTTCAATCTTCTTCTTCTCATTATGAAACAATAAATAAATAAATATGTACAGCGCACATCCCGGACGCCAGCCAATCCTCCAGCCACGGTGGGCGTAATGAAAATTAAATGGAACCGCAAGGAATGTTGTGAGTTTGTTATCTCTGCGTCTCATACAAACACTGCTCACGTAATCAGCTGCAGATGTTGACCTCAGTAGAGTCGGACGCAGGGGGGGGTGCGTCCATACACACACATACATACATTACAATATCGTTTAATGGGACGGTTTCTCTGCAAAAGTATTAACAAACAAAAAAACTCTATTGTTTAATCATAACAGAACTTTCAGAGAATGGGTTGAATCTGTTCTTGCTGGGTATTTTTGTTGAGTGTGTATTTAAACCACCATAACCCAATCAGAGAGCGCCACCACAATCAGTATCATTGTACGGCCGCACAGCTGCAGTGTGAAATGAAGAGCTCTGAGCTTGAGCTCTCTCAGCCAATTAGAGAACGGCCGGTCATTTGACAGGTATTTTAAAAATCGAATAGCCGCCACTGCGCGTCCCGTCCCCGCTGCTGCTATTTGTTATCACATGCCTGGCCAGGTCAGCCAGCAGCACTCGCCGCACCCGGCACCACGTCCCCTCCCGACTCCCGCAGCGCTGCTGATATATATGAACATCACCGCCCGGCCAGGTCAGCACTCCCCGGCGTTTAGGGACCCGCTGCCCGCTCCACTGCTCCCCCGGTGTCTGCATGCATATGCCTGTCAGGTGGGCAGGCATATGCATACAGGGAGGTCGGACGTGATCGTATGTACAGACCGTCCGACCTCCCTGATCCGGTCCGATGCGCACGGGACCGCGCATCGGATCGGATCAGATATCACACACCTGCGATTTTGGGCCTATTTCACCCGATTATCGGCACAAAGTGCCGAAATCGGATGAAATCGTCCCAAAATCGGATAGTGTATGGGGGCCTTTACTCAGCGGCTGCGATAGAATCAGGCTGATCGGGGCGGAGCTGATGTTGCACAGCTGCCCCTGAGCACGCCTGCATTTTCCCCGACACTCCCAGAAAATGGCCGGGTGACACCCACAAATGCCGGCTTCTTGTCAATCACCAGGTGCAGAGAAGGGCGACTAAGCCAGTAAAAGGTCTCGAATCACTAGAATACAAAGATAGGATAACCAGGCTGAATATGTTCTCACTGGAGAAACGGAGGTTGAGAGGTGATATGATTAGTATGCTATAATACAGGATGGGGAATCATATGGAACTGGGAGATGATTGGTCACTGACAGGCCTATACTTAGGATGCATTATTGGCCACTAAGGGAATCCTATATAGTAGTAACAAGTCAGATAGGTTGAACTCAATGGACTAATGTCTTATTTTAACCTTAATTATTATGCTACTACAATGTTGCTACAACCATAAGTACTATGTTACTTTGTTACATTGTGTGCGGCCAGCGATTAAAAAAGTAGCAAGATTTTATTGCAGAAATGGCCTCACTGGGCGGACTTCTCGGTCAGGCGCCATCTTTTTTGCCGTGATGGATTGCACCTGAACGAGGAGGGGGCTGCGGTGCTGGGGGGAAGGATGGTTAGAGGGTTGGAGGAGATTTTAAACTAGGCGACGGGGGGGGTGGGGGCAGCAAGACATTATGGGACCATCAGGGAGAGAAGCCGGACTGGGATCAGGAATCATATGGGGGAAGGAGATGGGGGGGGGGGGGGACGGAGACATAGACAAAGTCCTGGGACATAACAAGGGTATAATCGGGGGTAACTCTCAGGGTGCATCAGGAATGTCATGTAATAAAATGTTATGTTGTAACAGTCACGTTACCCCATTACAGTTCTTAGGTACGGATGATCTTAGTATACGGGAAGGAGGGAATGACAGAGGAAGAATTCCCGGAACTATGGAGAGGGCAGGCAGTGTGCATGGTGGGGAGGCCTGTAGAGAGTCTATTGAAGGGGAGAGGGGAAAGAGGAAGCTAGTAAAGAATTCAAATGGGTCCTGGGGTGAAACTAATCACAATATTAGAGCCATATCTAAAAATAAACATAAATTAAAATGCTTACTGGCTAATGCAAGAAGCTTAGTGATTAAAATCGGGGAGCTTGAAACGGTGATCAGTAGGGATGACTACGACATCATTGGTATTACAGAAACATGGTGTAATGAGTCGCATGACTGGGCATTAAACATGGAGGGATATACACTCTACAGGAAAGACAGGGAAAATAGAAGGGGCGGGGGTGTGTGCCTATATGTAAATAATAACTTAACATCATGTGAGAAAAATATGAGCACAGACCTGGAAGACGACAACTCGGAGACAGTGTGGGCAGAGATAACCGACAATAATAAGAAACCAAAAAACAAATTTATAATAGGGGTATGCTATAGACCACCAAATATAAATGAAAGGGAAGAGTCTCTTCTTTTAAACCAAATCAAACAAGCATCAAATCAGGGTCAGGTATTAATTATGGGGGATTTTAATTTACCCGACATTGATTGGGAAAACGAAACAGGTAAATCAGCAAGAAGCAATGGGTTCTTAAGCTTACTTAAAGACCAGTTTATTACACAAACGGTAGAAACTCCAACTCGTGATGAGGCGCTCTTGGACTTAGTATTAACAAATAACACAGACTTAGTTTCAAACACAAAAGTAATTGAACAATTAGGGAATAGTGATCACAATATGGTTTCACTGGAAATCAACTTCAGTAAATTACATCAAAAAGGATCTTCAAAAATACTAAACTTCAGAAAAGCGAACTTTGAATTATTCAGGGAAGCCCTAACAGGAATTGGGTGGGAAACGGTTATGGAGGGAAAAAATGCAGAGGAAATGTGGGATACTCTAAAAAAGGTGCTTGATTCACTAACTATTGAATACATTCCTAAAGTAACTAAAGGTAAATTCAACAAAAAAAAGCCACCATGGTTGGACAAAGAAGTAAGGTCAGCTATCAACAATAAAACCAGAGCCTTTAAATTCTATAAAAATAACTTGAATGAGGAGGCGTTCGCAAAATACAAAGAATCAAACAAAACTTGTAAAGGGGTAATCAAAGCAGCTAAAATATTATATGAAGAGTGCATAGCCACTGAAAGCAAAACCAACCCAAAGAAGTTTTTTAAATACATAAATAGTAAACGTTTAATTAAGGAAAACATAGGCCCACTAACTGATACTAGTGGAAAAAGTGTTACTGAGGACAAGGGAAAAGCAAAACTGTTAAATGAGTTCTTCTCATCAGTATTTACTAAGGGAGAGCAGACTGTGGAACGAACATTTACCACAAACGGGACAAATAAGCCAGATCTCATTGTGGATTTCACGCCGAAGGAAATAATACTGAGGCTAAGCAAACTCAAAACAAATAAATCACCAGGGCCAGATGGGATTCATCCGAGGGTATTAATGGAATTAAGGGATGAACTAGCTACCCCCCTACATTATATCTTTAGCAAGTCACTATCGTCAGGTATAGTACCAAAAGATTGGAGAATAGCAGAGGTAGTGCCAATATTCAAAAAAGGAAAAAAGGAAGATCCAGCTAATTACAGACCCGTTAGTTTAACATCAATTGTGGGTAAACTATTTGAAGGATTTTTAAGGGATGGTATCCAGGAATATTTAGATCATCACCGTCTACTCAGTACTAACCAACATGGGTTCGTGAAAAATCGTTCATGCCAAACTAATCTACTAGGGTTCTATGAAGAGGTTAGCAAAAACCTCGATAATGGAAATGCTGTAGATGTGATTTTCCTAGATTTCGCTAAAGCATTTGATACTGTCCCACACAAGAGATTGATTAATAAAATGGAGAACCTAGGATTGGGTGAAAATATCTGCAGATGGGTAGGGAATTGGCTATGTAATAGAGAACAAAGAGTGGTTGTGAATGGTGCCGTATCAGATATGATACCGGTACTAAGTGGAGTGCCCCAGGGTTCGGTTTTGGGGCCCATTTGGTTTAACATTTTTATTAACGATATTGGGATAGGGTTACTCAGCAATGTATCCATCTTTGCGGACGATACAAAACTTAGCAAAGTCATCAAATCACCAGAAGATGTCACCATGCTTCAAAATGATCTTGCAATTCTAGATGAGTGGGCAAAAAAATGGAAGATGAGGTTCAATGTAGATAAATGTAAGGTTATGCACCTTGGGAGACACAACCAGTGTGCAAGTTACAACCTTAGCGGAGAGGAACTGGGTAATTCCATACTTGAAAAGGATCTAGGAGTCCAAATAGACAGCAATCTAGGATGTAGTGCCCATTGTAATGTAGCTACAAAAAAGGCCAACAAAATTCTGGCATGTATTAAGAGGGGAATGGAAACTAGGGACTCAAGGGTAATTATGCCACTATATAAAGCATTGGTGAGACCTCACCTAGAGTACGGAGTACAGTTCTGGGCCCCACACTATAAAAAGGACATCATAGAATTAGAAAAAGTCCAAAGGCGAGCAACAAAGCTTATTAGGGGAATGGAGAATTTAAGCTACGGGGAGAGATTAAGCAATTTGGGACTATTTACATTAGAAAAGAGACGTTTAAGGGGGGGCATGCTCAACATGTACAAGTATATCAAGGGCCAATATAAGGAACTGTCACACACCCTATTTTCTACTAGAAAGGAATCTAGGACGCGAGGGCATGAGTATAGATTAGAAGAAAAAAAATTTCATTCAGCTAGTAGAAAGAATTTCTTTACGGTCAGAACAGTCAAACTCTGGAACTCTCTTCCCAGAGAGGTGGTAACGGCTGGCTCATTAAATGCGTTCAAAGCAAAGTTGGACAAACATTTACTGGAGAAAAACATCCATAGGTACAAATAAGAAATATAATTTGTCTGTAAAATACCAGAACCTACCAAATCAGCAATGGATATCTATACCAGGTTGAACTAGATGGACGCAAGTCTTTTTTCAGCCTTACCTACTATGTAACTATGTATGTGTACTATGATCCGCATGTATGCTCAGTCCATCACCCAGCCTGCGATTTCGCAGCTATATGTTCAGGTCTGAATAACCCTCAAAGTACCCTGGAGAGGGGACAGTGAGTGCAGTGGCGTAGCTACATATGTGGCAGACCCAGCGGCGGCTAGGTGGAGCGGCACCAGCGGGGTCTGCGGTGGGCGCCGCTGGCAGAGCTGATAGGCGACCCAGGCAGCAGTGAGCGCTGAGCTGGTCCCACTCCGTGCATATCTAATGAGCGGGAACCCAGTGCAGTGCATATTTAATGGGCGGGGACCCGCTGATTCATTATGCACTGCGCTGGGTCCCCGCTCAATAGATATGCACGAAGCAGGACCAGCTCAGCGCTCACTGCTGCCTGGGTTGCCTGGCAGCTCAGCCAGCGGCGCCCGTAGTCCATTACCCCCTTATTGGGGGTGGGGGGGCTGCAGAATTTTTTTTGGGCAGGGGAGAAAAATTTCTAGCTACGCCACTGAGTGAGTGTAATTTGTCTGGTGTAGGCTTCCCTAAATCCAGGGGCCTGGGTGCACACCCTGCACTCATTATAATTATAACAGAGTTTCCCAAACCAGTCCAGGTTTTAAGGATATCTATGCTTGAGTACAGATAGTTAAATCAAACTGACTGTGGTACTAAATTAGTCTGGGGTACTAAATAAGTCACCTGTGCTTAAGCATGGATATCCTCATAGTTGCCTACCCTCCTGCATTCTATTTCAGGCATTGCAAGCCGGGGGGGGGTGATCGCTGCATTTTACCCGCGGACCCCCCGCCGAGGGACACATCGCGTGAGCTGGGGGGGATAGGCGGGAGGATTGCCACCCTTTCCGGGGGAGTAGCGGGACTGTCCTGCTGTAATCGGGACAGCTGGGAGGTATGTGGTAATATTTTTCAGATGTCAGACACTACGTATTAAATATTGCAGAATTTTGAGACAATGTTGTCATCTCAGGGCACGGTCACGCGCCTGTTCCTGCTGCAGACAGGACATGTATATGAATCAGGAGAGGACACGTGGAAGGAAATCACAAGACTATTGTTCTAGTATTTCAGTTTGTGTCTTCAAAGTAAAAACAGATTGTGGATAACATTAGATGTGTTTTCAATATAACGTCCAATCTGCTTCCATCTGCAGTTTCCTGGGTCTGCGTACGACCCGGGTACATGAGCGACGTGGTTTCCAGTGATTCCTAATATGTTATTTATTGTGGGTTTTCCTCTAATTAGAAGAAAGGTAAAACAAGCTGGGGAGGTTAATTGGCTATTTATTCAGTTGTTCCTAATGTGTCTGCACTTGTGTCTGTGGCAGGGAACTTACATAGGGCACGATTCAGACCTGTTGCCTGTGCTGCAAATTCGCAGCACGAGCGAGTATTGGAGGGCCGTGTATGCGCACGGTATGCTGTGCGCATGTGCGAGCCGTCTGTACGAAGGCAGCCAGCTGGCTGCTCGCAGGGGGTTTGACACCCGGCAGGAATTTGGGGGCGGTAACCCAGCATTTTCTGGGAGTGCCCGAGAAAGTGCAGGCGTTCCCCATCCGTTAGGGAGTGAGGCCCGCTGACACCATCATCAGCCTCCTTTTCCCCAAGTCTAGAGCAGGGGTGGGCAATTATTTCAGCTGGGGGGTCACTTAATACTTCCAGCAGATATTCGAGAGCCGCACTCCAGATATAGGGGGTGTGGTCACTCAAAAGGGGGTGTGTATTTGAATGTATTGTAGCACACCATATACCCCTCTTACACATCATGTAACACAATAGTAGGTTCCTTATACTTGCACCTTACATTAGTAATTCCACACACCTGCCCCTCTTTAGATATACCAAACACCAATTGCAGCCCCATGCAGTCACGGGGACTCAACCATCCTCGGTGGTGGCGCTGCAGCTGTAGTGACATGCGGGGGGGTAGGTGCTCAGCGCTGCTATGTGTGTGTCCGATGGCAACTGTGCATGCGGTGTAGTCCTGCGGCCTTCCGTGCATGTGCCGAGCCACGCCAGGCACCTACTACGCACAGGCTGAGCGTCGGCTACAGAGGACTACGGAGTTCACATCAAATAGTTTCGCCCGGGGGTGGGCTTCTTCAGGATCGTCGGGCGAAACTATTTGATGTGAACTCCTGCACTCGCCCAGCGCCGTCCACACAGTGTGACAGCACCAGCGAGAGTCTGCCGGCAGACACTCACCCCAGCCTAAAGGTAAAGAGACCTGAACTGCCCATTTGGAAGCAGAATTACATACAACGTTATACAGGAGCCACAAGTTTGTGGCAATCATCTACTGGTACCACAAAGACTGTGTTAGTCTATGTGAGTCTATGTACGTCATCCCCAACCCCCACCTTCCCCATTGTGGTATGCGTTGGAATACTTGTTTGCTATTTTGAAGTATCTGAACCTTATAACGGTCTGGAACAGCCACTGATATGGGCCCTTATTCTGATCGGTGCGGATATTCCCGCATTCTTACGGTGCGGTCCGTACGCCACGGTGTTTTGCCGCGTGCGGCCATCGTCCGTAGAAACGCCCACGTGTCCTCCGCATTCGGACGGACTCACTCTTTAAGAACAGGGCGTGTTTACGGACGACATACAAAGCATGCGTGTGCGGGAGAAACACTCCGATTCGGCACGGTATTACAGAGTATTACAGTGTATGCTCGGGAATACCGCATCCGAACGGGAGCCAAGCGGTGCTACCGCACGTAAGCGGAGTATTTACGCCAAACAACCCACTATGAAGTATCTTCTGCAATACATCACATGACCCACTTATTCAATTACCTATCCTCATAAAAAACAGCTTATTTGGAATTGGAATCAATTAGATTCCAATATATCCTTACAAGCATGCCTAACACATGCATTGCACACATTAACCCTTACAGCAATTGAAGCAGCAATGGTTTCAATTAAAGCACTGACAAGCGTCCTATTAGTGAGTAATGAGTAAAGGAGTAGATTCTATTGGGTTCAGGTGTTAATGGTTGTAGTCATTAGGCGTACGTTCGCCTACCGCATGAACGAGTGGTGTCCGCAAAGCAATAGTACACTTGTGGACACCGCACATTTCTGGCCTTTTTGATCGCGTGCATTCGGAGTGGTTTCCGAATGTACGCCCCCCAACATAAGTGTACTCCCCCGTGTCCGCCCATGTTTCCGCCCCGTTTTGCCCACTTTGAAACTACGCCCATGTGTCATTCCGCATGACGCCCATAATACGCCCCTATTTCCCGAATGATAGCGGTGATCAGTTCTGGACGGGATCTGGCCGAACTGGTACCGAGTCAAGGCGTGGCACATGCGCGGTGCGTTCGCCACGCATGCGCAGACGCCGTAAACACGCGATCCGAAAGTATGCGGTAAAGTCCGCGTCAATCAGAATAAGGGCCATGGTGTGGAGAAAGAGACTTTTAATAAATGTTTGAAATATATGGACTTTACTTTGCTTGTTTTATAACGATTACAAGGCTTCACTGATCTAATTACAAAGGTCACTATAAAGGGCGCGATCTTACAGTTGCTATCCATATATATATATATATATATATATATATATATATATAAAATTATAGCTGGCGGTGACGGCGGCACTCAGGTCCCAGATAACCACACAACAATACGTCTGACGTGTCAACGTTTCAGCACTTGCAGCGCTTTTACCAAGAACGTTCTGAAATGTTTCTGCAAGAGCTGAATTATGTTATGAATTATATTATGTTAACTTCTCCTCTCTATGAATTCTGATCGGCATAGAGCCGTTATTATAAGGTGTAAATACATTTATATCTGCAGCGAACGCGCGGCATGCAATTAGCACATATTTACATTCGTTCTCGCTGCTTCTCTTGTCTACGGTTCTCTAGTTCTCATGAATCTGTGAAGTGGAAACGTGTTGTATTGTCCTAATTCTGGAATCACTCAGCCAGAAACTACAACACAGCCCCTGTTTATCACGCAGCCTGAACACAAGCCCATTAGGAGCTCTGCCCCACTGATGGGTACATTGCACTCGTCTAGATGCAGCATGTAGTCCTCATTTCTGGGAATCGCGCAGATGATAGCGCAGAAGTTACGTCCAGAAAGAAGACCGCTTTTCTGCGCATTTGCAATGCTCAATGGCTCATTTACTAACTCTGCATTTCCTGTAGGGGGGTAATGTACATAACCACCATCATAAGTGGCCATATAGTTTTATGATATGATAACCTCCTTGATGTATAAATGCCACACTTATTATTCACTGTTGGATCCTATATAAAAGTTAAAAAACATGTCAACATTATGCACGTCGACAGCGAGATTGACGACAGAAAATATTTTACCTTAACCGCAACCTAATAAATTATGTCACTTGTGATTCTGTGTGGAGACCTGGAAAATGTGCACTGTTGGGGGTACTTGAGGACCAGGGTTGGGAACCACTGCTCTACACCATCCGTGCTGACATTCACTATTGTCATTGCAATGTTTCCCAGGAGAGGGTTCCAGTAGCGCACGCAGGGGGGGTTTCCGAGTACCCAGAAACCCCCCCAAGGAGTCTAAGTGCCCTAGGCTGAAAGCTAAGGATCCCCTCTTTCCATGAGTACAAGAATTTTTAAAATCGGACCTTGGGAACCGGAGATATCTGACTTCAAAGAAGTGGTCCCCATCCAAGCCTGTTAATTGCTCTTCCCAGTAAGATATTTCAGGTTCTCTCTGACTTAGAGTTTTTCTGAGGGTATATTCCAAAAGCTGGGACTCTCCCCCTTTGAAGGACACTAGCAGCTTGTCTCTACTGTTCCCAGAACCAGAGATATCAGCCTTCCAGCAGCTGGTTACTGCTCCAGCTCCACACACCTGGTATGTAGTTTTATATACTCGTTGGTGGATTGCTCTGCCTCCTGAAATCTGATCCCCTAGTCCCCAATACCATTTAGTAGGGAGGATTCTCTAGTTTTTAATTACATTAAAATCTAAGAAATCTATTTCCGGGAACTGGAGATATATGCAGAAAATTATGAGTATTAAGCCCACTCCACTATACACCCCTCCTCTGCATATTAAACATCCTCTACAACCCTGGAAGTTATGCATCAGGGCCCCTTCATTCAGCCCAATGCCCCCGTCTCCCACCCCATCTCCCACCATCTGTGCAGTAAAGGGGTAATTAGTGGAAATTACTGATCCAGGCCCTACATGCTGAGCGGTCGATATAATACCCCATACCTCCCGCGCGAGCGTCCGAAAAGGGGGCGGGCGTATGCAAATGAGGGCGCAGCTTATGCTAATTAGCCACGACCTCATTTTCATACGAGAATAGACGCTGTGCGCATGCGCACAGCGTCTATTCTACTAGATTGGGGGGTCTCCCAACTGCCACCCCCCGCAGCGGGACAATGCCTGCCGCGGGTGGGACAGCGGGACAGGACCCGAAAATCGGGACTGTCCCTCTAAAATCGTGACAGTTGGGAGGTATGATACCCCCTACCACCCGCAGGACATCAAAGCATATACTGGGTCACCTAAGTGTCCATCTCCATGCTTTGCTCCGCCCCTCTGGAAACCCCCTTCTGAAAATCCTGCGTTTGCCCCTGGGTTCCGTAGGATCCCTCCCTGCAATGGACAATGCCAGGTCTGAAGACCGCACATGCCCAGTAGCTTTCCGGAAGCAGAAAGTAATGGAATGTGCGGTATAACTATGTGCAATACACTGGATTGTGCAATATTATGGGTTGTGCAATATACAGGATTTTGCAATATTATTACATACCTCCCAACTTTAAATTTGTCTGGAAAAGGACAGATGCGCTTGTGGCCTCGCGGATAGGGGCCGTGGCCTATGATAGCTGCACTTCCTTGGGGCGTGGCCAGGGCCGGCGCCACCACTAGGCAAGGTTAGGCATTTAATGTTAGGGGAGAGAAAGGTTTTGTGAGAACCCAGCGCTGGATGAGGTGCAGCTGTGTACTATGGAGAGGGTTAACGCCCTAACCCAATTTGAGACATATACAATACAGAGAATTTTCCAAAGTACTAGCGCAGTAGTGAAAATTTTTTTCTTATCACTTGGGATCTTCTATTTTCTGTATCAGATCCTTTCTGGTGTCTAATGGAAACTGACTTACAGTGAAATTCTAGCAGGTGTACCCGTAGCAGTTTCTTTAAGGACACTTCAATTTCTCAGGAGAATATACAGCATGAAACAAACTTACATGAGCTTCCAATCACGCGTGCACATCAAGGTTTCTTTGTCTTAGGATGATGACGGACCCAAATTGCAGGTAAAGTATTTATTTGCACAACAATCCAGGTATTCCAACATGGAAAAAAAGGTTAAAAAATAGTCTCAAGCAGGTGGGTGGATCACTGGTGGCTGTTATCCTCTGTCCTGGGTATGCTGCAGACAATGCCGGACAGGAGAGGAGAAGCTTGTGTACGCCACTGCAGGTCTGTCCTCACGCTGCTTGTAGGATGCGGCCAATCAACGCGTTTCAGATAGTAGTCTATCCTTTTTCAAGATGTGCCGCTTGAGCTGCTGGAAGTGCTTTTAACAGCAGTCTATTACGTCATGTGACCGCAAGCCGGCCAATGGAAATTTTACCTATGTCCGGCTTCAAACATTTAGGGTACACACTAGGCAATTTCTTAAAATTTAAACATTTAGGGTACACACTGGGCAATTTCTTAAAATTTAAAATTGGGTACACACTAGGCAATTTCTTAAAATTGGGTGACAATAAAAAAGTGAGTGACTTTTAAAATCAATTAAAATATCATATTAAATAGTAAAGAAGTGCGTTATACATAGCAGCATATTTGTTTTATATTTAGCAGCATAGTTAAACATATTGCACATAAAATAGATACAATATTGTACACAACCTGATTAAGCCTCCAGCAGATTAACACATAGATACATTAACTCATATATGAAGCCGGACATTTCAGAAGGGGGAAGAAAATGAGAGAAAAACGGTGGATTAGTATGTTTTATAGTTACATTATATCAGCCATTTGTATTCATAGTCTACATTTAGTCCGTTAGGGACCATAGTATTCATAGTGAATATACATTTCATTTCCATTCTGGCTAATCGTTCTTCTACATCATTTTGTCTCCAATTTGCTTTAACAATTTTGATGCCACAAAAAGATTTTAAACCTCTAATATCACAACTGTGCTTCTCCTTGAAATGTAAAGACACGTTATGCAGTTCATGCCCTTTTTTTTATGTTACGGGCATGTTCTGCCAAACGGTCCTTGAGGAGCCTACTTGTACGTCCAACGTACTGTTTACCACAGTGACATTCCAATAGGTATACCACATTTTTAGAATTACATGTCACGAAATCATCAATGGTAAAATTTTCATTATTGACGTTAGATTTGTAATCCGTGACTTTGGGTGTAGTCTTACACACCTTGCACATTGGACATATACCGCAGCGGTAGAAACCCTTTGACAATACCCTGGTAGTTCTTTTGGGTACACTCTGGGCACTTCTAACCAGGATATTGCTGAGGTTATCCGCCCTGCGGTATGTAAATTTGGGGTGAGGTCCCACACACTCTTTTAATAGAGGGTCTTTAGTAAGGATGCCCCAATGTTTACTTATGAGTTTTTCCAATTGTGTGTGCTGGGAGGTATATTTGGTGATAAACCTTATTTCCTTGTTTTCTTGTTTATCTTTTTCCTTTACTTTGGGAATAGTGGCATCACGGTTTTTGTTATATGCTTCCTGTATCCAAATTTGATCATATCCCTTTTGGTTAAAGTTGCTCTTCATCTCATCAGCCTGAATTTCATAGTCTTCTATATTCGTACAATTTCTTCTTAACCTGTAGAACTGACTGGATGGGATGCTTTTTATCCAGTTTGCATGATGGTTGCTCTCACTGCTTATGTAAGAGCAACAATCTGTAGGTTTTGAATAATTTTTTGTACAAACCCTTAAATTATCTACAAAGATTGTGAGGTCAAGAAAATTGACAGAGGAAGGACTGATGGTGTAAGTTAGTTCAATATTTTGATCATTATTGTTTAGATATGAGCAAAAATCTTTGAGGGAGTCCTGACCCCCCCTCCAGACGAACAGGAGGTCATCGATGTACCTGACCCATAGCACCAGGCTGGCACTCCAGGGGTGGTTGGACCAAACTTGTAGGTCCTCCCACCTTGCCATGAATAAATTAGCATAGCTGGGTGCCAGCCTGGTGCCCATCGCCGTCCCTGCCGTCTGGAGGTAGAAGTCTCCCTCATACCAGAAGAAATTGTTATTTAGTATCATGGCAATTCCTTCCAGGATAAATTCTTTTTCTTTTTCATCATAATCAGCCTTAGTGAGATGATGTTTAGTTGCTTCAATACCATGATGGTGCTGGATTATGGTATATAAAGCTCTCACGTCGGCAGTGACTAGGAGGTCACCCTCCTGCTATGCCAATTCCGAGAGCTTCTCTATCACAGTGGCAGTATCTTTAGTATAAGATTTGGTCATTTTTACCAATGGTTGAATTTTATGATCTAAAAAGTGTGACAGGTTGGCGGTAATTGATCCCACCCCTGCCACAATAGGGCGGCCGGGGGGGTTCACTAGGCTTTTATGAACCTTCGGCAATATGTATATTACCGGAACCGAGGCATTTTCTATTTTAATATATTTAGCTTCCTCTTCTGTTATATTGCCTTGAGATAAGTATAAATTGATGAAAACATCCATCTTTTTTTGGATCTGGGCAGTGGGGTCACCTCTAAGTTTTTTATAGGTCTGTTTATCTGCCAGTTGGTTGGCAATTTCCCTATGATAGTCTATTTTATTGAGGATTACGACCCCACCGCCCTTATCTGCAGGCTTTATCACTATGGTCTCATTATTTTTTAGAATTTTTATTGCCTTTCTTTGGTTCAATGTGAGATTATTTTTCTCTTTGCTTTTAAAGGACATTTTATTGAGATCCTCTTTTACCAGGTTCTCAAACACGTCTACATAGCTGCCTCGTTTATGCCGTGGAAAAAACTTAGATTTACGTTTAAATACATTTATTTCACCTATTTGGGTTGGATTTAATTCTTTATTATTTTCAATAAAAAACCTTTTGAGTGCTAATTTTCTCACAAATTTTTGCAAGTCTGTGAAAACTTCAAACTTATCTGTCCTATTAGAAGGTGAGAATTTTAATCCTTTTTCAAGGAGGTCCTTTTCATCTTTACTGAGGGTGTAGTCACTAAGGTTATAAATCTTAGAAATACTTCTGGCTTCTTTTTCGCTAGATTTATCAGTCTCAGATTGGTTAGGGCAGATGCTATCGCATTCTGGCTGATCGGAGTGGGTGTAATTAGGGTTTTGTTTCTTTAATTTATTTCTTTTGGTTTTGGACAAACCCAATTTACATCCTGCTCTTTTTCCCCTTTTATTAGGGTAATGCTTCACGTGTAATGGTTTCTTTGGGGGCGTTTTTCTAAAAAATAATCCCTATTTGTTTCTTTATTTCTCCACTGTCTTCTATTAGTTCTAATTTCAGGAGAATCATACCACTGATCCTCTTCCACCTCATCTGTTTGTTGGTTCAGATGTGTGGATTCTTTATGGTTATGTTCCCTCTCTCTCCATGCAGTATAGGGACCTTCTTTATATTCTCTGACCTTATAATTAGATCTAAATTGGTGATGTCTGGGGGTATTAGGGTGTACTTTTTCTTTGAAAGTTTCCCTTCTACCTTCAAATCTTCTATTATCCCTTTTATTTTGGGGAGTATTGGGTGTATTTTTCTTTATAGTAATTTTCTTTCTGTTTGGGATAATTTGCAGTTTTTCTTTATTCTGTATGGGATCCTGCAGATTTTCTTTGTCATTAAGCTTTTCTCTTTTATCTCTATTATATTTCTTCTGTTTAAAATCTTTTTGTGGCATCAAAATTGTTAAAGCAAATTGGAGACAAAATGATGTAGAAGAACGATTAGCCAGAATGGAAATGAAATGTATATTCACTATGAATACTATGGTCCCTAACGGACTAAATGTAGACTATGAATACAAATGGCTGATATAATGTAACTATAAAACATACTAATCCACCGTTTTTCTCTCATTTTCTTCCCCCTTCTGAAATGTCCGGCTTCATATATGAGTTAATGTATCTATGTGTTAATCTGCTGGAGGCTTAATCAGGTTGTGTACAATATTGTATCTATTTTATGTGCAATATGTTTAACTATGCTGCTAAATATAAAACAAATATGCTGCTATGTATAACGCACTTCTTTACTATTTAATATGATATTTTAATTGATTTTAAAAGTCACTCACTTTTTTATTGTCACCCAATTTTAAGAAATTGCCTAGTGTGTACCCAATTTTAAATTTTAAGAAATTGCCCAGTGTGTACCCTAAATGTTTAAATTTTAAGAAATTGCCTAGTGTGTACCCTAAATGTTTGAAGCCGGACATAGGTAAAATTTCCATTGGCCGGCTTGCGGTCACATGACGTAATAGACTGCTGTTAAAAGCACTTCCAGCAGCTCAAGCGGCACATCTTGAAAAAGGATAGACTACTATCTGAAACGCGTTGATTGGCCGCATCCTACAAGCAGCGTGAGGACAGACCTGCAGTGGCGTACACAAGCTTCTCCTCTCCTGTCCGGCATTGTCTGCAGCATACCCAGGACAGAGGATAACAGCCACCAGTGATCCACCCACCTGCTTGAGACTATTTTTTAACCTTTTTTTCCATGTTGGAATACCTGGATTGTTGTGCAAATAAATACTTTACCTGCAATTTGGGTCCGTCATCATCCTAAGACAAAGAAACCTTGATGTGCACGCGTGATTGGAAGCTCATGTAAGTTTGTTTCATGCTGTATATTCTCCTGAGAAATTGAAGTGTCCTTAAAGAAACTGCTACGGGTACACCTGCTAGAATTTCACTGTAAGTCAGTTTCCATTAGACACCAGAAAGGATCTGATACAGAAAATAGAAGATCCCAAGTGATAAGAAAAAAATTTTCACTACTGCGCTAGTACTTTGGAAAATTCTCTGTATTTAATGTTAGGGGTTTGCCTAGGGCGCCGGCCACTGGAGGGGGGTAGTGAGCTGGCCTGGCCAGCAGCAGCAGGAGGAAGCTACTACGCACGTCGCTACCGCAGTCCGCAGAGGAGAGAGGAGGAACTAGAAGAAGGCGACGCTGCCGGCTGCAGACTCCACACACAGCAACAAGTGTGCAGCTTGTGACTTTGTAAGTAATTATTCGGACCCCCATCCCCCCCCTCCGGAGCCCACCCGTGTGCATCATGGCAGCGCTGACAGACAGTAGTCAGTCAGTCTCCCGGCGGGTCATCAGGCCTACAGCAGTTGAGCTAGCGGGAAACTTTGGCGGCGGGCGGCGGCAGCCCCTACCCCCGCTGACAAGACAGCATAAATCCACTGCCCCCCCACCCGGTGCCCGTGCGCTTAGACACCGACACAGGCCTGCAAATCTCCGGCGGGAGGAGGAGCCGCCGCCCGCCCCCTCCCCCCTCCTACCCACCCAGCTACTCAGTGTCATAGTCTGATCTAATCATCTGCCAGTCATCTGGACGGTGGCGTGACAGTCATTATTTTAGAAGGTGGCGCTTCCTCCCTGTATGGGGGGGGGGGGGGGGGGGGCATCTCCTATAGGATGGTGGCAGTAATTTTTTTTTACAAGGTGTCGCTTCCTCTATAGGGGGGGGGGGGGGGTCATCTCCTATAGGATGGTGGCAGTAATTTTTTTTACAAGGTGTCGCTTCCTCCCTCTATAGGGGGGGGCGGTATCCTGTAGGTTTGCCTAGGGCGCCTAGATGCCTTGCATCGGCCCTGGGCGTGGCCAGCACCCCTATGATTCGGTCTCCCTGAATAAACACTGTGCATTTATGTGCACAGCATTTATTCACCGCTACAGCCAGGGGGAACTATGGGACACTGCTGGTGGGACGCGGGACAGTGCCATAAAAAAGGGAATGTCCCACAAAAATCAGGACAGTTGGGAGGAATGTTATTGTGTGGTAAAGAAGAAAGAGACAGCCCTGCTGGAATGATAATTTGGCTTTAGACTGCCATTTAGCAGCCATGGCAAATACTGTGGAGATGTATCAAACCTTGAAGAGAGATAAGCTGTAGAGAGATAAAGTACCAACCAACCAGCTCCCATCTGCCCTGTTACAGGCTGTGTTTGAAAAATGACAGTTAGCAGCTGGTGGGTACCTTATCTCACTCAATTTTGTGTGTCTTTAAAGATTTGGTACATTTCCCCATTCCAGCATACGGGTGACCTATAGAACGCCTCAGAGTGACCCTGAGAGACTACATCTACCAGGAGCCACCGCGCCGCGCATGCGCCTGAGAAAGAGGGAGTCCGCGAGGCGACAGAAGAAGCTGCTGCTGCTGCCTCAAAGAAGAAGCTGTCCTCGCGAAGGCTGGCAAGCCGCGGCGCCTGTGATTGGCCGAGCTCCCCGTCACTCACAGCCCGGGCTGGATCAAGTTGCCCGGCGGTCGCGGCTGTGTGAGGAGCTCCGGCTGTGTGTGAGGCGGAGGAGAGCGGTGGCGGTGGCTGTGTGAGGAGCTCCGGCGCCCGGGCAAGATGATGAAGTTTCGCTTCAGGCGGCAGGGGCACGACCCCCAGAGGGAGAAGATCAAGCAGGACCTGTTTGCCTTCAACAAGGTGCGGGGCCCTTCAGGGGGGTGTTCCTGGTGTGGCCCCTGTTGTTAGGGTGTGGGGGACCCTACGTGCTCTGTTTGGTGTGACTGGTGTCACCCCCTGGATGGGACTATCATTTAAAGGGGCTTGGGGTGATATGCTTGGTTTAGTCCCCATAAATGGTGAGCAGGTACTTAGGGTGACATGCCTGGTACAGCCCCCGGTATACTAGGGGAGCAGGGGCTTGGGTGGCATACCTGGTACAGCCCCCCAGTATAGGGTTCTGGGGGTGGCATGCTTGGCATAGCCCCAGCATATGGGATCAAGGGGTGGCATGCCGGGTATATAGTCCCCAGTATAGGGGAGCTGGGGGTGGTATGGCACCTGGTATAGGGAAGCTTGGGATGGTATAATGGGTATAGGAATCCAGGGGCTTGGGGTGGCATGCCTGGCATAGGGGGGCTGGGGGTTGTATGGCACCTGCTATAGGGGAGCAGGGGCTTGGGGTGGCATGCCTGGTATAGGGAGGCTGGGGGTGGTATGGCACCTGGTATAGGGTAGCTTGGGATGGTAGGACTGGTATAGGGATGCAGGGGCTTGGGGTGGCATGCCTGGTATAGGGGAGCAGGGGCTTGGGATGGTATGACGGGTATAGAGTTGCAGGGGCATGGGGTGGCATGCCTTATATAGGGAGGCTGGGGGTGGTATGGCACCTGGTATAGGGGAGCTTGGGATGGTATGACGGGTATAGTGATGCAGGGGCTTGGGGTGGCATGCCTGGTATAGGGGAGCAGGGGCTTGGGGTTGCATGCCTGGTATAGGGAGGCTGGGATGGTATGGCACCTGGTATAGGGGAGCTTGGGATGGTATGATGGGTATAGGGATGCAGGGGCTTGGGGTGGCATGCCTGGTATAGGGGAGCTTGGGGTGGCATGCCTGGTATAGGGGAGCAGGGGCTTGGGATGGTATGACGGGTATAGAGTTGCAGGGGCTTGGGGTGGCATGCCTTATATAGGGAGGCTGGGGGTGGTATGGCACCTGGTATAGGGGAGCTTGGGATGGTATGACGGGTATAGGGATGCAGGGGCTTGGGGTGGCATGCCTGGTATAGGGAGGCTGGGGTGGTATGGCACCTGGTATAGGGGAGCTTGGGATGGTATGATGGGTATAGGGATGCAGGGGCTTGGGGTGGCATGCCTAGTATAGGGGAGCAGGGGCTTGGGGCTGCATGCCTGGTATAGGGATGCAGGGGCTTGGGGTGGCATGCCTAGTATAGGGGAGCAGGGGCTTGGGGTGGCATGCCCGGTATGGCACCTGGTGGGGGGTAACTGGGGCTTGGGGTTGTACGCCCTCCATGGCCTGATATGATCCCCAGCATAGGGGGACAGGGGCTTGGGGTGGCATGCCTGGTATGACCCATAGTTCGGCATACCCCCCAAGCTCCTGCAAGTCAGCAGCGCTCTACATGTTTTGTGCACGTTGGAGAAAACGTTCCAGTACAGAGCCCGCTATGTGGTTGGCACTATAATGTGTGTATTGGTGCACTCCTCCTTGTAGCGCCCACACAGGTTTGTCGGTACACTCCGTGGTTTGGCTGATGCGATGTGTCAGTGTCTTTCTGTAGGTCCCTTATCATCCTGTGTATGCGAGTTGACCTCAGTAACGCCCTGCCCCCCTGCGTATAGGGCATAGTGCTCCTGAGATTCTGAACTGCAGGTAGAGGATTCTTGGTGGTCTCCCTGAGGCTGTGTGTACTATAGGCACCAGGCTTCCTCTATAAAGCGTATATGGTGGGGTAGAACATAAATCGCAAGTAACCCTGCACCTGGTCAGACCATGTTGTTGTGGTAGAGGTGCAAACCCATTGTGTTATTTTGCATGCAGCGTAAATACTGTCTGCTTCTGTGTGTGGCCGCATATGCTGGTCAGCTTTATTTTTACACTAGCCTTCAGTTTGGACACGCCCCTCCCAAATTTAATTCTGCAGGTGTTACATCTGCCCCACCTGCAGCACAACGTGGGTTCACCTAGGTGCAGAGTTACTCCAGCCTCAGAATCTGGACTAATATTTACTTTAAATGTTGACGGGAACTTTCTATAAAATAACTGATTTTTGCCCTAACCGCCTGGCAGCGCCAACGCACCACGCACTGCATCACCGTAATTACTATGGTGGGAAGAAAGGTGAATGAAATCCGCATTAGGCCCCCCTCCTGGTGTACGATATGTACAATAAATTCTAGGAACGGTGCATCTGTGGCTATGCCGAATGCTGTGCGTTAGTACGTGTTTCATCCTGTTCTGTGCCAGGCTGTATGGGGGTTTACTGGCACTTGTAACCGCTGGCACTAAAATCTTCTGGCACTGTGTCATCTGGTCGGGGGAATGACTCCTGAATCATTGTGTTATGTTGCTGACACTGACCTGTCTGATTCCCTGCTCACAATCCTGTGTGCTGAGTCGCAGCCTCCGTCCTGTGACTGTGCACACCTTAATAGTCCCTTATGATTGACATGCCTTAGTACCTGGATGCTGCACTGGCTTGCTCTGAGTGAGTTGGGGATCGAGGCAGTACAGGCGGTGGGAGGGCCTCAGGATCCTGGGCATCTTTCCTACTTATACCCTACAGCTGCTAGGTATTTACGTCTTCAGGTCTATGAAGTAGCGACGCATGATCCACTATGGGACATGATAAATATTCCTCTGATCCCGTGATTAATCCCGTCCAGTGGGGAATAGACCTGGCACGCAGTCCGCGCTCTGTTTTTACATTGCTGTCTGATTAAATTCTGCCTCTTCTCTCTCCTGGATGTGTTTTGCTTCCTCCCCTGATGCTCGGTGCAGCTGGATTCACTCCTACACACTCAGCAGAGTGCCTCTTCCCTGACTCAGCCTGGGAGCCGAGCTCTTGTGTTCTGTAACTGAGCTGGCCAGACAGCTGGGGAGCTCATGTCCTATACAATGAGAGCTCATAAACAAAACTTCGCTCTAACTATTCACCTCCCAGCTCCCCTTCCCACTGAACTTCCTAGCATTCAATACACGCAAGCTGCATCCCTGGCGTCAGCCTGGTACTAGAATACATAGACTTGTCCATTCTTTCTGTTATCACCGCTTGCCTTGTATGGGCCTTGCTGATACGATTTCACTTTGTATCAGTCCGTGATGACTTTTATTAGACAGATACTGTTTAATCCGTTGTCAGCGTAGGGGCCGTTGGGCCTGAGCGGGTTACTTTACAGCAGCCCCCCCCCCCCCTTTAGTGCCCTCTCTTCCTAGGGTGCCATTGTGATGCCTTCTCTGTGATCTCTCCCTCCTTTCTATGACTGAGCACACTGGAGCTGGAGGAGCGGACCCCCCTCCCCCCTGTGGGGTATTGTGCACTTTTGCTGTTTCTGTTGGGAAGACAAAAGCCCCATTTTTCTACAGTCCTGGATTAGATGCTCTGTGGGAACAATACTTACTGCCCTAAAACTTCTCCCCCCCCCCCCACCCCCTGGTTTTCCCTCTGCCTGTCGGAGACGTTGCAGATTAGTACATTAGGTGGAGGGAGGGGGGTTAGTCCTGTACTCGCAAAGCTTCGGCACCAGAAATAATAGCCATGAATTATGGAGAGCTTTATAGAGGTTCCTGCTGCTTGCTTTGCAGTTCACAATGACCCCATCCTATACATCCTCTTCTCTCCCTGGTATCAGCAGGCTGCATGCTGCTCTCAGCTGACTTCCCTTGCAAAACTTAGGAATTCCATGTAAATGTCAGATCAGCTGGACTTGTGCCTTCAGATTTGGGTGAACCCTTCTGCAGTCCAGCCCAGCCCCTTCCTTTCATACAAGGCCTTTTTTATTTCGTTAAACAAAGGGGGGAGACACAAATGCTTTAGTAAGAAGCTTCGAAACCGACAGTTATCTCCTGAAATGTTGTTTCAAGGCTCTAACCGTTAAAATCCAGATGTGGACACTTCTGAATGTGGTCCCACAGCAGAAAGATGGCTCCGTTTTACACACACACACACACACACACACACACACTATGGTCCTTATTCTAGTTGACTCGGATGGATACATATTTCGGACGGCCACCGAGTGTTCATAGCCCCACCTACCGAACGGACCGCGAGTGGATGTTTCATGTGAACAACTTCCCCCATCTGTGGGAACCTCCCCCATCCTCCGATGGTCGCCGACCATTGAATGATGGACCGAGAGGTCAGACAGCTCCGAGTTCTCCAGACCACTCGGACATTTCTCAGTGTGAAAGCAGGGATATGGGCGGGATGGACCGAGAGGTCAGACAGCTCCGAGTTCTCCAGACCACTCGGACATTTCTCAGTGTGAAAGCAGGGATATGGGCGGGCAGCTGGCATCCGGGTATGTCAGCTGTCCGCCCCCCACACGGCCGGATTACCATACATACGCCCAGCGTTTTCAAGAGAACGCCCATGAAACGCGGGGCGTATGCATATGGTAATGAGCCCAAACAGCCCTTCGCTCCCCTCTCTACCCCCTGCTCGGATGGTTCCGTACGATCCTTTTCTGCATGGAATTCACACCGTGTTTGGAAGCAGAAACTCCTCTGCACATGTGCAACACATCGGCCGTCCGTCCGCACATGCAGCCGTCCGTCCGCACATGCAGCCGTCCGACTCAATCAGAATAAGGGCCTTGGTTTTATAGGCCCACAAGATCCATTGTGTAAATAAGTGACCACCTGGAGCTGCTGGTCACACTATCCTCTACTGTCTGCAATAGGCAGATGAGGCTGAGATATCTATATATCTCTGTCCCAACCACTGAGGAGTCTTCTGAAGATGAGTACACACGGGCTATAATCGCTGGCAATATGGTCACTGAGCGACCATATTGTCAGCGATTGGAGTGTGCACCTGCAGAGGTTCCCATTCATCAGCGACCATCTCTGGTTGCTGTTGAAAAGGACACTGGGCAATATATCGCCCCCTTGTGTACACTGCTTGACTTGGATTATGTCAGATATGCTGTGACTTGGTGTATCTAACCAGTACAGAAGGTGCGATGCTCCATTGGGTTGGTCAGTAATGCCACCTTACTGAAAACTTGCCACAAATCCCTGCACAAGCCCAAAAAGTCAGTGACCAACGTTTAGCTAATGTTGAATAGTGCTCATTGTAGCACCCTGCACCTCTCGCTACCTGTGCAGTTCCCCTGTCCTGTCTGGGGTGTCACTGTCTGCTCTGGTGTTTCTACCACACTCTTGTCTGTATCTCAGAGCTGAGATACAGACCAGAGAATGTTGAACCCCTTTCACATTGTAAAAATAACGCTGGTCAATCTCAGATTGTTGCCGGGTCTCAAAGGGCCTTTTAAAATTTCCCGGGTCCGGGAACCTGGCATTCCGACCCGTGTTTAGAGCAGGGTTAATACCAGGTCAGACCCAGGTTGCTGTGTAGTGTGAACGGATAAACTGTACACACTATAGGGAGGAGGCTGCAATTGGAGATGTCAGCCGCCCGGTTTATTGCCAGGGTGCTGTCTGTAGCTAAACCTTGCAAATTCCGGGATGGACTTGTGTTCAAATCACAGGTGAAACACAGCATTTGTGCTGCGGAAGGGGTGTAAGGAGCACCGAAGCAGAGACGTGCCACGGGCAGGAAAGTGGGATTGCACAGGTTGTGACCGTTGCAGGGGGCTAGACTGTACACGAGTGATTGACTGTGGTCTTTTTGCAGTCTGGTATATGCAGTCATCTGGATTGAGCTGTTGGTGTCCCTGTTCGGCTCATGTATGGCCGGCTTTAGGGACTCATGCCAGCTGGTGGAGGTGAGGTGCCTGAAAAAAGCTCTAAATCGGTGGTTCTCAAACTCTGTCCGCCCACATAGTTCACGTTATCCAGGTCGCCCGGAAGGTGTATTCATTACTCATTGATACATTTTAAAAGATCCACAGGTGGGGCTAATTACTTCACTTATGACTCTGTGAGGAGACCTGGAAAACATGCACCGTGTGGATGGAGAACTTCTACATACAGGACACCTTGAGCACAAGAAAAGAGGATAGGTGGTGTGTCTTATTGCGCAAGCAGCCAGTATAAGGTGACAATGAGCAAAAAAAGGGATCACCGACCCTTTAGAAATGGGTAATACAGTAGAAAAAAGATGCCCTTCACCTAGTACACAGCGCTTTAAATTACTTCCCTGGTTACGGAGGTGTCTGTTATGTTTCTTCTGTTGTTCTCTTTGTTGAAATATATAAAACAATAAGAGAATGAAGAAGGCCTCCAACCTTGTGTAGTATTGTTATGGGTGGTATATCGCCATATAACTGGTGTATACATACATATATAGGGTATAGATATGTATTCGGGGGGTTTCCCCTTTCAGGGTACTCACACTAGTGGTGTGGCAATGCGCATGTCAAAAGGTTCTTTCTGTTCTCCTGTTGGTCCTAATGAAATTAGATCTCCACTACAGATATGAATAGAAAATTTTGATCCTTTATTATAGCTGGGTAATATTATACAATAAAAAAGGAGCTAGGGTGGTACTCATCTCATAGGTTCAGGATATCCAGCCACTCAGATGTTGATTGGATATGAAAACGGGGCCCCGTTCCTGGTGGAGATCCTGAAGTCCCACTTGATGAGGTCTGCTACTCCTAGATGCTGAGTCCACCAACGCGTTTCGATCCCTATGTTGGGATCTTTTTCAAGGTATTTGGTCTCAGCAAAGCATGGGGTTTATATACCCCTTTAATTAACCAAATACCTTGAAAAAGATCCCAACATAGGGATCGAAACGCGTTGGTGGACTCAGCATCTAGGAGTAGCAGACCTCATCAAGTGGGACTTCAGGATCTCCACCAGGAACGGGGCCCTGTTTTCATATCCAATCAACATCTGAGTGGCTGGATATCCTGAACCCATGAGATGAGTACCCTAGCTCCTTTTTTATTGTATAATATTACCCAGCTATAATAAAGGATCAAAATTTTCTATTCATATCTGTAGTGGAGATCTAATTTCATTAGGACCAACAGGAGAACAGAAAGAACCTTTTGGCATGCGCATTGCCACACCACTAGTGTGAGTACCCTGAAAGGGGAAACCCCCCGAATACATATCTATACCCTATATATGTATGTATGTATGTATACACCAGTTATATGGTGATATACCACCCATAACAATACTACACAAGGTTGGAGGCCTTCTTCTCTCTCTTATTGTTTTATATATTTCAACAAAGAGAACAACAGAAGAAACATAACAGACCCCACCATAACCAGGGAAGTAATTTAAAGCGCTGTGTACTAGGTGAAGGGCATCTTTTTTCTACAGGACACCTTGAGCATCTGTCAGTGATGTGTAAAGTGCATTAACAATGCGCTGAATTACCCCCAGGCACTGCTGTGACTGATCAGCATTTTCCAGCCCCAGGCAAAGTGGATGTAGGCTATGCCTAATGAATACACTTCTAAACATTCACTTGCATATTTAGTGACTCACCAGTATCTTCTCATCTGAAGAGATCCCTGATCTATTCTTGTGCCAGTCCTTATATTGGAGTCAGGGGATATTTATCAAAGCGTGAGGAGAGATGAAGTCCTGACCAGTGTGAGTGCTGCTGCGTGCTCCCACATCTTTGCCGGGAAAGAGCTGCGCTATGCAAAGGTCCCCCCCCCCGGCAATGGGCAGGGGGAAAGAGGCTCAGTGTATATGCACTGAGCGGCTTTCCCCCAGTGATAATAGCGATCATCGCTGGGCATAATCGCCCAGTGTGTATGGACCTATACGATCTGGTTTGTTTTTGCTTTTTACTCTCCATATTCTCTCTCCATGCTATTAATAAATATTTCAAACTTCCAGCCTAGGCACCTGTAGGTGGCCATACATACATCAGAAAGACCTGCTTAAATTCATGATTGTGTCCAACTTTCCCTTCACCTCCCCGGCAGTCCTTGGTGGTTTTTGGACACACACTGTACTCACAATCCATCATACAATCCAGCTGCTGTATGATTGAAGCTTCATTTAAATAGGGGGCTGACCTACTAGGATCAAAAGGATAGGAGTACCAAAATCCAGTTTTTAATTTACATGTTTCCAGCAACTACCAATCTGCTCAATTGCACGATTGTGTGCTCATCTTGTGCACACAATCTGCATCCAATCCCTCGCGATTGGGTTATGATTGGGTGCAATGTCTTTCAGGTGTATGGGGGGCCCTAACGCTTTGATTAGATTGGTGGATCCATACAGAGGCATGCACAGTAATGTTGCTATGCATAATGGGGAAATGTCTACTGGCCCTACTAGGCTTTGTGGGTTTTTTCCCCGTATAGGAACTTTTGGTACTTATGTAAGATCTGGGCTCCCGTTTTTCTTATGAGACCGCGTCCCCTCGCGGGGCTCGCTGCGCTCACCACACTATATAAAATCAACTCCATGCGTAGTTGGATAGTAGGGGTATGAAAAAATGGGGTGCATTTAACATGGGAGCCCAGATAATACATAAGTACCGAACTTTTTGTTTTGTGTGACCATGTGTTCCTTAAAGTGTTTTTGTTTTGTGCAAAGCATGCTGGGGCGAGCATTTGTAGACTTGTAAGGCTGCGTTACTGAGGCACTGACTGCACTGCGTTGTGGAGTCCTGTGTGCAGTTATCCCTGTGCTGTAATAGGCTTACCAGCAAACTCATTCTGTATTCTTCTGTTTGACTTTATTTGTTTGGGCTTCCTGCGACACAGGTTAGTCATGTGGCAATGTGCAAATAGGCCCATGAGAAATGCATTCAACCCCCTAATATTGATGAGTTGTTCTGATTGCTTCCTGAACTCTGCACCCAGGAAGCTCCCGGACGCCTGTATTTGCATCATCCATGGCTGCAGGGCAGTGATCTATAAGCCCGGCTTGGATAATGACTTGCCTGTGCACTGCATGCTGGGAGAAGGAGCACCCTTTCACTTTGCTGTAATTAGAATCAGATTTGTCGTGCAGATAATTGATTCATACCGGATGCAGCTGTTTTGTGATCTCACCCAGAGAGGAGCGCATCGTTCAACCTGCAGCTTCAAGGACTGAACGACTATCGGGGGGGGGGGGGAGAGGAATCACCGGTCCAAATCTCTTGTAGAGAGCGATCAGATCACCTTTTTATTTTAAATATTATTATTTTTATTTTTTCTCAAGTAACCTACTATTGCACTGATGGCTAATTTTGACACTCCAGCTGTTGTTGAACTACACATCCCAGCATTCCCTGCTACAGCTTTACTATTTGGCCATGCTAAAACTGATGCAGGGCATGCTGGGATGTGTAGTCCGACAACAGCTGTGGTGTCAAGGTTAGCCATCGCTGTCTGCAATCCTTGTAATTCTGGAAGCTGCCTAGCGCTATCTCCTTATCAGAGTCCATAATCTAGGAGGGGGGGGATAAGGAAGGCTATTTAATTAGCGCAGCCTCACTGGGTGTGCAGAACTGTGCGGGTCAGGGCTGAAGAGCTAATTAGCGGATCAGTAGCAGCACCCCCTCTGTCTCTCTATAAAGTACACAAAGTGCTATGAACGCCTGGTTTCCACACAAATCCTGCTGTGGATGTGTCTCCTGCAGTAATGAGCAGATGGTTCTTGTCCTGTGCGACTGCCAGCGTCTTCCCAAGGAAAAATACCTCTTATCTCTTTATGAAATATTGTTTTAGGCAGAGAGTCCTTTTACTGTGTGTTGTAGAGCTTTTCTTATGGAGAGGTTTCCTTTCATGTGCCAGAAGCAGTCACTCCTCCTGCTGATATAGGTTGTTCTGTAGGGTTGGGATCATTTGGTCTACAGCATGATGGTCGACATGGGAAAAGGTCGACATGGTTCTAGGTGGAAAGGTCGTTAGTTCGACAAGGTCTAGGTCACAGTGAAAAGGTCGAAATGGAATTTTTCACTTTTTTTTTTTTTACCTGAATGTCAACACAGTCGACATGGACACAGTTTAAAGTGCATCCATAACATCGCCGCGCTCGCGATGCTTTGGGCACGGTGCCTTGCTGCGCTCGGCACACTATTTTATTCTCCCATCCGCGCCCTAGTGGATGGTAGGGCATGAAATATCGCCTGTCGGTACATTTTGGCTCGAAAAACAGTGAAAAAACCCATGTCCACATTTTGACTGTCGACCTAGACACTGTCGAACTAATGATCTGTCGACCTTTCCCTATGTCGACCTAGACCCATGTTGACATAATGGTGTCGACCTAATGACTGTCTACCATCATGCTGTAGACCAAATGACCGCATCCCGTTCTGTAGCACTTCTACTGCGCTCTGTTGGGTGGGTGCAGCTCATGGTGAAATGGGGAGACGGTTTCCTGGTAGGGTAAACCTCTTTACTGTGAATCTGATTGCAGCCTAAACTTGGGTTAACCATGAATGAAGTGATCTGTCCGGTAAGATGGTCCTTCACTGACATCGCTAGAAATTGCTTCCACCCCAGCCGTCATGTTGACTCTCGCTGGCCACATGGCTCCTGCTTTGTACAGCGCTGTCAGTATCTTGCCAATGAGGATGTTCGTGTGTAGATCAAGATTTTGGAAACCGGTTGTTGAATGTAGTCTATCACATTACACATAGAAAGTGTATGTATGTACACGTGCATTGTTCTACCTGACTTCCTCAGAATTGTAATTTTGCAGTGAACACCTGCAGAACTCCCTTCAGTTCAGTGATTAAAGGCCCTGCTGATTCTGAGCAGGAAATTGAATTACGCCAATGCCAGACACCTAATGGAGCAAATCACTTGTTGTGCTGTGATTTTGGAAGGGACTGTCCGGTTTGCGTTGTGCCCAGTAGTTTAGTTGGGTTTAGCTGTTTCTATGAGGAGCAATGGGTTCTATAATAAAGGGGGCACCCGAAACAATTGCCTTGCGACATTGGGCGCAGTCATTATAATGGCTATATAATGATTGTTAGTTGACCCATTCATATCGGGGTCTTTATGCGAATACTGCTACGTGGCCTGCCCATGCATATTTCTTTACTTCTGAAATAACTCTTGGGGCAGTATTCAATGAGGATAATTCGCCCTGTTTCACGGCGAATTTGTGCAATTTTTTTTTTTTGGGGGGGTCAGAAAGTAAATCACCCTATTCAATGTGCACTTCTCGCCGTCTTTCTAAGTGATTTTCGCCGTGTGTCGACGTGTAGCAAATCGCCATCTTTTCATGGAGAAGTGAAAAGTGAACTTTTAAAATAAAGTTGTTGTTTTACATTTGGTGTAAAAAATCAGGAATTTTAAGGGGAAGGGGCATGCTATTTTTATTCATGTGCTTATAGCACATGAATATATATTTAATTTTAAAAAAACATATATAGATATAGATAGATATTTTTTTTTTTACACATCCTAGCAGCCAGCAGGGGGCCGAGACGCTCATTACATATTCATATATTCACTGCTCCCGATCATTACATATGCACGATCAGGAGCAGTGCATATTTGGTCCCCTGCTGGCTCTCCCTCATTTTGACTGTCGACTGCCTGGCTCCCGGGGAGCCCACACCCCCCCCACATACGTTCTGGGGCAGGGGCAGGGAGACTTCCATCTCCCTGCCTTCCGCCGTCCTCAGGCTCCCTGCGGCGGTTCACACTCGCCGTCAGGGGCAGCGAGCCCCTGCCTCGTTGAATACGGGGATAGCAGTGGGACAGTGAGGCTCTGGAACACAGCGACTTTGCAGCGAATCCTAAACAGGATTCGCTGCACGCTGTGAATATTTTCATTGAATACTGCCCTTGGTGTGTGTTAGATGCCACCATCGGAACTTGCTGCCTGTGATGTATGCATCCAGTTCAGTGATGCATTGCAACCCTGCCATAACGTGCCGCTAAAACTGACCCATCTCATGCCTCTGTATAGTCACAATGCAAAGCTCATTTACAAGTATAAAGCGTGTTTCAATCACAACTGTGTCTATGTGCAACTGTGCACCAATGGACAGGACTCTATAGCTTATTAGATGCATACAAAAGAATACCTAAAGCAATATCGTCCTTGTGTGCGTCTCAGAAGTGCACAACTGCTAACGTCTATGTGCGGCTGGGGGGGGGTCTCTGGCTTAGCGCATGAGACCCTGGTCCTTGTGTGTAAGCGACTGACCAACAGGGGGCTGCACACACTCTGGAAGATGAATCCAGTAGGAGTAGACTTTCTGGATGAACAGTTCCTCCAGTGCTATGTAGTCTTGGTTTTATGGATCATGTCTTTAATCCATTACAGGAAAGTAATGGATTAAATTACCTGTTGCCTCAGACAGAAATCTGGGGGTGCTGGAGGATTGCTGGTGAGAACCAATGGCGTATAATGAGAATTACTAGAGATAATGAGGATGCATGTGGTATGTCCACCTACATATCCTCTGTGCAAAGTCGTGGGGAGAGTTTACCTAGAGGAGATACACCATACGCCGCTCCAAGCGGGGGAATATCATTGTTGTGTGACTGCATCTTAATCACACTGCTTCATGGGCTTCTACTGGTTCACTTGCTGTGTGACACTTGTATTTCTGTGTGTCACTGATACCCCTTTCACACTTGCAAAGATATCCTTGGTTTTTGCACATGAATGCGGGATTTAGCTCAGTGTGAAAGGGTCTTGAAAGAATATCCTGGGATGAGCATTCCGGGATTTCTACCCAGGTCCTGATTCCGGAATCGACACTGGATGCGGTCAGTGTGATTGGTCCCGTACCCGGGATTGGAGCTTTCTTGGGCTCACAAATGCTGATGTCATCTTTCAGAGCCCTGGAGTCCATTTCTAATGACATGCATATGTATTTGCAGGGATTTCCCGGGATCAGTGTGAATGGGGCTGTCCTGGGTCGATATCAGGTCTGAGTGCTGTGTGAAAGGGTACATTCCCAGGTAGTGTCCCGGGAGGAATCCGGGAACACATTCCCAGGTGTGACCCGGCTCTGTGAGTGTGAAAGAGTATGAATCTCATACCCCTTTTACACCAAAATCCCTGGTCGGACCCTGGTCTTTGAAAATGGGAGTTTCCAGGGTTGGACCGAGCTTCATACCCCACACAGCACTGTGACCCAGGTCGGACCCAGGTATGCGCTTTTTATACTGAACCTGGGTCAGCCCTGGTTTTTTCCTATGGATGACATTAAAAATGTCCATTTTAGGACTGATAAACTGCCAGCCAACCTTCCCTCAATGATAATAAAAATAAAAAAAAATGTAAAAGACCTGACAAGTTAGCATTGAAAAATTATGGCTTGTTCATTTTGTAAAATATTTAAAAAAAAAATTCTATTCAGTGCTCAAGGACACATAGCGGTATAAAAGTGCAGCATCACCCAGCACAACTTGGTGGGAAAACCCGCGGCCCTAGCATTGTAGCCCTTATGTACAGTCTGATTAAGACTCACTCGCACACTGATACAAGTTGCACTTTCCCGACTCATCCGTGCAATCTCGCAAAGCCGTTTTGTCTCATTGTAATACATAACATTGTGGTGATGGAGGCTCTGTGCCGGTGTAATGGCTCTGTAGCCAGAGAAGGGACTACAGCTATATACAGTACAGGGCCACATCTGTTGCCACACTGTTAGCGGTCTCTGTATGGATAGCTTGTTCTTTTGCACTGTGTGCTGACAAATCCTGAATGCTGCTGTGTATTGTTATTTCTGTTCCTATGGTGTCTTTCTGGTGTTTACTGTAAATAATGTTGAACTTGTGATCGTGCTGGATACTTCAGTGCACCATGGGAAATCCATTTATTTGGCTTCAGGAGCATTATTTAAATTGAGTTAGAAATAGTTTTGTACAGCGCCTGTTTGTTTGGCTGCCACATAATGACCAGCCCAAATTTTTTATTGGTGGCTGTTATTCCATAGAAGTTTATGATCATTTAAACCACGAAAGCAAAGAGTTGTCAGTCTAATTAAGGTGCGAGTCTAATTACACACTAGTTGAAAAATGTAAGATATCACTCAGAAGGGTCCGTCTAAGTCAGGCATGTCCAACGTTGGCACTCCAGATGTTGTGAAACTACACATCCCAGCATGCTTTGCCACAGTTTTGCTATTGGAGAATGCTAAAACTATTGCAAAGCATGCTGGGATGTGTAGTTTCAAAACATCTGGAGGGCCAATGTTGGACATGCCTGGTCTAAGTGATATCTTAAAAAGAAAACCTAGTGCGTACTGAATATCCCTAATGGGACCTACACACGTAGCGATTTTTGCCTGTTTTGTAAGTGATCTGGCTAGATTGTATACAAATAAAGCACAAATCGCTGCGTGTGTTTGACCTATAGCAATGTGCGTCCCTATCGCCGGGCTAGAGATTTCAGCCATACCTGAAATATCTGGTCATCGCCCGTGTGCTCTCTATTGAGGGCAGTGACCGATATCTCAGCACAAGCTCTCATCGCTACGTGTGTAGGCCCCATTACTACGCATTCTCACAGGCATCATTCACGCCCCACCCGCGTGTGCTGTACACACTGGTCGACTTTGGCTATATAGCCAACTACCCGTGTGTTTATGTCATGGTGAAGTCACTGATATATCGTTTACTGATATCGTTGAGTGTGTACACTCAATATCGTCTGATTAGCAGAAAACTATATCTATGGTTCTCCTAGTCATGTAGTGTATATGGGGCTTTAAGCTCACATTTGACCATTCGCACCTCATTGGCTAATTATGCAACTGGAAGCTTCCTATTCGCTTAATGAGAGCAATAATTGCATGTCTTTTTTTTTGGAGGGGGAGGGGGGGGTCTCCAATTGCCACAAGTTTTGTTGTTGTTTTATGCACCCCAAATAGTTTTATTGTATTTTTAAAAAGTGCTGGCTATATTTTACATACGTTATTTTGTCACCTCAAATTACCCCGGAAGCAATTCAAATTGTACAATTACTCCAGAAGCAAACACCCCCCCCCCCCCCCCCTGGCTGTGTGCGACGTAGCTTGCTAACGTCACGCCACACACAACTGGGTTGCCGAGGGCAACACAGCTGAAGTGGTTAGCATAGTAAAAATACCTCCAGCACTTTTCCTTTATGCCTTCTATATGATTCTGCAAACAAAATGATCACTTTATTGGGGGGGGGGTCAATGAAGGACACCTCACGGTCTCATGCACTTCTCTCATATCGCATATGGCTGACACTTCCTCCTCTTTTGAGTATTGAAAATCGATCCTGTGTAACATCGGCGTATTGGCTGCAGATTGAGGGGGGGCGGGGTCACTACAGTACCTCTGGTTGTCTGGAATAAATGAATGGTCTTGTCTCTTCCTCAGACTGTGGAACATGGATTCCCCAACCAGCCGAGCTCTCTTGCCTACGACCCGCTGTTGCGAATCATGGCGATTGGCACTAAATCCGGAGCTATAAAGATGTATCCTTTTTTTTCCTGGCGGTTGTCCGATTCGCTCTGTGTAGACGGGAGTGCAACCATTTAAACTGTCGCTTCGAGGAAGTGCTTCCTATGGGCTGAACTGGTATAAAATGGGCAGAGTTCTTCTGAAGACAGGTAATTTTTTTTTTTTTAAGTGGTTAAACCTACCCCCGTTGTACATGAGCTGTGTTATGATTCAGCACAGAGCAGCAGAGAGCGCTGTGCAGTGTTGTCATCCACTTCCTTCTACTCTGTATTTCTGTATTCTGTGCAGTACCTCTTAGGTTCTACAGGTAATTTGCTTTAGTAATACCTCAGCTGGTCAGGAAGAGGGGAGGGGGGGGGGGGGGGGGGGGGGTTTGTGAACAATAGCTTCTCCCTAATTTTCCCACAGGATAGAATGGGTTTGGGTAGGGCGAGTCGGCCTCCTGATACGCACACTTGTTTGCTTAGCCGTTTCACCTCATTGCTGAAAGTGTATGAAGGATCCTATTTCTTATTGGTACAGGTTTAGGATGGGGGCACAGCAACACCTCTGCAGCGTTCAAAACAAACCCTAGCCGGCTAGTATGTATGTATAATCTGTATATAAAGGGCGAGCTCTGGAGTCCCTGATAACTTGCTCCACCCTGCTGTAGATTATTATGGATGTCTGACGTCCCCTAGGAGTCTCGGTGGCATGTAGGAAATCACTTGACCTGCACGGCTGTGATATCGGAACCACTCTGACTTAAGGATAATAAATATGATCGGACTCCACAGGGAAGCTGGTCTCTGTAGTGTATTTAACCCCTTGTGCTCCACCACCTAGACCACTTCTGCTTCCCCTGCTAGGCCTGGCGGGCTTTTGTACCAGCGACTGTTATGGGTGACAGATCTATGAAGGGAGGGGGTGATGGGAATTCTTGGAGGTCTCTAAGCAACGTTCTCCTCAAATGGCTATTTTTTTTTTTTTTTGTTCAAACACAAGGGGTGGAACGTGGCCTCCTGTCTCTGGCATCCAAGACCTGAGTCCCCGTTACCATAGGGATGCCAGAGAGAGGAGGGGGTGGTGGCGCAGGATAGAAGAGGTGCAGTCAAGGCTTTACCCGCTGTAATGGGTACTACGTGCTTGGCCTCTGGCTGCCTTTTTTAAAACCTTTTTTTTTTGGGTTGTTTTTGTTCAGGGTAAGGTGGGCGGCCACAGAGCAA